>NC_143016.1:92094573-92394573 GCF_055824585.1 Amblyomma mixtum
CATGTGGCGCGTTGTTGCCGGAAGTGAGTGAGTGAGTGAGTGAAAACTTTATTAGCTCTAGATTCGGATTGTGTTCGGCGGTTTTGAGATGGCTTCGTCCATCTTGCTCAAAGGTCGGTTGCCCTTAGTCCAGGGCTCCGCTGGATGCTGCTGCCAGTTTTGCTCGCCGAATCAGACCTTCTTGGTCGACCCGACGATCGCTGGAGAGCACTCCCTCCCATTGCTCCGCACTCGGGTTTGTTATCACTGGTACCACGCTTATCCTCTGGCATGCCCACGTTATGTGGTACAGCGTGGGGGGTTCTTGGCACCAAGGGCATTTGTCATTGTATTGTGTTGGATATATTTTGTTGAGTACGTGTAGGTTCGGGTAGGAGCCCGTCTGTAGCTGTCTCCACGCGACAGAGTCCTCTCTGCTAAGGGAGTTGTCCGGTGGTGGATACCGCTTTCTGCAGCCCTTGTAATAATTTAGAATCGCCGAATAATCTTGGGGTACAGGTTCGTTCCCCTCGAGGTCGCCTACGTTGGATGCTCGGTAATAAGTGTACCCTCGAGCTATCCTGTCCGCCTCTTGGTTCCCTTTTACTCCCGTATGTCCCGGCGTCCATACTATCGTATGCCTGATTGGTTCTCCGTTTGTTTGTCGTTGTGTTATGTGGCCCCCAGAGCGGAGTATGCGGAGCGCTCTGTGCCCTATTCTGCCGCGTAGGTAGTTGCGGCATGCTGTTTGTGAGTCTGTAAGGATTTTTAGAGACCGTTTAGACCGATAGCCCTCCGCTGCCGCTAGAGCGACGGCCGCTTCCTCAGCCTCGACTATCGTACAGTCTTGTAGTGATGCGCTGGTGATCTCGCGTAGGGTTGAGTCAATCACCGTTGTTACCGCATTGCTGTTGTGCTGCCCCGCTGTTCTGGTGTATGTGGCTGCGTCCACGTATACCGTCGTTTCTTGGGGTGCTAATGTCTTTTGTAGGTATTCAGCCCTTGCCTCTCTGCGTGCTTTGTGTAGGTTGGGATCCATGTTCCGGGGTATTGGCGTTACTTTTAGTGTGTTGCGATATTCGTCCGGAATTGTTTCTGTCCTCTGTATTTCTTGAATTTGATCGGCGCGGCCCAGTTTCTTTAGGAGCTCCCTGCCAGATGGGGTCTGTTGTAGTCTGCGCAGTTGGGAGACTAGTTGTGCCTCTCTCAATTCATCGAAAGTGTTGTGTAGTCCTAGGGCTAGGAGCTTTTCAGTTGAAGTGCTGTGAGGAAGGTGGAGTGCGGTTTTGTAGGCTTTGCGTAGAATCACGTCCGCCTGTTGTACCTCACTCTTGATGGGATTATAGTAGGGGAGGCTGTATGTCACTCGGCTGACTACCAGGCTTCTGACCAACTTAAGTGTGTCCTCCTCTCGCATGCCATGACGTCTGTGTGAGATGCGCGTGATCATGCGGGCCACTTGTAGAGTGGATGCTTTGAGTAGGGCGAGAGTGTGAGTGCAGCGTTGGTTTGACTGTATCCACATCCCCAAGATTCTGATGAGTGTTTTTTCCGGTATCGACTTCCCGTCGAGGTAGACGTTCAACTTTAAGTCGTCGCTAGTGGGGACTGTGCGATTTTGTTTTCCTCTCCAAACTCTTAGGAGCTCTGATTTCTCGGTGGAGCATGCTAGCCCTCTTTCTCTGACGTAGTTCTCTACGCAGGTGGCTGCCTTTTGTAATTTCTCTTCTTTCTCTCCGAGCGAGCCTGTGTTGACCCAGATGGTGATGTCGTCGGCATACATGGCATGGTGTATGCCGTCGATTGCTTTTAACTGTTTTGCCAAGCCAATCATGGCTATGTTGAAGAGCGTAGGGGAGATGACCGATCCTTGAGGTGTTCCTTTGTTTGGAGTAAGAAATTTGTCTGATCTGAGCTCCCCCAGGCCAATCGTTGCCGTTCTATTTGAGAGGAAGGCTTTGACGTAGCCGTAGATTCTCCTTCCGCAGTTCAGGTCGTTCATGCCCGTAAGGATAGCCTCGTGACTGACATTGTCAAAAGCCCCCTTGATGTCCAATGCCAGTATTATGTTTTCTCCGCTCTTGGGGACGTTCCCAAGTACTTCTTCTTTGATTTGAAGTAGTACATCTTGGGTCGATAGTTTTGCTCTGAAACCGAACATGCTGTGGGGATACAGTTCGTTGTCCTCCATGTACTGTTGTAATCTCAGCGTCACCACTCGTTCGTACAGTTTTCCTAGGCACGATGTGAGCGAGATCGGTCTGAGGTTCTCAATTTGTAGTTTCTTGCCTGGTTTAGGAATCATGACAACCTCCGCATGTTTCCACTCCTCGGGGACGGTCTCCGCTTCCCAGTGTTTGTTGAGAAAGTCCGTTAATTCAGCGACTAGCTCATCACTGAGGTTGCGGATGAGTGCGTTATTGATCTTATCTGCACCCGCGGCCGTATTTCTGGTTGTGTTTCGAATCGCTGCGTAGACCTCTTCTCGCGTGATGGGTCTGTCCAAGGTGTCGTTTTCACTTCCTCGATAGCGCTCTGCGTAAGCTGCTGGGTGTGTGTCCCCGAAGCACTTAACGCGTACTTTTTCCAGGAGTGCTGAATCTGGTCCCTTGAACTGGTGGATTAACCGGTAGATGGCTTTGTTGTTTTCTGCCTTGGTTTTTGTTGGATCTATGAGAGCCTTGAGTATATGCCACGTCCTCGATGTGCTCAAAGTTCCGTTGAGGGAGTCACTGAATTGTTGCCAGTTTTGCCTTGCCAATTGCGCCGCGTACTCTTCTGCTTTCGCTGTGACTTCTGCGATCTTAAGTTTTAGTTTTCTGTTGTACTTTTGTTTCTTCCACCTCTTGGTGAGCCCGCGTCTAGCTTCCCATAGCTTGAGCAGCCTGGCGTCCACCTCGGGTGTCTGCGTCGTTCGCGCGATTTCTTTAGTGTACTTGCGCTGTTTTTCTTTCAGCATGTTTCCCCACTCTTCTATCGATTGGATCCCTTTCGCGGCGACATTCCCGTCGCATGCCTCGCGAAAAGCGCTCCAATCCGTAATTTTTGCCGATCCCAGCTGGCGCTTTAGCCTGTCTGAGGTTACTTGTGTTTTAAGTATATAGTGGTCACTGCCCAGATTTTCTAACAGGTTCTCCCACACTGCCTGTTCCGCTCCCCGTATGAATGTGAGGTCGGGGCAGGTGTCGTTACTGACGCTGTTTCCGATTCTGGTTGGAGTGTCTGAGTCTGTGAGGAGGGTGCAGTCAGTGTTTTCTGCTGCCGCTGCTAGTGCTTTGCCTTTTGGGTTAGCTGTTTGGTATCCCCAGCTTTTGTCCATGGCATTGAAGTCTCCTAGTATGATTAGCGTGTTGTTTTTTGCTAGGTTGCGTGCGCCATGGAAAAGTTCATGGAATTTTGCTTTCCTCTGTTTTGGAGGACTGTATGCGTTCACAAGGAAGATGCTGCCCCTCTTTCTTTTCTTCTTTGGTATAATTTCTACTATCACGTGTTCTACGTCGGTGTCGGCAATCTTGTCATGGTTTATGGCGATGAGCGCCTTACTGACTAGGGTTGCCGTTCTTCCTTTCTCTTGAGTCTCGTAGCACGTATATCCTGCGAGTGTTGGCGTAGTGCCCGTCTCTTGAAGCGCTATGATGTCGGGCGGTGCTTGTTGTGTATGAATGTGTTGTTGGAGGAGGCCCTGCTTCTTGCGGTAGCCTCTGCAGTTCCATTGCCATATGTCTAGGGTTTCTTTGTTGCCTAAGGTTTTGTTGGCCATATTTAAGCTTCAGTGTTGTTTGTGGCCGAGTTGGCGAGGGCTGCTAGCGCGGGCCGGTGGTAGGCCTTTTATCTAATGTTATCGGCGAATTTCTGTTTGCGGATGCTGCTCCGGAGTTCTGTGACTTGTAGTTGCACTTGTTGCATCATCTGCTGCATCATCTGCTGCATCATTTGCTGTATTTCTGCCTTAAATTGACTGAGATCCTCGTTGCCTGTTTGCGACTGGGCTTGGGTTTGTAATGTTTGTGGCTGCGGAGGGCTGTTCGACTTAAGGTCTCGTACTGCCTTCGTGAGCTCTGCTATTTTGCGCTCTAGCTCTGTCTGCCTAGCGCGTGATAGTTCTAATTCGCGTCTCAGCGCTGTTTTCTCCGCGTCCTCCTGTCTAGGTTGGTCGCGGTTGCTGTTTGTGTTTGTGTTCTGTTTGTTAGTTATCCCTCCCGAGTGCGGAGCAAACCAGGGGTTTTCGGCTCCCCAGCTCACCTTGACGCCGCCGCTCTTTCGGGCTTGCTTCTGCTTGTTCTGCTGCTGCTGCTGCTGCTGCTGCTGCTGCTGCTGCTGCTGCTGCTGCTGCTGCTGCTGCTGCTGCTGCTGCTGGCTCCCTCCCTTGATGGCCGGGGGTGGCAGGGGCGGAAAGGACCGTGACCGGCTCCGTGAACTGCTCCGTGACGTCCGGGATCTCGAGCGGCTCTGGGAGGACTCCCCCTCCGAGCTGAACCACCTCGGTTTCTCGCCACGGTCGTTCCGGCTGCGACGTCTGCTCTCGCGTCCGCCGCCGTTGTTGCCGCTGTTGGCCTTGCCTCGCGGCTCCCTGGCTTTCTTTAATCGGTCTTGACACTCCCTCGATCCGGTAGCGTGGTTGCCCCCGCAGATCAGGCATCTCGGGGTACACTGGTGGTCTTTTGGCGGGTTTTGCATCCCGCACTGTTTGCAAGCCTTGGCGTCCGGTGTGGGGCACACGTCGGAGCGGTGACCTTGTTGGCAGCAAACGTAGCAGATTTGTCTTGTGGGCCGATACGGGTAGCACTTGTACTCGGCTCCGCAGTAGATGACATGTTTCGGTGTTATGGGTCCGTCAAAAGTGATGACAGCTGTCTTGGTCTTGCCTAGTCTTCGAGCACTGTGGATGGTAACACCCTGTGTGCGCGTCCACAAATCGGCTTTCAGTTCCTCCGGTGTCGCTCCGGGGTCAACTCCGTGTATCACGCCACGCCGGGTGTCTTCCGGTGCGGCCACGTAAGCGTTCACGTCATATGAGCGTCCTTCGATCTTGAGGCTAGTGATGCGTCTCGCGAGCTGGGCGGCCTCTTCGTTCGGCGTGCTCACGATTATAATATTCGATCCTGTACGGAGCCTGGTGATCAGGTCTCGTCCTTCGAACTTGTTGCTGCATGCCGCGGCTACGGCCCGGGCCACTTGGAATTGCTGGAGCGACTTGACTACAAGTCCCTTCGGTCGCAAAATAATCTTAAAATCGTCCCTGGGGAGCGGGGGCAGCCTTCGCCTGAGCTGCCGTTGCGTTCCTTTCCCGTCTTTTTTCAGCGCGCCGGCAGCTGGAACGCCAGCTGTGGGCGTAGACGCCGGGGATACCCCTCCGAGGTCACCTTGTGCGGCCGGGGAAATTGGGGCGTTTGCCGCGGCGTTCCGTCCGTTTTTTCTCTGTCGCTTCTTTTGGCGTTTGGTCAGGGCCAATTCCCAATTTGCCTCGTCTTCTTTTTGGGTGTCTTGCTGCTCCTGCATGGCGGATTCCTCGATTCCCCCGCCTGCCGAATTCTCGGAGTCGGAGATGTCGAGGAACGCGTCGTCCATCTCTTGTGCTTCTAGCAAATTCGGGGCTATTCTGCTCGTTGAGGGCTCAAAATTTTGGTATTCTGCGGTGCGGGAGGCGGTTCCAGGCTGCATCGCGGTTGCTCAGCGGGCCTGGCTGCCCGCGAACGCCCGTAGTCGTGCAAAGCCTAAGTAGGCTCAGCGGCGAGCGTTTCCCACCAAAAAGTCGCCCGAGCCACGCGGGGCTTCAAAGTCCGGTAATATTGCCAAAAATGGTCCTACCGTCTTGAAACCGGTGTCCGGGTGATCCAGCTTGTGAGTTCTTTCAGATCCAACAAAACGTTGGTGGCCCAGTGGGTCGAGATAGTCCGTGGGGATTGAAATCTGCGGAGCCCATGCGACGCACGTCCGCACTCCTCCGCTACCACAGGTGGTCTCCCTTGTTGCCGGAAGCGCGCCTTCCGTCCTCACAACTACGGGCGCACGTCGACGTACGATGTTTCATTGCCCTCCGCACCTCCAACTTCTCATCTGCCTCAGAATCATTCTACGTTTCCCTCCGACTCCTACAACCGAAACCATCGGTCGCCGTCTCCTCGACGCCGTTCGCTCTCTCCCATGCGCCGCCGGTCACTAACCCTCCAAGCGGAAAACTAGGCGCCGCAAATCCGGTGGCAAGAACTGCACCATCAACGACCGTCTCAAGCCCAAAAACCGCTCCTATGAACGTTATATAAGTGCTGGTTGAAGGTGTTCCTGTTAACGCGCTTATTGACAGTGGTGCTGCCGTGTCCATCATTAGTCGAAACTTGTGCCGCAAACTAATAAAAGTGATGACGCCGCTTTCTGAACTTTCGCTCCGCACCGCCAGCGCTGACCCCATTCGCCCTCTAGATGCGCGCACCGCCCGCCTCGTCATCCAAGACCTCTCCTACACCAGTGAGTTCTTCGTTCTCGCCCACTCCTCTTACGACATCTTCCTCGGGTGGGACTTTCTTGCAGCGCATCACGCCATCAGTGACTGTGCACGTGCTCCACTTGATTTGTCCCCGCTGTGTGACACTCTTCTGGACGCCTCCCCTGTTACCACCATGCTTATTCTCGCCGCTGACGACGCCGACGTGCCAGCTTTCTCTTCTGTTCTTGTGCCACTGACTTCTGCTGCCCTCTCTGACGCTACTGTCCTTTATTCACCCTCTCCTCTTTGTGCGCGCTGCAAATCTGTCATGCTCCCGCATGCCGTGCTCCCACTTTCTAGTGGTTGTAGTGCCATGTGCGTCGTGAACTCGTTGCCTTTCCCCACTACTACACTTCGGGTAGAACTGCTTGGCACAGTTGATGTCATTGATCTCGACGATGCTTCTTCGGTCCTTGATGAGCCTGACGCACATGACATCAACGCCCTCACTCCTCCCGTCGACGTCGCGAACTTGTCTTCCCCCGATATGTTTTCCCATTCTGACGATGCCGCTCTGCCACCATACCAACGCGCCCTGCTCATCACTTTGCTGCAGCGGTTCCGCGCGTCCTTCGACTCAAGCCACGTTGGGTCGTGCAACCGCGGTTCGCCACCATATTGACACTGACACCCATGGACCCTTGCGCCAGCGCCTATACCGCGGCTCCTCCGTTGAGCGCCACATCACAGATGAATAGGTGAGCGACATGCTATACCGCGGAGTGATCCAGCCCTCTCACAGCCCATGGGCTTCGCCGGTCGTTCTCGTCATGGAAAAGGACGGCTCCATTAGATTCTGCGTAGACTACCGCCGGCTAAACAAAATTACTCGTAAGGACGCTACTCCCTGCCTCGTGTCTATGACGCGCTTGAGTGCCTGCAGGGAGCGGAGTACTTTTCTTCTTTGGAGCTGCGCTCTGGTTACTAGCAGGTGCCGAATGGCGACGACATCGGGCAGACCGGCAGATGCTTAAACAAAAGGATCATGGAGCATGAAAACACAATGAAAAGTGACCCTCTCAGCTACGTTGGCGCTCATTGTGAAAAGTGCAAATGCCAACATGAAAGGGAGCAAGAAAGGAAATCGGAACAAAATGGCGGGCTTCCGCGCCCAAAGTTTAGCTGCAAAAAGTGCAAGTGTGCACCTGAGTACAAGAAAACCGAAGTTCTGTTCCGCCATAAAGATAAGCTCACGCGCGAAATAATTGAAGCGCATTACATCCACAGGAAAGGTGAAAAATGCATCAGCAATCCTTCCGTGACACTTAGCAACAAGGAATTAGCATACATCACTTCCCATATGACATAGTTTTTGATTTTCACGGCCCTTTTCACACTACCTTCTTACTTCTTTGTATTATGTTTTCGTATATATACACTTCCGTCCTTCAATAAACCCAGTTGATAGTCAGCGCTTGTCTTGTCGTTGTCCCGCCTTTTTTGCGCTGTTCACCAGTATAAAAATGCATACTAGCTCGCCCAGACCTCAGCTTTACTAAATGTATCGTTTTGTCCGCCAATACGTCCGCTTTTGCCTGGAATGTCAGCGTCGCAAGAACCCACCACCCCACTCACCTGCCCCTCTACAAGCTTAACCGTGTCCAGCTGGGCCATTCGACCTTGTTGGGATCGACATCTATGGCACTCTCCCAGTACTTTCGCCGGGCACCGCTGGATCATTGTCGACATTGATCATCTCACGCACTATGCGGAAACTGCCCCGTTATCAGGTGTCACAGCCTCTAACGTCGCCGGTTTCCTACTTCAGAACATCATTCTTAGTCTTGGTACGCCTCAGGAATTGCTCAGCGATCGGGGTCGCGTCTTGTCCGGTGTCGAGGAAGCCCTTCTTCAGGAGTGTCATATCATATAAAGAATGCTCATAGCATGCATACATCCATTGGCACATATACGCAGCAGTGATGGGCAGCTTGATACAATTGAGGGTGCCTTCTACAAAGTGTCAAACTGGTCACGTGCGTACCGCATGAATTGACCGGCCACTTACCACTGCCGGACTCGGAATGCCGATGGCTATTTCGTCCCCGTTCGCCGTTTCCTGGCAACCCTGGCACGGCTTCCTGCTGGGGTCGATGAGGCTGGCGTGGATTCGCATGTTGTCGGGGCTATTTCGCTTCATGTACTCCGCCGTCGAGTTACCGACGGCAGCGTCCACTTGGAACTTCCTCTCAAGCGAACTGGTGAGCTCTCCGTCGGCATCCAGTAGCTGTTCAGGGAAAAGAACGTCGCGCAGCAATAACTAAATGCCGTCAGCCTCAGCCATGCAAGTAGAGCTCACGCATAAATGAAGAAAAAACGAGGAAGGCAAAGAGGATGTAGTGAAGGATGGCCTGTATACAGTGTGATGGACACGAGAAAGCCTTCTGTTTGAAGCCGGCGGCAAACTTGGCCACTGCGCCGGTCGGCAGTACAAAGAACTTTCAAATGCTCGGCTTTGTTCTGTAGCACCACGCTGATTCTCTTTTACTTCGGAACTGTTCAATTAGTTTAAGGACTTCGGCGTGCATATCTTCAAAAAGCATACGTAAAGGAGCATGGTAAAGTGAGACAGCGAAAGGCTTAGGGCTGTACTGCATGGCCTCAACACTGAAGTTTTCGTTTTCGCTATTGTTTACAGATCAAGAATTGCTATGAAAGGTAATTTTGATGCGTGACTACAACAAAAAAAAACGAAAAATGACTATTCGCTTCACAAAGTGGCTTACCTTATTTGATGATCCATTCGAATGAAAAGACAAAA
Organism: Amblyomma mixtum; assembly: GCF_055824585.1. Lineage (NCBI taxonomy): Eukaryota > Metazoa > Arthropoda > Arachnida > Ixodida > Ixodidae > Amblyomma > Amblyomma mixtum. The sequence continues at coordinate 92,103,798 of NC_143016.1, forward strand.
CTACTGAAGCGGAATGAGAAGGAGCCAATTGTGGAAATAAAGTACAGTGTACAGCTACCTACAGTGCTTGTCTAAACTTCGAAGCTAAGCAGGGCAATCATCCCAATTTCTGCGATGCGCACCTCGTCTAGTTCGTTAGCTCAATGCAATTGCATGAATTGCTTGCTGTGCGTCAAAAGCGCCCGAAGTACTAAGAAGCTTCAGCGCATCAGTCTACGACAGTTCTGGCAACAGCTCTATGACTTGAACAAATAAACAGCAGCGCAAGGAGACGAGGACTAGACGAGACAACAAGGAAGAATCAGGAGTCATTAGAAAAAAGAATAATCAACGTGTAACGCGCGAAATCATTGAATCAGAGTTGATTTATAATCGGGGAGAAGCATGTGTTAGCTCCGCTTCTATCACTCTTTCTGATAAAGAGCTGACATATTTGTGCATGCACTGACGATGACACCGGATTGTTCAGAGTGCATATATGTTCGCACGATTCGTTGGAAATAAAATTTGGAGGTTCAGCGCCGTCCTTGTTGTCTTGTCTAGTCCTCGTCTTCTTGCGCTGCTGTTTATTTGTTCAAGACAAGTACCAACACGCCCAATTTTCCACTTTAGTCAAGCTCTATAACCCTTGGAATCGTACCGCTTCTTGGCTACAGCTCTAGAACACAAGAGTTATTGTATAGAGAGCATTACCACTACCGTAAGACATCAGTGCCAGTGAACGGGTGTCGATGGTGCCAAGTTTCGGCACGTGGCGGCAAGCGGCGACCACGCTTGCGCACCGAAGACAGTAAGCAGGAGCAGTGGCTCCCTATGCGCTTCGTTGCGCACAGAGGAATACATCGTCATCACATGGTTGGTTTGGTTTGGTTTGGTTTATGGGGTTTAACGTGCCAAAGCGACTAAGGCTATGAGAGACGCCGTAGTGGAGGGCTCCGGAAATTTCGACCACCTGGGGTTCTTTAACGTGCACTGACATCGCACAGTACACGGGCCTCTAGAATTTCTCCTCCAAAGAAATTCCAGCCGCCGCGGCCGGGATCGAACCCGCGTTTTTTGGGTCAGCAGCCGAGCACCATAACCGCTGAGCCACCGCGGCGGCTCATCATCACATCAGCCTGACTACGCCTACTGCAGGGCAAAGGCCCATCCAATGTCTATAAAATTAACTCTGTCCTTTACCAGTTGCGGCCACCATATCCCCGCAAGCTTCTTAATCTCATCCATCTACCAAACTTCCTTCCGCCTCCTGTTACGCTTGCCTTCTCTTGGAATCCACTCCGTTACCCTTAATTACCAGCGGTTATCTTGCCTTCGCATTACATGCCCTGCCCGAAGCCCGATCCTTCCTCTTGATTTCGAATAGGATGTCATAAAATCGCGTAAGTTCCCTCACCTACTCCACCCGCTTCTGATCTCTTAACGTTACATCTATCATTTTCTTTCCACGGCTCACTGCGTTGTCTTTAACTAAAAAGCGGATACTTCTTTGCTAGTATCCATGTTTGTGTGCCATAGGTGAGTGCCGGTAAGATACAGCTGTTGTACACTTTTCTCTTGAGGGATATTAGTCGTCTGCCATTGATGATCTCAGAAAACCTCTAATATGCGCTCCACCCCATTGTTATTCTTCTAGTTATTTACATCTCATGATCCGGATCAGCGGTCACTACCTGCCCTAAGTAGACATATTCTTACTACTTCCAGTACCTCGTTATCAATGGCGAACTTCTGTACCCTTGCTAGACAGTTGAACACTATTTTGGTTCTCAGCACGTTAATTTTTCGCACCACTTTCTCCTTTGCCTGCCTAAATCATTGACCATGCTTTGCAGTTCATGTCCAGAGGGACTAAGCAAGGTAATGTCATCAGCGAATCGCAGATTACTGAGGCATTCTCCATTAGCTCTTATCCCCAACTGTTCGCATTTCAGGCTCCAAAATACCTCCTGTAAACAGGCGGTGAATAGAACTGGCGACATCGTTTCTCCCTGCCTGACACTTTTCCTTAATGGAATTTTATTGCTGAGTTTATGGAGTATTATGGTACCTGTGAAATCAATATAGATATATTCCAATATTTTCACATAAAACTCTTCTACACCCTGATTCCGCAACGCCGGCATGACAGCTTTGGTTTCCACTGAGTCAAATGCTTTCTCGTAATCAATGAAGCCTATGTATAGGGGTTGTTTATATTCTGCGCATTTCTTTATAACCTGATTGATAGCGTGAATATGGTTTACTGTTGAGTATGCTTGACGAACGCTTTCCTGATCATTTGGCTGATTAAAATCTAAGGTGGGCTTGACTCTATAAGTGATTACCTTAGTACATACCATGTAGAACACGGACAGTAAGCTGATCAGTCCGTAATTCTTCAAGTCCTTGACGTCTCCTTTCTTATGAATTAAGATAATGTTAGCGTTCTTCCAAGTTCCTGGTACGCCCGGCGTCACAAGGTATTTCGTATGCAGGGTGGCTAGTTTTTCTAGCACAAGCTCTCCTCCATCCTTCAAAAAATCTGCTGTTACCTGATCCTCATCATGTGCTTTCCCCTTTTGCATTACTGTTAAGGCTTTAGTTACCTCCTCCGTCAATGCCGGCATGCCCCGTTGCTGTTCTCGACTGCCTCTCTCAGTAACGTTCAGACTACATTCGATACTATGTATATTTGTGTAAAACTCATCTACTTTAACCATCTCAGCTATAATGCTAATGACATTGCCCTCTTTTTCTCTTAGCGCATACATCTGGTTTGTACCTATGCCTAGTGTTGTCTTCACTGTTTTTAGGCTGCATCCGTTCTTTAAAGCATGCTCGATTTTCTCCATGTTGAACCCTTTCGGCTACCTTGCGCTTATTTACTAAATTCTACAGCTCTGCTCGTTGTATTCTCTGTGGAGTTGGACGTCCTCATGCTTTGGCGTTTCTTAATCAGATCTTTAGTCTCCTGAGATAGCTTACCAGTATCCTGTCGAACCATCCTACCGCCGACTTATATGCCGCACTCCCTAACGATAGATGTGAGATTATCGTTCATTCTTTCAGCATTGTGGTCGTCTTCTTCAGTAAAAGAGGAAAATCTGTTCTTCAGCGAAATCCTGAATTCCTCTACTTTCCCACATAACGCTAACTCGTCAATAGCCTCTCGCTTCACTATTTTCCGCCGTTCCCTCTTAAAATCTAAGCTAATGCGAGACCTTACCATTCCGTGGTCGCTCCAAAGGGCTTTTCCGAGGTCCTCAATATCCCCTACGATGCCAGGTTGAGCGCACACTATGAAGACTATATCATTTTTAGTCTCATCATTGGGACTCTTCCACGTTCCCTTCCTGTTCGCTCGTTTGCGGAAGAAGGAATTCATGATTTGTAAATTATTTCTATCTGCGAACTCTACTGATAACTCTCCCCTGCTATTCCTAGAACCTATGCCATAGTCAACTACCGCCTGGTCTCCAGCCTGCTTCTTGCCTTAACTTGGCAATGAAGTCGCAATAAATACATTCAATAAATACATTCGGCCAGAAGAACCGCCTCATGGTGCCTCCCTGACTAGCCTTTCAATGCTCGCGAAACTAATGCACGCCAATGCCATTCTGCATGACCTTGAAACTAATGGCAATCAAGAGCTCCTTCTGAAGAACACCGGAGAAAAGTGGCTCATCGTCCCTCTGCCCTCCTGACAATTCTATTAATAATCATCTTCCTCTCCTCTGCTTGCTTCCCGCCCTCTAAGCCTAAAAATATAGCTTGAAATAACAAGCAAAATTCCTAAATAACACTACACACTGCATAACAGTCATTTTATTATTAATTATATAAGCACTTTGCAATTACAATGTGTATGTGCGTGTGCGTGCGTACGCGCGCGCGCGCGTGGGTGTTTGTGTGTGTGTGCGTGTGTGTGTGCGGTGTTCGTGCATTTGTGTGTATGCACGCAAATGTGAGTGTGTATGTGTGTGGGCGGGTGCATTTGTGCGTGTTAAAACGACCTGCCCATTAATAAAACCCCTCTTTTACCAGTAATCGAATTTTACTGCTATAACTGTAAAAATGCCCCACATTTTTTTAAGTAGCACCGTTACCTATCCGCTTGATCCGAATTAAAATGAAAATTGCACGTTTATCCTGCTGCACATTCACTCTTACATTTAGACGCCATACATCTCAAGCCTTCTAAAAAATCACAATCAGCACAAATACCCAACTCCGTCATCATCGTCCTCAGCCTGGCTACGCCCACTGTAAGGCAAAGACCTCTCGAATGTCTCTCGAATTAACACTGTCCTTTGCCAGTTGCGGGCCCCGCATCGCAGCAAACTTCTTATTATCATCCGCCCATTTAATTTCCTGTCACCCTATGCTACCCTTACCATCTCATGAAATCCACTCCGAAAACCTTTAGGGACCAGGGGTTACCTTGCCTTCGCATTACATGTCCTGCCCAAGCCCATTTCTTCTTGATTTCTTCTAGGTAGCATTAACCCGTGTTTGTTCTCCCAATCACTATCCCCACTTTCGGGCTTTTAACGTTACACCGATCATTTTTCTTTTCATAGCTGGCTACGTTGTCTTTAACTTAAGCTTAACCCTCTTTGTTAGCCTCCAGGTTTCTGCCCCATAGGTTAGTACCGATAAGATACAGCTGTTGTATGCTTTTCTCTTGGGGGATATAGGTAAACTCCTATTCATGATCTGAAATAGCTTGCCATATCCGCTCCACCCCATTCTTATTCTTCTAGTTATTTCCCTCTCACGAGCCGGATCAGCTGTGACTATCTGCCCTCAACAAACATTCTTGCTAGTTGCAACAGTTCACTACCAACTGAGAACTGCTGTTCCCTTGCTAGACTGTTGAAAATTACTTTGGTTTTCTATATGGTAATTGTTAGCCCCACTGTTCTGCTTTGCCTGCCTAACTCTTCGATCATGCTTTGAAGTTCATGTCCTGAGTGACTTAGGAAGCTAATGTCATCAGCAAATCGCAGATTACTTAGGTATTCTCACTTAACTCTTATCTCAAACTGTTCTCATTTGCGGCCCCGGAATACCTCCTGAAAACATGCGGTGAATATATTTTGTCGACATCGTGACTCCCTGCCTGACACCAGTCATTGGAAATTTATTTCTCAGTTTATGGAGTACTTTGGTAGCTGTGCAATCATTATAGATTTCTTCCAATATTTTCACAGAACACTCTTCTACACCGATTCCGCAATGCTTGCATGACAGCTGAGGTTTCTACTGGGCCAAATACTTTCTCGTATTCAATGAAGGCAATATATAGGGGTTGATTATATTTTGCGCATTTCTCTGATTTCATTGATAGCGTGAATATGGCCTTTTGTCGAGTATGCTTTACGAAAGCCTGCCTGATCATTTGCTTGATTTATGACTAAGGTTGTCCTGACTCCTGACTCTATTAGCGGTTACCTAAGTAAATAGCTACCTTGCAGGCAACGGATAGTAAGCTGATCGGTCTGTAATTGTTCATGTCATTGACCTCTCCTTTCTTATGAATTGAGATGCTAGCGTTCTTTCAAGATTTTGGTGTGCTCGAGGTCTCAAGGTATTGCGTATACATGGTGGCCCCAACACCCTAATTCACAATAAACAAAGCAAACAAACTTACACCCACACAGTTCTGAGCCAAAACATATAGCATTCATACCACTCACCACTACGCCGGGGGAGAGGGAATTGAGGGGCACTTAATAATTTCTTAATTTTACTTTTGCAGGTCAGCCTGCACTAAAATATCCGCAATGCCGCAAGAGACGGAAGCAAGAGCTAAGATTCTGAATCATCATTTTCCCTCCTTCTTATTGAAATTCTTCCGCATGTGCCCACCGGTAGCAAACACACCGAAGTCCAGCCTTCTCATCGTGGCTACTATATCTCCTAAAGTTATTTATCTCCAAAAGTTACAATTATGTATTTCCTTATTATTACTATTATTATTGTATCTATTAGTTATAATTATTTTAAGGCGCTATTGTATGATGTTATTATTAGTATATCTCCTAAAGGTATTATTTGCCTTCATTACACAGTAACTGTCCATAAGAGCCATTCCAACAGCTTCGGCTGGAACATTACAAATAATTCTTCATTTTCATTTTTAATTCTTTTTCTGCTATGCGAAACTCTTCTTCAATATTTGTTACTTTTATACTTTATATTGTATTCAGCCCGTTAAACTTAATGGAACAGGCCGGGACACCATTTTTTTTTTCAATTTTTTTCTTAGTCCCACCTTTCTAATAGTCAGAGTCGGTAGAGCACCGTACGTGATATGAGGCGACAATTTGGAACGAATCTCATCGGCAACATGTGGTTGTCTGTTCTTATATGTTCTTTTAATTTATTTAGTATCTAAAATTATTACTCATTTATTTTACTCGCATAAATTAAGGAGTGACAAGAAAAAACCTTGCATTCCAGCTTTTTTCCGCGTCTGAAAGACTGTAACAAGAATAAATATTCGAAGCCCCACAGTGCCGTTTTAAAAGAATGCTCATAGCATGCATGCATGTATTGGCACATATGCGCAGAAGTGAAGGGCAGCTTGATCCAATTGAGGGTGCCTTCTAGCAAACGTCATACTGGTCAGGAGCGTACCGTACAAATTAACCGGCCACTTACTACTGCGTGGACTCGCATGTTGTTGGGGCTGTTGCGCTTCACGTACACCGCCGTCGAGTTACCGACGGAGGCGTCCACTTGGAACTTCCTCTCAAGCGAACCAGTAAACTCTTCGTCGGCATCCAGCAGCTGTTGCCGGAATAGAATGCCGCACAGTATTAACTGAATGCATTCAGCCTCAGCAGTACAAACAGAGCTCATGCATAAATAAAGAAAAAATGAGGGACGAAAAGATGATGCAGCTAAGGTTGGCCTGTATTCTCTAGAGGTGGACACGAGAAAACCGTCTGTTAGAAGCCGAAGGCAAATTTGTTCCCTGCGCCCGTCGACAGAACAAAGAACTTTCATATGCTCGGCTTCGTCTTTAGCATGTTGCTGGATCTCCTTTACTTGGGAACCGGCCACTTTATTTAAGGTCTTCGGCATGTATACCTGCCAAAGACATACGTTAAAGAACATGGTACTGTCGAGCACCGAAAGGCTTCTACCCGGAAGAGGTCTCTACCCGGAATTTCTCGATTCGGGGAACGTTTACTGATCAATAATTGTTGTGAAAGGTGATTTGGATGCGTTACTACAAAAAAAAAACGAAGAAATGATTACTCTCTGCACAAATTGGCCTACTTTATTTGGTGGTCCATTAGAGTGAAGAGAAAAAACTAATGAAGTTTAATACGAAGCAGCAAATTATGGAGATAAAGTACAGTGATCAGCTACCCACACTGCTGTTCTAAACTCCAATGATAAGCAGTGCAAACATTCCAATCGCTGTCATGTACCCCTCGTCTAGTTCATATAGTGCTAAGAAACTTAAGCGCGTTATTCTACTACCGTTCTAGCTACAGGTCTATGGCCCTTGGAAGCATAGAGCTCCTTAACAACAGCTCTAGAAGAAAAATATTGTAATATAGAGAGCACCACCACCACCGCACGACGTCAGTGCCAGTGAGCAGGCGTCAATTGCGCCAGGTTTCGGCCCGTGGCAGACAGGGGCGACCGCGCATGCGCAGTGTAGACAGTGATCAGGAGCGGCGGCGCTCTGTGCGGGGCGCATGATAATCCTACGTGGAAATCTCAGCTACATGAAAACGAATATTTTGTTAGTACGATTGTGGTACCATTTTTATTTTCAAAGTATCAGATCCCTAACTTGGTATCGCTTCTACTTTTCCGTCTCTGTTCTTTTTTTTTTTATCCGCGTGCATCCGGATTCGGGGACGCGGAGATACGGCCCAACGTCCCTTATACTCTTTGAGCTATAATACATTGTATTCAGTAAGATCTCAGCTGGACAATTCACGTCAAAGCCGTATTGGGCAGGACAGCAGCAGCCATTTGTTTAAAGATATAGATGACAGCTATCAAGAATGCACAGGCCCCTAAGTGAGCTCTGCTGAAAGAATTGCCACGAGGATGCATAGGGTACTGATTACAGCGTTTCCCTACTGTGTCGACAACAAAAACTAGCCGCCAACAGGCTTTTCCAGTATTATTTTTCATGGTGTTTCGAGATCTAGGCTGAAGAAAACTTTAATCTGTTTTTTCATGCATGAGCTTAATGTTGCTGTTTGCATTCCTCACATCTATACAAGTCCCCGGCTACTCAGACCAGGATCAAATTGTTCGCGCCACCTGATCCAGCGTACCGTGTGGATTCGCACATTGTTGTCGGCATGTGTCGACGTTGAAGAAACGAAGGCGCTCTTGAGCTCGCGTCGCATATTTCCCCGGTGGTCGCTGAAGCCGTATGCCTTTCCTCCCGTCTTTGTGGCGAGAGTCTCGAGGTTTCCGTCCGCACTCAGTACCAGCGCCAGGGTGCTGACGATCACCTTTGCCGCTAGGATCTCTGGCAGCACGTCTTTGATGAATGGGGCTTCATTCTCTTTCCCGTCAGATACGAGTACGATGAATGCGCCTTCTGGCGTTTCAGTGCCGTTTCCTAGGAGCTGAAAATAAATACTAAGCGGTCGATAGCCTCCCAAAACCTGCATTGACTGACGCAACAGTGTCCCTACGGCAAAAGGAAGAGTTCTGAAGCATTGCTATTAATAGGCGCTTTGCTAACGCATGTGCTGAACGAGAATTGCTGTTTTTAACTCGTTTTTATGCGACGTGGTTTTCTACATATGGGGCTCATATGGCGCCTAGCTGCAATATGCAATGCATGACCAATACATGCATGCGTCGCTGCTGAAACGCTCTTGGTGCGGTGACTCACTTCCTTGCTACGTGGCCGCCAAAAATAGAAACAGTTATAGAACAGAACTGTCGGAGGTGCACCAGTTCTGGAACCAATGTGTCTGGAACACGATGGCATGGCGGCAGTCCGGAAAAATGGCTTGGAAAATCAAACCAGCCTGGGCTTCAAGAACTGTGCCGAACCAGCTAAGCTTGAATGAAGCATGTAAAAATTTCGCAGCTTTTTTCCCTAATGATACGGACTATCGTTTAGCGCATACTTTATCAATGCCATGCTAATTTTACTAAGATAGACAATTTAATCCTACATCCTACTTGAAGGAAATGGCTTTTGCAGCTGCGGCAAGATAAGTGTCGTCTACTTACGTTGTAGCCAGTCTGTCTCACCATTGCACTATATACAGGGCCTGTTGTGAAAGCAGTAAGACTCATTTTTTTATAAAATTTATTGAGGAGAATAGTACAAACGATTAGAATTTTTCAAAGTAGCACCCTCCCGCACCTACACGCTGCTGCCAATGAGTTCTGCAGTTTTCGTACGCCTCGACGAACGCCTGGACCGGAATGCTGTTTAGCTCCCTCGTCACGGCCTGCTGAACCGCCTCTACCGATCCATGATGTTTCCCTTTGAGCGTGGATTTTATTTTTCGGCATAGAAAAAAGTCTGGCGGGGCCAAGTTGGGTCTCTAGGGAGCCTTAGGCACCGTTGTCGCCTTGTGCTGAGGAAAAAATTGGGGTCTTCATTCACATGATGAAGAAAATCCTGGCAGGTCGCTTTCCGGTTGGCCTTTTGCTCCTTTGACAATACTCCCGGCACCAACTTCGGGAGCACTTTCCTCATGGCTAAGTTTTCTGTCACGATCTCAATAACTTGGGTGTGAGGAATGCTCAAGTCATCAGCAATCATTCTGATACTCCTCCTACGATCACTATTCAGGAAATGTTTCGCTCGCGACACATTTTCGTTGGTCTTGCTGATCTAAGGGTGTCCGGAGCGGTCGACATCTTCCACTCTTTCATGACCTTCTCGGAACCGCTTGTGCCACTCAAAAAGCGCCTGATCTACCCATGGCACTGTCACCATAGTCTTTCTTAATCATGTCGTGAGTCTCTTTGTCCGTTTTACCAAGATTTACACAAAATTTGATCGCGTATCGCTGATCCAGTAAACGCTCTATGATTCTGCGTGATGAGACGTTTCGACAGGGGTTCACAGTACAAGCGACCTGTTCTCTACAACGGCCGAGAGCCGACTGCCGATTTTCCCCAGCATTCCCAATATCGCCATTCAACGATCCTGCGCGCGCAGACCGCCTCTCGTCCTCCCTTTAACCCAGGAAAAAGCCAGTCCTACTACTTTCAGAACAGACCCTGCATTCCAGGCGACTGTCTCAACCGCTTGAAGGCACAATGAATTTGTTTAATTTAAACCACCACAAAAATGGGGGGCATGTAATACGAAGGCTAGATAATCGATGGTCCTTAAGGGTAACGGAGTGGATTCCAAGAGACGGCAAGCGTAGGAGGCTCGGCAGAAAGTTAGGTGGGCGGATGAGGTTAAGAAGTTTGGGGGGGTACGGTGGCGCAACTTTCAAGGGACAGCGTTAATTGGAGAGAAATGGGAGAAGCCTTTGCCCTACAGTGGGCGCAGTCTAGTTGACGATCATGATGATGATCTTGATGAAAAGATATCAAGCAAAATTGCAGAAGAATGTTTGTGGGGAAAAATAAAAAGAATTGATTGATTCAAAAAGACGTAGGAAAGATACGCTTTTGTTCAGTGCAGTCCCCAGGCCGCATCCTATGCTAGGGCCTCCATCGTCGGACAGCCCGACATACAAATATTGCTAATATCCTGCCCCGCCGTGTCCATGTAATCACGCAGGTCCTGCTGTGTAGCGAAGCTTAATGGCCTTGTAGGCATCATTGGAAGAAAAAACCTGCACGCGCAAAATAAAAAATGGCCCTGCCTTGAGAGCCGTTCTGAGACCGGATCCGATGCTGGTGCCTCCATCGGCGTGAAGCCTGATGATGGCATTCAAGAACCCCTGCCTGGTGGTCACGTTCACTGTCATCAGCGTGTGGACCACCGTGGAATCGGAGCTGTACGTAACGATGGCCAGTCTTCGGGAGCCATCTTCGATGTCTGCAATGTACCGCTCTGCCGCCTGTTTCAAAACGCCGATGCGGCCTCCCTGCAACGCGTGAAAACTTTTGCTGAAATCTGAGAAGAAAAAAGACCTCGTCACATGACAACGTGTAGCTTACGAAAGTGTTTCCGCATAATTTAGTGTCCTTTCTGCGTGTCTAAAAGACCCTAACAGAGGACCTTAAGTGGTTCTGTTAATTTCATTTCCTCTCAGAATAACAGAACAAAACCTTACTTTCCCCTGAGGTTCAACTTAGACACCCTTAGTTCGATATTTCTCGTTTAAGTCAGACTTAATTTTTAATAAACGGGAGGAGTTGGTGGCAACCATATGAGAGACACACATTTTTCTTGCGTGTTGTGTTTTCGGAATGTGCTCAAGACATTCGGAAACGTCGGCCAGCATGTTCAATTCAGCAACCGAGCAACCAAACCGCGGCTAAGGCATCACAAGTAGAGCTGGAGCTGGTTTTTAGTGAGCAGTACAAGAGCTCTATTGCAGTCACTCCGTCCATGTAATCGTCAGCTTGTCGAACCAGCTGCAATGAAGAAGAGTGAACCGACAGCTATTAGACAGTTTTAGTGACACGTACGAAATGGCTATCCGCGCGTACAACTCTTACGGGTGACGAGCGCGCAACCACAGAAGTATTTGAGATTCCGAAGCATCCGTGTGTGCCTCGCGCGCCAAGAAACCTCCGCGGGATGAGCGGGCAAGATCTCTAACATGAGCGCCAAATGTGAGACGACAGCTAAAACGCGGTGATGTCCTATGTTCGGCAGCGCCGTGCTTGGACTTTCCAATCCTGTCGACTTGGATTCGTTGCGAAACGTAAAGGAATGCACCCCTTCGAGGCAGGCAGGCGAGATGCAGTGCGGTGAACAGAAACTGCAGTGCGCTGTTAAGAGCGGGAAACAGTGTTCAGCTCCCGCACTGTCAGCGACCGCACGGAACTGCTGCTCTGCTGGCAGAAGTGCATCCGTTAGAAGGTTGAGGCACTTGCAAGACACGCTGCGCGGAGGCGTACGCGTGAGAGACCTTCAGCTGCAGGATGACACCAGGTAAGGACTACACGAGACACCTCGGGGATCAGCGGACCTTAGATCGGCCCAAGTAAAAGCTGCGTTTTTTCGGGAGCTCACACCGCTCAACTGGCTTGGCTTAAATACTAACTTTGAATGATATTGGCTAGTGTACTGACCATACTCAGCGAGAGATGCACACGGAGAAGCACACGCGAGCAGTACCGTTTCAGTGCAATACGTACACATGGCCGCTTTTTGTGTGCGTCGCGTACGTGTAAATAAAAGCGATTCAGTTGACGCGCGCTTAACGCCCACACGGTTCGCGCGTTTGCGTCCGTGAAATCTCTACGAACGTTTCCTAAAGCTGTATTCTACTGTCATTCTTGATTGTCTTGCGTGAAACCCTCTACTTGTGACGCCGTAACCACCGTCTTGGTGGCGAAATTGAAACCGCGATGGAATTAAATTATTCGTAAATCGTATGTCAAGCACAGCTTAACTTCACATCTCAATGCATGTCTACTGCTTTACACACCATTCCAAACAAAGAACATGGCGCGAGAAGTTATCCGCCTCTACACGTTTAACAAAAAAAAAAAGAGAGTTGCGTGGGACGATGCTAGAGATCTGTGTAAAGGTTTGCTGAAATTATACGCGAACTGGATGCTTATAAGGGTTCTGTGGGCGCTGTGTGATCGTTACAAGGGCGCCGTGCATCACGTAGATGACCGCCAAATGACTGTGCTCACGTTCATGCTTGCCGAAACGTCCAGCACCAGCACCACGCGCTGGGCGAGGTCTTCTTTCTGTTGTGCTTCATCGAAGGTCACCTCGATTCGCTTTGACATGTCCGGCCTTGGGAGGCTGGAATTAAACAAGAATTTGCATTCGTTACTTCCTTCGCCCGCTTGCTCACTAACTCGTTCAATTATTTTGCGAAACGGGTTGTCATAGCCATTGAACTCGCATCTGGATTCGTACTTTCTTTCGCATTGAAGTCTTTCTTTTTAATTTCCACGAATATCAATGACAGATCTACAAGTAGAAGCAATGGGTTAGAAAACAGGTGCTGCTAAATAACCACATTTGTTTTATTACCTGCGGCGAATTCCCAAATCATTTAACGATATTACATTAAGAAAAAACTATTGTTCGAGAGAACTTTCGCGCACGCCGCTGCATTGGGTAGTTGGAGTAAAAAGTTTACTGTTTGATCTTGTCTCTTTAAAGGGGACAGCTCCACTCAGCTACCTCACTCGCGTTGTGTACGGCTTCCTACTGGCGCTGGATCGCCGAGCGCGCTTACAGTAGCTGGACCAATCGGAACGCTGCGCGTGCCGCGCATGCTCACATGTGGCCGGTCAGATCATCGGCTCGCAAGCGTTCGCTCGCCGAGCGAGAGTCCGTTACGGGGGCAGCACTGCTGTAGCAAAGTTATATAAAACGTCGAGTCATAAGTGATGCGCTCTCCTAGGCTAGCGTTGCCCAAACAAGAGGAGCTCTTTTACCAAAAGCGTCGATGCGCAGCCGCCAAGTGCCGTGCAATACAGCGAAGCGCGACGATCGGAAGCAAGAGCGCCCACAGCGAGTTCAGAGCGTTGCTGGCACTGATACGCAGCGAAGGCCGAACAAGAAGGCCGCTTAGAGCAGATGCCGGAAGACCCTCGATAATGGCGCGCCCGCAGAACCAGCGACGAACACAAGGAAAGGCTCGATAATAGGATTGAAATTAGGCATCCTCGTGCACCAGAACATTCATTACTGCGGGCTCGATGCCTGCTCTGCACAGAACTTTATGTTGAACGTGTTCGGAGTTTCTTCCGGCATGTGCTAAAGACGTTCCTTAACGTCGGGCCTCACGTGTGCATACGAAAGGCGCATAACGACACTCTAATTATTCGCCGTTCAAAGTGAGATGTATCATGAGGTCCTAACGAAAGCTCTCACTCCAGATAGCCAACCAGCGTAGTGGTCTGTAGAAAATTTTTATATTGCTTCTGCATGTTCATTCAACGAGCGTGCCTACCTAAGAGTCAGGACTTTTCCGTCTTCTCAAGAGAGGAAGCAGAGGACAGTCCTAAACCACCACATTTGGGCGTAAACAACACGTCAAGAGGGCTAACTGGCGCAAAAAGATTGCGTGAAGCTTAATTTTGAATGTGACCTTGCGAAAACCTACCTTAGCCGCAGCTCAAGCGGAAATAGAATCACTAGTGCTGAGACAATAATTGGCACCAGCGGCGGCGCCAACAGGTAAGCTTCACCGTCCACTGCACGAAAGCAGCCGATCACGCCCTACGTCAAATTGCAACACACACTCACGATGCGCACTGCACATCGTCGTGTTCACCAACTCCCATGAGGACAAGACGGGCAACCTTTTAAGAGAGACTGCCGAAGACGTCTATAGCTTTTTCATTGCCAAAGCAAACTTTGGCTCTGCTGCGGACGTAATGGAACATTACTTGCATTTGAGGTACTACAGTCGCGGCGGATTTCCAACTAATGTGGTCGGCTATCGACTGTCACAAGTATCGCCAGCGTCGACCTTCGTAAATCTGAGGATATCACCACAGTGGTTCGGCGGATATGCGTGAGGAGTTGACCTCTCATCTGAGAGGCGTCACACAAGATCCAACGTGCCATCCGTGCTCCCTGCTTCGGCCACATATGAAGCAGCCCAATCCCTGGCATCGACGCGCCAAAGAGCCGCGCAACTGTTACAATTGAGGAGTTAGGGCTCTATTTTCGAAACCACGACATCAACCTGCCCAACCCCTATCAGGTGACCTAGCCGAGACCATGCCATCTCGAACACTTCGACGCGCACCTGTAGGGTGTTCTCGGTCTAAACGGCCTCCTGTCGAGTCCTACGATAAAAGAGACGTGCACGTCTGTTAGTGCTGCAGCCGCAGCAAACATATCCCGGTATTGTCCGCGCCGTCGATCTGCGCGTCCTTTCGTCCATGTCAGCCTTTGCTTTTCGTCTGTAGCAATGGGTGGCCAAAGTTTTTCGACAAAATGCATTGTTTTAAAACTTGCAACAGATGATGTAATCCTGGGCATTGACATTTTTCGTTTGTGTGGAGCCACTCTATACAGTGGAGTTGCCGAAATTTATGTGCGACGACACATGCGGTTAGCGTAAACGGAATATCCTCCCCGCAGTCGCGAGAACGTGCTTTTCCTCACTCAATACGAGGTCTGCCAGCTGCCAGCAGCTTTCGTCCATGTTAAATCTTCTGCCATTCGAATGGGGCCTTGGCACATCTTAATTTAACTGGAGATACCCAGTGTGTTAAAGAAAAACGTATGTGTCCCACGTGCGGTCAGGATGCGACGGACGGTTGCACGTTCGTGTGGGTCGTGAACCCTTCCACATAACCAATGCGCCTTCCGTCTGGCTCTAAACTGGCGAGATCTGACGACTATGTTACTGACCCTGTCTCGGCCGTTTCCGACTCTCGCCGACCAGCATCCGAGACACCGGACTATTCTCCTCTGTTGCGAGAGATGATCGAAAATTCGCCCCCGTCTCCCGAGTGACGTGCATTGCAGCGCGTTCTCGTGCTTCATTCCCACCTCTTCGACTTTACCCAGAGCGCATCTCTTTCATCTTTGGTAACATCTCACATGCACCATAACATTGAAATGAGGAATGAAAATCCCATACGTTAGAAACCGTATCGAGTCGCTGCGGCCGAGGGCAAAATCATTCACTGTCAGGTCCAAGAGATACTGCGGGACGGAGTCATTCGGCAGTCTTCCAGGTCATGAGCCGCGCCTATAATACTAGTGAGGAAGAAAGACGATTCACGGTGATTTTGCGTCGATTCATCGTCGTCATCATCACCCTGACTACACCTACTGCCGGGCAAAGGCCTCTCCTATCACTCTCCAATTAAAGGTGTCCCTTTCCAGCTGCATCCACAGTATCCTCTCGAACTTCTTAATCTCATCCACCCACCTAACTTTCAGCTGTCTCCTGCTGGACTTGCTATCTCTTGGACTTCACTACGTTACTCTTGAGGACCATCGGTTATCTTGTCTTCGCATTACATGCCTTGCCCAAGCCCATTTCTTCCTCTTGATCTCGACTAGGATTTAATTAACCCGCGTTTCTTCCCTTACCCACTCTGCCCGCTTCCGGTCTGTTAACATTACACCTATCATTTTTCTTTTTATAGCTCGCTGCGTCGATTATCATCTCTTGAAAGCGACCACAAGGAAAAACGTGTAACAATTACCGCGCATTCATGACGCTGTGGACCGTCTTCACTCGGCGGCATACTGATCGTTCTTAGGTGGGAATCACATATTAATAGCATAGTATCATCTCCTTTAAAACGATTGTTCTTCCTTAGAACACGGCTTCGAGAAGCGCCACCGGAGACCAAACTGTTAGCATATAACACATTTATACGATCAGTTCTCGAATATGGAAATACGATTTGGTTTCCCTACACACAACAACTCATTAACAAACTAGAAGGAGTGTAGAGAAAGGCAATTAGATTTATCTTTAACAAATACAGGAGCAGTGATTCACCATCCCAACTACTAAATCAAGCATGTGTTCTTACTTTACAGAAACGCGCCAGACTAGCACGACTAAAATTATTGTTCCAATTAGTTCATAACACATTAAACATAGATACTTCGTTATATATATCTGTAGATGAATCCAGACCATTCCGGCATAAGCACCCATTAACCCTTAAAGAGTACGCATTCCGAACCGACTGTTTCAGATATTCATTTTTCCCGCTTGCCATAAAAGAATGCAATAGTTTGAACCCCTCTATTACTACTAATACATCTTTGCAGAAATTTGTAACTTTCGTAGAAGAACAGTTCCGCGATAATTAAATAGAAAATTAAATCATAATTATTCAAGTACAACAGACGACTCGTATCACGGCATGTAACAGCATCTGTATGAACATATTACTTACAATGTATAAAATTGCACCCTTTTCTGTGAAAAATACTCTCTCGTTATGTGTTTTATTTTCTGTTATCTGTGTTTTTTTTCCCCATACTCATGTAATTACTTGCAAATAACAGTGTTTTTAATGTATACCATTTAATTTGTATTCGCTTTGTACCTTCCTACTATATGCCCATCCTGTAAAAATCCCAATGGGATTGACAGTATGTGAAATAAATAAATAAATAAATATCCGATATGGGTACTAGATATTACCAGTAAATCCTTCAGACAGACAGAAAACCACCTTCGTGACTCTCAACAGCTTCTTCTGATTCAACGTAATGCCATTCCGCTTGGGCAGTGTAAATGCGACCTTCAAGCTTTTCATGAATACGGTCCCACGCGTATTAAAATATTATATACACATGTGCTATTTGCATGACGTCATCCACTTTAGCAAGACCTTTCAATAGCACAATCAAAGCCTCGGTTTCGTTCTCCACTGCATAAGCAAGGCTGCATTCCTCCTAAATTAAAAGAAGTGCTATTTCGGTGAGCGACAAACTATCTTCCTTAGTTTCCTCGTGGATACGGAAGGAATCTGGCCCAATCCGCACAATCTCGGTGCAGTTCGGAATTTTTAAAACGACGAACCCTGAAAGCCCTTCAGAATTTCCTCGGCCTGTCTTCAAACTTCCGCCGCTTTATTCCCGATTTCGCGCACCTTGCACACCCGGTCATTGCTCGTCTGCATAAGGACTGGCAATTTGTGTGGAGAGCCGAATGTGATTCCAACCAGGTGAAATTTGCTCTGACTTGAGAAACCCTTTTGCCCCAGTTTGATCCCAGCGCTGCCACAGAGATCCCCACTGATGCCAGTGGTGCCGGCCTTAGGACAGTGCTTGTCCAGATTCCCAGGGGTGACGAACACATCGCTGCTTATGCCAGTCGTGTGTTAACAGCCCAAATTTTATGTTAGGCGAGAGCAACAGAATTACCCTGCATTGCAAGCATTTCTTGCTGCGGGCCACACCAGAACACGGTCTACGCTGTTCACCCTTGAGGACGGCATCCTGTAATCGAAGAACTGTTTGGTCTATAGTGCCTGCACGCTTTTCTTTGTCCGAGAGCATTTTCGGAATTATATGCTGCAAGCCATGCATGACAACTTCCCGTCCGGTCAACCTTGGGTTCCCCGTACACTTCAGAGGATTCTTGACCCTATTTACTGACCCAACATGTATAAGACTGCGAAACAATACGTCGCAAGCTGTCCCCAATGTAAACGTCTAAAGCTAAACAGATCCCCTCCTGCAGGTCTTCTACACCCGGTCAAGCCACCATCAGCGCCTTTAAAAAAAAATTGGCGTGGACGTGCTTGGCCGCTTTCCCAAGTCTTCAGAAGGACGCCGCTTGGTTAGTCTGTGTAGACTATTTGACAAGATACGTGAAAACTAGCGCTCGTATCAGCAAAATCACTATAACGCTACAATGTTGCACAACGGCTGTGCGGATCTAACTGCTACCACTCCACGCAATAATACCCATAGACCAACGACCATAGACCAACAGACCCCCAAGGAGATTACTTCGGCTCTGGTCGCCATTGGAAAAGCGTGGTCTGTGCCAAATGTTTTCGTTCAGGTATTCTGTCCCTTTTGTCATTAAGTCGCTTGAGCGATGTAAAGTACGTAACTACCAAAGTTACCGCAAACGATCGCCGCTCCTGCAAGATCCAAGTTGCTCATGTGGCTGCTCTCAAGCGCTGCCTCCGTCGGCCAGCCTGACTGGCTCGAGGACGAGCGTCGTCTGCCACCGAAGAAATTATCACAGGCCATGCAGCTACCTCTTTGCAAGAAAACGAAGCCACGCGGCCACAACATGTGAATTATTATTTCAGTTTTGACAGTTAACTACTTAGACAAGCCCCAGTGGTACTACCTTGAGCGGGAGTGGCTAGGGCCACCCAACTCACTTCTTGAAGTCGTCGTTTTTGCTGATGACATCCCATGTGGACCGTTGATTGCACACCTCGTTCTGCTTGTTCGGGGCTTGCGGAAAGTGGCGGCGAGGTTCGCCCTTGCTGTCACAGAACTGGCTAACCTGTAACGGGGGAGAGTGCGTTTATGCACGGCAGCGTGGGTTGCGATGTTTCAAACAGGAAGAGGAAGAGGTTAGAACTTTCTGACCCCAAGGTCTCAGGCAGCGAAAGCTAAGCTTCTGTACATCAGCGTGAAGCGATAATCACTGAGAGAGGGTGAAAGCAGAACAGGAAAGTAAGCACGTTGTGAAGAAGGGTGCTCCCGTTGCTAACTTCCTCCTAAGGAGAGATCGAATTCACAGGAACGCCTTATCCCATTATTTGCTTGCAATCTGTTGCCACTAGCCACGCTTAATGCACTTGTCGAAAGTGCCGTAATTTTCGTTCCCGTTTGGTGACATCCTCTTTTTTTTTCTAATCTGCAGCGTTTTTCTTTTTATGATATCTCTACCTTACAACCAACGGGAATTCTTCGGTATAGTGTCGTCTCTTCCCACCAATCAATAGGCAGATTTTAGGACCGATGACTCATTTTGTTCCCAAGGGCTTAATCATTAAGACAAGAATTCGGGCGAGATTTCAGTCCACTCTTTAAAATACAGCTGCTGGGGCGCGAACTGCTTTTCGACCAAGACAAAATGCAAGAATAGCGCAAACCTACCCCCTTGTACAATCTTTATATTTTGATATCTTGATCACCGTGTAGGCCTCTTAGCCACCGACAACTTCTTTGATCTGCTTCAGACACTAGACCAGCCCTTGTGAACTAAGCCCCTTCAAACCAAGCGGGAGATGCCGCGCTTCACCATCAAGGTAAGTGAAAACTTCTTACATTGGTGACGTAGGGCATGAACATGATCGAAGACTGGACGGGGTCATGTTTGGGCTGCTGGAAGATAACCTCGCAGTCGCCCTGAATTCTGCATTTGTTGTCAATCGGGCACAAATTTCCATCTGCCGTTCTCGGGATGAAGACGATTCTGGTTGAGCAAGCATTCAGCCGTACCTGAAAAAAGAATTCGCGCGCGCATTTACCAAGGGATGAGCGCATATTAAACGTCAACAATGCAATGCAAATAAAAACACCTGTTTTCTCTTTCTTTTTCCTCTTCTCCTTACTAGCCATCAATAAATCATATAAAGCTCAGCTGTTACTGATTTGGATTAAAGGGATCCCTGGCCAGGGAAATAGCTAAACTAATTTCATTGTTGGATGGGTTTATCTCTCTTCTCTGCAACCCTTACAGCTGATATGTCGTGTTTACTGGCTAAGCCGTATAACTTGTTCTTCCAGAAACGACCGAACTCGTTCTTCACTGCGAGAAAACATCCGCGCACTGTTTTTCTGGCCGTTCTCGACGAGCACACTAGGAGCTTGGCAGCTGCCCTACTATCCCCATCATCATCAGCAGCAGCCTGAATACGCCCACTACTCCTGCTCGTGTTAAAGCTAGGAGAGATGAGAAATTATTTTTCTTTCTAGAGAATATAGTTTTATTCCGGAGATGATTCGGACGCCCTTCCTCAAGGGACGATGCTCTGCTTCATTTCAGGCTTTTCCCCAAGGACCGCGTCTTCATAGAAATAAGCAAGAAAACTGCCTTAATGCACTTATCCTTCACCGCTGCGTCTAAGAGATACCAGAAACACACAAACCGAGTCATTCTGGGAGCTATCGACGCACAAGGTCTCGCTACATACGTGGCGGCCTCGATAATTGACGTTATGTCTCTTCATCCGCTGATACAGATGGTGGTGCTTCAAGCGGGGGACTAGTGTTCCTGTATACGCTATGTAAACACTGAGGAGCTCTAAACACCTTGTTAGACAGCACGTCTCTGTCCGTATTTGCGTTTCATTAAGGGCGTTTAAATTTATGCCCGGCTCGCCGTCCAAAACATCGAGCGACGGTTGTGACTGCAGAGGAGAACGGCACGCCCACATCAAGCTGCGCCAAGCAACATCAAGCCGCATTACATGCAGCTGGTGTTAGGAAGGTCTAAGACTTTGCCACAAAATCATTAGGTCCTACAATATCAGGTTCTCTATGTTCGTTTTCAACACAAACATCTTTAACGCAAATATGTCTGGTTGGATATGTGACAATGACGGAGTCTCAGGTGCCACTCAAGCACCGCATAACTAGATTCACTCTTTACGGATTAGCTCGGTCCTCCACAGAAGAGATCACGACCATATTTCTCGGGATCTGTGTCCTATGTAAACATCCTCTCTCACGCCACAAAAAAAAATTAAGGTTTGCTGCCTGCTACCTGCTGTCAATTTTAGCCTCCTTTCAAAAATTAAATGACCGAGTTGGTAACGGAACGTTGGGTCTTCAATTTCAACCCTTGGTTGACGACAGAACCTCCTTCTATATATAGTTGTTTTTCTACCAGTTCTCAAATATCTATTTGTAGTCAGCTTTTTTTACAAGTGCCAGCCTGTAACCGTGAACCCCTCCGATCGTTGTTTGCCCCATGCAATATTCACCGCGTGCTTCACCTTTCCTTCGTGGCAGAAGGTGAGGGGGAACTCGCTGTCGTTGCGGCTTCCGTACTCGTCGAACACGCCGTACCTGAAGTGGGCCCACTCGTGCACGAACACGTACGCTGTGAAAGTGAGTGCATTTCTTAACCGCACTTTTAAGAATAAAGCTGTGAGCTCCCGTTCTCGGCGCCACGGCTGACCTCGGCGCCAGAACAGAGGAGAACGTGGAGCCGAACCTAAACGAACACTGGCGACAGTTTCAGTGCACTCATTTCTGGTGCATACGTGCTGCGCTGCCACCGGAATAGCGCATGTGTCGAGAGCAGCGTAGTAATTATCTCTCGGTTGTAAAAGTAGGCGCCCAGCTTGAAGGAAAGCCTGCCCTGCAGCCTCGAGAGGCGCTCGTGCAGACCTGGTGGTACTTTATGAGTGAGGCAAACGGCCTTGAACGAAGCGCTAGTCATTACGTAAAACGCACGCCAGCGACACGGGTACCTGTGGCGCAATCCAGTAGAACAGTCAGTACTCAGCACTGCTTACGCGGGTCGCCGTACATAAAAAGCCACCAAGAAGTGCCCAAAGCGTTGTCGCGCGTGTAGGAAACATTAGGAAAGAACAGCGGCTGATGTTGGACGCTCCTGAAGAGACGAAGAGGGCTATCAGCATCTATAAACCCGCCTATTATACGCTACGCCTGTCCTGCAGATGTTAGATTGCTGCACTTGAGCGCCCATTGGTGGGTTGAGCAACTTCGACGTCGAAGATGAAACCGAGCACGAGGGAAGGGAGGGAAGGGGTGGAAGGGCAGTACCGCCTCTCTCCGTAGCGTGCCGTGTGCTCCGTCGGCCATCAACACCGCTAGAGCGGAGGTTGGGTGGCTAGGGCAGGGGAGTGCGGTCTTCGGAAGAAAGGGACCGCGGGAATCGACTACATTTAGTGGGAATCGACTACATTCAGGTAGCGCTCTCCGCGCATATCCAATTTTCAAACTCGGCCGGCTTTTTCACCCCTTTATGAGGATTGAAGAGTTTGACGAGGCAAGTGGTGCACTAGGCCTAGTTTGGTCTAGCAATGCAAATGCGCCCCCGGCGGCTGAGACCCACTTAGAAGCTCGCCGCAAATGACGAAACCCATGAAGCACACCAGTGTAGAACCTGCAGAGCTGAAAAAGCCTGGTCAGCCATTTGTTAGTAAGAAGTAAGGAAAGGCGGTGCCCTAGACCTCGAGCAACGCGCTGTCACCGCTCATCGAGAGAGAGAGCGAGCCGCGTCCATGCTCGCCGGAAAGAAAATGGCAGCCAATTCGGTGGAAAGGCAGGCAGCCAAGATATTAGACGGAGCTGAAAAATTTATTCTGGGCCCACTGGGTAGAGTAAGCAGTCTACTTAAAAACGTCAGCATTGAACTGACGGAGTGTATTGCCCGCACCAGCGGAGTCGATCTCACCGAAGTTGAGGAGGAAATTTTCTTTGTCAATACTTAAACAACAGTCGATTCTCATCGCACCACTTAGTTACAAGCGGAAACGAGAGTAGCCCGTGCTCGAATATGAGGGCGAAAAAATCGGAGTTACGGCGTACCTGGCTACGTCCGAAGACTGCGGAAAGTGGCACCTGCACGACAACCCCCTAGCTTCACCGAGGAAGAAGCCCGGTACTGACTCCGCACCCTGAAGGGCAACCTCCCCCCCCCCCCCCCCTTCCCCGAGTTTGGAGTCAGGCTGCTTGGAAGGAATTCAACAACGCTCTTAATTCTGTTCGAAAATCCGGAGGCCCAGAAGTGGGTTAAACTCTCGCTTACATGGCAAAGGCGCGTACTATACAGAAAAATGTACAAGGTGCGCAACGCATGCAGACGCTTCGGCCACCGCGAATATGTTTGGCCGGATGCTGACAACGTCAAGTGTCCAAGATACAAAGCGTAGCGTCCGGAGTCCGGTCATACTTGCGGAGCGAAGTGTAAGCTGTCCGGCAAAAACCGCTCGCTCAGCAACAAGGAATGCAGAGAAATCTACAGGACTACCTATCTGACCAAGGAACGGCAGTGCCAGCTCAAAATCGCCAACCAACCGCACCAGCAAGGCGAGCGGCAGGAAAATTCTTATTCAATATGAGCAGCCGCTTGCAGAGGACGCTCAGAGGTCAGAGGGCGGGATTCCTCAGCTGGGAGCGGATACTTTCGAGCACGGAGAGGGGACTTCTCGCGATTGCTGGAGACTACCGGCCGAGGCCGTTCTAGCTTCCGTGGCAGAGGGCGATGCGGGGCCGGAGCCAGGGCCAGTTCCAGGGACGCGAGCAACCCGTGGGCACCACGGAAGAGAAGCTCGAGCGGGGACCGTGAAACTAATTTTCGGTTGCGGGGTGTCCCAGGCTAAAGGTGAGAAGGATAAGGAAACGGAAAGCTTGCATAAGGAAGTCGTTGAACTTAAGGAGGTCATTAAAAAACTCCCTCAGGAGCCTCATCCACCTAAACTACAGACAAATTCGGGGTCCCCCTCGCCTCAGCAGTCATTCCCCTCAATGCAGGCCGCTCAGTAGGCAAACCCACCTCCGGCATCAAAGGTGGTCACACCAACCGCGGCGGGAGAAGGAAAAGATGGATATTGGGATTGGGCCGATTAGACCTGCCCCCCCCCCCCCCCCCCCCCCCCCGCAGGAACGGAGGGCTGGGGAGACGGACCCGGTGGTGGCAGCAGAACAGAGGCTAGACGCCAAGTACGAGGCAAGATTCGAACGGATCGAGAATGGCATGATTACGGGTGTCCTAAATAAAAGCTCTCGTCTAGCAGTACCTCGAACAGGAAATTCAGAAACCTTTGGCCATAGCCCTGTAAGAAGCGGGCAAGGACGTTGTTGAATTTTCAGGATATGAAGCGTTTGCTAGCGACCGCGAAGAAAAATCTGGGGTTATTACACTCGCCAAAAGGAATGGCGGCGATCGCACACGAAATCAATTCTCGGGACATTAAGGCGATTCTCGTCGAAATTTTCACGGTTGAGAAGGAGGAGCCGAGTATTTTCCTCCTAAACACTTAAAGCATCCCCAAGCAGCGCAGGGTTAGCTTCAGAGCCCTCTTTCATAAAGCGATCAAGGCGGCAGGAATCAATACCCTTCTTATTGTAGTAGGGTTTAATCTGGGCCACCAAGAGTGGGAATCGAATAGGCATGGCCCGAAGGGAAGGCAGCTGTGGGAAGACTTTCAAGAACAGGGCCTCATCTTGCAAACAGACCCGGGCTGTCCCAGAAGACTGGTCAACTGCGTGAGCTTTGAGTATACCCCGGATCTAACGTGCACCAGAAATGTGGAAGAGGTAGGATGGAGAAACACGGAGCTCAACTTTTGGAGTGATCGCTACGTAGTAAGACGCGGAATGAAACCAGCGTAATTGAATGGGATAAAGTCAGCAAAAATCGAGGAAACCTGCGATGTGGAGGGGAAGATCAAGAATTTTGACGAAAGGGCGGAGGCCCTCATGCGCCACGTTAGGACAGCTACCACGACCCTACAGGAGGAAGACGCACTGCGACCACTGACAGCAAACTCCTGCACATGTGGAAACCTAAACGGGGCTTGGAAAAGCGTCTCCGCACAGAAATGAAACCGAAATTGGAGGCGAAAAATAGATAGGCATAATATGGAAATTGAGGATTACGCAGTTAAACTTTCCGAGCAAAACTGGTGCAGTAGGTGTGACGAAATGGAAGCAACATGAGCCTTTCAAAGACTTAAAGCCTGGGACATCTCCTGGACCTCGATTGTTCAAAAACCCAATCTGGCACTAGACTTTGGCACAGACCAGACTCGCGTTTGAGGGGACGGACGCGGTGCTCATGGCAAAATTAGTGGACACCTACATCGGCGACACGACAACCCTCTTCCTCCCGAAATACGAAGGCCCTCCGAACGAGTCTCGCGATGCGCCCATCACGGAGACGGAGGTCAGGGCCAAAATTTTGGTTGAAAGACGCGATTGGCCCCTAGCCCTGATGGGGCTACGAACAAAATATTTAGGAATCTGGACAACACGTCTATAACGGCGCTCGCTGCTATAGTAGCGGCAGTCTCTCTCAGCACTGGAAAACTGCAAACGTGGTGCGAATTTGTAAACCGGCGAAACCACCCAATTTGGAAAATTTCAGACCCATTTTAAAAAAAGTTTATAGAACGCCTGATTCAGGTCAGAGTGACGCACTTCATGGAGCAGAATGACCTATGACCGCACAAGATGGTCGACTTCCGGCCGGGATTGTGAACGCAGGACGTGATGCTTCGTTTACAACTCGTTCTTATAAATTCGAGATCCAAAGACTCGAAAGCAATTCTAGGTTTAGATTTCACTAAAGCCTTCGACAATGCTAAGCATGCGACGATCCTTGCGGGGCTCCAGGAGATAGGAGTCGGCGTGAGAACGTATAATTATACATCAAGAATTTCTTGTCAAAGAGGGCGCTAAACTAAAATTTCACGCCCTAGAATCCCCCATAGTTCACCTGGGAAGTAAGAGCCCACCGAAGAGGTCGGTGCTCTTCCGCTTCCTCTTTAACGTGGGGGTGAGGGGCCTGCCCGCCAACCTCAGGGATATAAAAGGCCTAAATTTTAGCATATATGCGGATGACATTAACATATGGATGAAGAGTGGCAGTGATATCAGCAGAGAAGAGCGCATTCAGGCGGCGGCGGTCACTGTAGTGCCCTCCACGGCCGAAAGGGGCCTTGCTTGTTGCCCGCAAAAATCCGAACTCTTCACATACAATCCGAAAGCACTCCGATGCAAGCGTGAGTGAAATTTCGAAGTTAAGGTCGAGGGAAAAACCTTGCCCAATGCTAATCAAATCAGGATCCTCGGACTCTTTATCCAGGAGGACGGGTACAACTAAGAAGCTATCAGGAAGCTCAGCAACTGCGCTGCGCTAAATAACAGCGTTTTTCAAGGGAGTCGCGCTCAAGGGTAGAGGCCTCAAACAACGTAGCCTCCCGAAATTAACGCAGGCGTATATGATTAGCAAAATGTGTGACACTGTTCCTCGATACTAGTGCGAACGAGAAAGATAGGATCGACGCACTTATAAGGCGTTGCGTCAAGGAGCGCTGGGCCTACTTATCTCCACCTATACAGACCGCCTGTCGGAAATGGGGGTGCATAATAGTTGTACAGAACTCGCTGAGAAGGTGCGAATAGCCTAGCCCGAAAGACCATTTTGCAGTATTTTACCGCCAGAATGTCTCGAAAACATCATAGCCCCCCCTCCCCCGCAACATTCACCCAAAACACCATAGGGAAAGGAGGGAGAAGAGGGCGGAGGCGCTGGCTAATAGAGCCGGGAAATTTAGGGCGGCAGAGGTAGCCAGCGGGGATGCAGTGACTGCCAGGTCGGGGGCGGCGGTCACCTCGGTAGTCGACGGCCGAGTTGCAGCAGTCTCTGCCGCCTCGATTAAAAGTATAAACATAGGTTCGGCTGAGGAGGTCGCAATAGCGCTCTCTTGCGCCGGAACCACGGCTAGTTTCATTCTTAGCGACAGCAAAAGTGCAGCCTAAAACATTGGAAAGCACTCAGTCTCGCCGGAAACGGCTCGCATCCTGTCCGCAGGCAAAATCGATCGGAAGATCACCTTTTCGCATCCACGTAGGTGACCGGAGAGACAATTAATGTACGACCGGCGGAGTGAAGGGGACCGTCGATCACATAATTTGAGAATGCCCCGGATCCCCGGGCGCTGGGGTCAATATTGAAAGTAGATAAGTCTCTGCTGCGCAGTGAGGTCCCCGCCGACCAGCAGCGAGCTGTTCGCCTGGCGGCTGAACCGCGAAGAGCCAATGTATCTTCGCCAGTCTTTAGTCGCGGAGGTCCTGGCCCCCGTCCCCAGGCCTGCGTGTCAGGGGTTGGGAATAGGGAATCTCCTATATTGGTGGTTATAAAGCTGTAATCACCATTAAGAATCGCGTGACACAACGTGATTACCACATGGCTTTCTTACTGTCTCTGCAGAAAACTTTCAATGTCAAAATTTAATGGCAGAGCTGAAGGGCAAATGTAAAGTCAAAGGTAGAGTTCAAAGTTCAGGGTCATAGGTCAAGGACAATGTCGATAGTCAAATTTCAAGGTTAAAGTTTGTCCATTAGGTGTTCCGCACATGATTAGGTATATGAATACCAACAGTACCTATGCCTTATCTAAAAATCATTTAAGGGTCATTCGGAGGCTCACGGCCAAATGCGTCACAGCTATAGTAGTGTAGCTTTCGCTACAAAAAACAAGGCCATCTACCTGGAGGTGTTCTAGGTGTTTGTATCTTTTATTTCAACAGCATATCGCACACCCGCGCTTACTGATTTGCATCTGGGTTATTTTAACTTTTATATATCACATACCAGGTATTCCGAAACAAACCAGTAATTTTTGCTCTGTGAAAAAAATACCCGGTTCCTTGCCATATCCTGCTAAGGAGCAACGGTGACACCTCATCGCCTGCGGGCTGTGCTGCACACACGTCATAAACAGGCACTTCCACAGCACACATTCTCCAGCATTATTCGAAATTTATTACTAATAGGGCACTGCGCGCATTGCAGCAGAGTTGCGCTGTCCAGCTGCTCAGCGTTCTGCCTAAGTTCGACAAGCGTCGCACTCTAATCGTCTCGGTCGTACGCCGTTCCTACAGTCATTTCACCGCTCCCTGATCCAGAAGGATAGCTCGCTTGCGAGCGAGGTCTCCTTTGCCATGTAACCGTTGTTTTGGCGGCATGACGGCTGTATCCCGAATGTGGCTTCCTACGTTATCATAACAGCACAGGCACTTGAGCGTGCTACGAGAAGCGCACCGGCGACTCACCTCATATAAACGCATGTGAATGAAGGCCAAGGTGAGCGCGCCAAAGGCAGACCAAGGATACTGCGAACGCCTTTATCCACTCGTCATCGCTGTCGCTGCTGCAACATTTGTTTGTTTTTTTTAACCTACAAGCCTCGTCTTTCTAAATTCCCAGCGGCAGGGAGTTCTAGAATCGATCGACGAATAGGTTAGAGGATTACGAAAATAGTGGGGCGCCAATAAGCATGCGCAGAACACACTAAGCCTATAGGGAACAAGCGGAGTCCGGGTAAATGCTCGGGGAGTGGGTGCTCTTGGCACGCGCGCCGGCATCCCGCTTTTCCCTGTCCTCGTAACCGATAGGGTTCCTCTATTCTAAAACGTCATGGTGTAGCCACCATGTGCACCGGTTCTAAATGCCTTTTCGTCACGTCTATAGCGGTTTATCGTGCGCTTGCAATTTTTTCCCTTCAGACTCTCTCCAGATTATCTCTACTAACGAAGCAGCGACGTTTTCACTCATGCTTCTTCACGCCTCTCCCTGTCTGCAATCACACTAAAGCAAATCTTAACCACATCCTATTCGAGTGCCCAGAGGGCCAACCTCCTCATTGCCTCGAATGCTGAAACCAAAGTCAGTGGGAGACTGCACTGCTCAGCTCTCAGCGAGAGGTACAACTCCGAATTGTGTGTTGGGCTTTGGAGGTCGCGAAGATGAATGAATTCCAGCCACTTACCTCAGTCGAAAGGGCCCACGCGTTTGTCTAAATATCCACCCTAACCTCTACTCCTACCCTCTTTGTCATATGATATGTTTGTTCCTCGTCGTCCTCCTCCCTTTCCCAAATCCAGGATTCTCAGTGCTGTCCGAACAATCGCGCTTCCACTGGGCTTCCTCGCCAGTATTGGCTGTCACCGTAAAGGAATTAAAAGCGAATATGGGCAGGAAATTACTTGATATACCTGGGTTAATCGAGCTCGTAGCCGTGGAGTTGTTGATTATGGACAGGAATCCTGGAGTGAGCTGGATGAATTCCCCCGGCTTGCCGCACGGCTTCATATGTTCTGTGAACGGGTTGTCTCCGTGCTTCTCCGTGGGAATATCGACACGGACGTCGCTCCTGTAGAAGGCGCTCGACGAAAGTGCCCGGGCGCTGTTTCTCTCCGGCCACGTCTTGGGAACCTCGATGGTGACGTGTTTGAAGTACACGCGTCCATTCGTTGCCTTGTGAAGGAACTCGGAGGAGGATCGCAGCAGTACCTGCGCATTTTCACCAACATTTTCACAATCTGTGCTCATCTCGTCGCAAGATATTAAAATTGAAACTGTCCGTGGTTGCTAAGCAGATATCTCTTAGTGTCGTTCACTTTTTAGGGGCGTGACATGCACCGTTCTACATATTCCTTATCTTTTGCATTGGTCCTATTTTGTCTATGTACCGCATTTGTTCTTCAGTTGACTGGCCTGTACCGCCTATTACCTAGACCAGTATTACTGAGAGACGGGCCAGAGGTAATGCAGTTGTCGAACAAGGCTGTAATAACTACTAGTAGCACTGATGAGCAGCTTCTAGAAATTAGTATGAATACTCTGATAACCGTGGTATAGTCATAAAAACACTTATGACTTATTTAGTCGTAAACCTGACTCATTTAGTATAAATGACTTAATTAACAATAAAAATACGTATTTATGACTATACCTTATTTATGACGATGACTTATTGATTGGCGCTATATGTGCAATTACAGTAAAGGGGGAGGTCATAAAAACATAAAAAATAAAGGAATTCTAATGGCGACGCAAGCACGTCGTTTTCAGTAACATTAACGCGAAATGAAATAGGAGCATCCTATTGTTGAACAGTGTCTGTAAAAAAAGGAGTTCAACAAATCAGTTCTTACTTCTAGCTCCACTCGCGTACATTATAGTCGGTGGCTCAGTGGTTATGCCGCTAGGCTGCTGACCCGAAATGCTCAAGTTCGATCCCAATCGTGGCGGCCGAATGTCGATGGAGGCGAAATTCTAGAGGCCCGTGTAATGTGCGATGTCAGTGCACGTTGGAGATCCCCAGGTGGTCGAAATTATTCCGCAGCCCTTCACTACAGTGTCTCTCAAAGACTGAGTCGTTTTGGCTCCTTAAACCCTAATAAACCAAACCATGATCAAGGGTGGCTGAAAGATCTATTTTTGTTTGGAATAGGAATTCTATTACGTTAAAGATGAAAATTTATTAACATTAACTTTATCCTCAGTTTAAGAGGCTGTCATTCTATTTGTTGTTATCTAGCATGCGCTCGCATGCAATAATTTCCTGAGGCATAGGGAACGGCCACATCTAGTCGTTTATAGTTCAGTTTTTTTTAACACTTGTCGGAGCATACCATGCAGTGCAAGGAAATTCCCAGCAGAGACAATTTTTCTGCAGTGAATACACGGACGCATGTGGAAACACCCCAGCATTACGACGAAGAAAGCTAAAAATTTTCCAGGTTTACAAGAAATTTACCAACACCCGATGCCAATAAAACTTTTAAAAGCACGCCTGAATGGTTATATTCAGCGACAGTTTGCTATAAGCGGAAGTTTCTATTTCAGGCGCAATCAGGTACGTGCTTTTCTCACAATAACACATGCGAATGTCGCGAATGATGATGCTAACAGCTGTAGGCCTGGTGCGACACGGGTTGCTCTTCCCAAGAGGCTAATCATTAATTTAACTGCCACTGTGGGCAGTTTGCTAACATCCGGTGGGAGAGTTGCGAAGACGCCGCAAGGCAACGTGGCCTAAGTGGCCCTCCTGTCTTCCACGTTGGTCTCTGGGCACCACATGGCAGAGTCAGCCGACAACGCCGACATCGGATTTTCTGGGTAACGACGCCTTTAACGCTGATGCCTTAAAACTTGGGCGACGCTTAGCCTACCCTTACGATTACAATGTGATGACATTAGAGACCCTTCCAGTGCAAGGATTTTTCCTTTTCATAATTTCCTAGAAGGCAAACAGTCTTCGTACCACTACTGGCGCAGTGCAGACACTGCCCCGGCAAGAGACTGCCCCAGCAAGTGGCTGTTCAATACAGCCACTGGTGGGTCTTGTGGGACTCAGGTGGGGCTTTCCCTGCTCCCGCCAGGCTTATTATGCGAGGCATAATAAGCCGCGTTACAATATTACTAGAGGTACACTACAGCCCTTCGCCGTGGTTACGCGCCGTGCACACCACGTGATACAGTGACGTCACACCACGTGACATAGCACGTGACACATGACGTCACGACAGAGGAAGACGGAGGTACACTACAGCCCTTCGCCATGGTTACGCGCCGTGGACACCACGTGGTACAGTGACGTCACACCACGTGACATACCACGTGACACATGACGTCACGACAGAGGAAGATGGGGGTCCATCTCGCGCCGTCGCTGTGGTTGCACGCCGTGCAGACCACGTGGTACAGTGACGTCACACCACGTGACATACCACGTGCCACATGACGTCACGACAGATCGCCGTCACGCGCTGGGACAGGGAGAACGATGCCATCGCACAGACACCGGAATGTCCTCGAGCGGCATTCCCGCGCATTTCGAACGCGCGTTCACACTCGGTGTAGGTGAAACGCTCGCTCCACCGGGCAAGCGGACGCGGCTTCCGTGGCAATCCAGGCGCCCACCCAACGCGCGTCTCGGGGTTAGTCGGCGTTCCGCTGTAGCCATGCCGTTGTCTTCCCCCACGACGAAGGCTTCTAGTGGTTGTATTAAAATGACCAAGTATTCAACCAAGGAAAGCCATGTATTACCAAGCCTAGCCATCAATATGCTTCGCATCTGACCAGGGTTAACCAAGTTAAGCCTCAGCCATTTTTTTTTTTTGCACGGATAGTTCTTCTCGAGGCTGTCTATCTTTCTACCAGTGCGCTGACGCTCAGTGCCAGGGGCGCCTGGCTGTCGAATTAATTTCTTTGCCTCCTGCCATGGTGGGCAGGTTAACCACAAAGCAATTTGCAGGACGCCTTCGGGAAGCTCAGTACAGATGGGCTGAGCACAAGTTGACAGAGTGGCCCACCTGCCCTCATCACTTGGAAGGACGGACTCCGGCTATTTTTCGTGAACGGGACCTCCAGTGCTCTCGCAGTCATATTAGCATTAAAAAAAAAAAACTTGCCGCATATTGAAGGAAACCCAGCGTATCATAATGTACTGAAACACGAATAACCGAATCATTTCAATAACCCAGCACGTACGGACTAAGAAAAAGCGCGCTAGAACTGTTAAAGCGGAATCGCCGCATTACGCCTCTCTGAGAAAGAGAAGTGGTAGAGGATTAGCAGCGCAGTTAACCAGACGGATGTTCCGGTTGGTTAACCTCGACTGGAGGAGAGGGATGAGGGAGAAAAAAGAGAAGAGCAAGTAGAGAAATGCGGACTGTAGCAAGCAGAGCAAACAATGACACGCGCGCTGGATTTCACACACCCCCGCAGCTAGAGCCTGCACACCTTGCGGGCTGTCGAGAGCTCTGAACTCAGTAGAACACATCGACTGACTTTCATCACTAAACACATGTCACGCAGCGCAGACATTCCATCCTGAAGTGAGGCTGCTTGTATTTGCGGATGATTATGTGGATGAACGAGTCAGGTACATCCCGACTTCTCGGAGCGATGAAGCTGGAGGAGCCATTGCGTGTGCTGTTGGAGAGCTGCAAGGCCTTAATTGGACATAACTGTCTCCTGCAGTGCATTTTGTGCAGCTGTGGTGTGAAGGATGAAAGGCAGCGCACGCATGGTGTTGACGAAACACTTCAGCATTGCACTTACGTGTAGGTGTTTGAATTGCACCGGTGCCTGGGATAGTGCGTGACCAACAGTAGCCTCAGAACACTGGGTTCGTTGTGACTGTTCGATCACTTATGGTGTCCTCTGCTTCGTGAGGGTTGGCCGTCTAAATTGCTGGTCCCGCCCTTGGACCGGAGTCTGGCATTGTGCTTCATAGAGATTGGCTCCGGGTTTTGGGGGGCGCAATACCTGATTGGTGTAGGCGGGTGGGTGTAGCTCCAGCAAGGATGACGCAGGCCCGACTGCGACCACTGTCTATACACCGACAGTCATATGGTTCCCGTTCTTCACAGTTGTATGCGGAGGGCAGGGCAAGTTGAATAAATGCGTGGACCATCCTTCTCAATGGCTACTACACTACTAGATAACTTTTGACAAGGGTGACGACGCCGTCGCACCTTATTGGCGGCCTCCGTTGGTGTGGAATTGTCGCTTCTCATTTGATTAAGTATCGCCCGTTCCCTATCCATGCAAGGACAATCTGACGCAGCGCAT
The DNA here is from genome assembly GCF_055824585.1 of Amblyomma mixtum. Lineage (NCBI taxonomy): Eukaryota > Metazoa > Arthropoda > Arachnida > Ixodida > Ixodidae > Amblyomma > Amblyomma mixtum. The sequence goes on from NC_143016.1 coordinate 92,137,426, forward strand.
GAGTGCCGCGGCATTTGGCACACTTCAGCACTGTTGCCAGGCAAGCACTGGAGATGTGTTGAGAACACCGTGGACACACAATAGAAAAATTTCGCTCTCTACTCACGTGTCCGATGGTCATGTATTTCCGGCACTGGAGAGGCATCGGAATGAAAGCCCTGACCACGTGCCGGAAGTGCTCATCCTTCTCGTACGTTTAAATGCAATCCCCTTGGAAAGTCAAACTGATGCACTTTGTCCTATTAAGGTGCTGAGCTTGCTTTATTGGTACGCCGTCGGTAACTGGTCGGATCACAATGGGCAGGTCGGAGTCACACATGGCCACGTCGACGTCTTAGATAACGCCTGCCTTTGTTCCGCTGCCCCGAAAGAACTGGGAACGAACCGTGTTGCCGCCGAGCGTTTTGAAGTTGCTAAAATATTGTAGCGCGTTCCGCTCCATGACATCAATGGCGGCGACATTACTATAACGAATGATCCTTACGTCTTTAATTGCTGCCGGGACACGAGTGTCTAGAAACATTGACGTCGCTTGCCTGTTGATGTGGTTGAGGTTATCAGTGGTGGTGTCTTGCACAAAGAGCAGAGTATATGCCGACGGTCCTCGCTGTGTGGTGATCGGGGACGAACTCGACGATGGCGAGTCCTCACCTCTGCGCAGATTTCGTTTAGCCTTGTTGCTGAAGATTCTCATGAAGCCGTCATCAGCTGAAGCCATCACTAGCGGCCAAATACAGCATGGTGGCCTGGGTGCTTGCGTCCTTCGGAGACCAAGAAGTTTTTTTGGGGCGGCAGCAGCTTACCCATGGTGTTCCACCGGAAGTCCGATGTGGTTCACTTTTATCACCGTCACCAAAAAAGGAACAGCGTCTCCACGAAAATACTGTAAACTAGGAAAAAAATTAAGAGGCGAAGGGATGATGTTCTTATAAAGATCCACTTGATTGCCTTCCCACGACGCCGCTCCGACAGTGCATTCTGCCTTTTGTTCTCCCTTTTATCGGCCCTTGACACCTATTCTGACCGCTCTTTAGCCCTATGCAAGAAACCATGCGCCGTGCAAAAACACTCAAACGCGACAGGGGACGGAGGGGGAGTGAAGGGAAAGCTGCTTACCTTGATGTTGTCAATGATAGACTCGTCGGTAGTAACACTTTCGCTGATGGATACCAACAGCTCCTTATAGCCTCCATCCGAGCTGTCGATGTAGACTGGCGCCGCGATTCTTAGCAAAAGCAGCAGAACGGCCGTAAAACAGATCATCCCACCCATTTCGACGTCGCTTTAAGTACACCTGGGAGGCAGTGAAAAGAAATTATTAAAGGCGGAACAACCACGGCTGTCCTATTGGAACTGTGTAGCAATGTGTTAAGAATATAGAAAGAGATTCCTGAATTCTTGTTCTGTTCTAGGTAGGTGTGTAAAATGACGTTCTTTTGTGCTCCGTTCTTCAGGAGTGATTAAAAAACACAATGCCAAAAAAAACCTCAGTAACCTTTCGCCTCAATGTATTCATCTTGCATTAGAATCGAAGCTCACTTTCCTCATTTTGTGCTCATCGCTTCCCAGGTAGCACTTGCAACAAAGCTGCGCATGACACACTTTACTGGCGTAAGTGTAAAGGCCTCGAGCGATGTATACTCTTGCTACTCTCGGAATTCACCCATTTAACGATCGTTTTTTTTTTATCATTGCTTTTGTTCTGAATGAAACAAGCTTATGTGATTCGGTCGCAGTTTTTTTTTTACCGGGGATTTACGTACCTTTGAGATCAGTTTTAAGGCATGCACCTTTTTCAACAGAAGCCGTGAGATGCTCATACTTTAAAATACCGGCTGCCGCCATCTTTATTAACACTTGCTTGATGCTACCCTGCGTTTTATCAAATTTTCGGACACCTACGAAAAAGTTCTTTCCTTAATTTCAGCCACTAGACATTTCGCAGGCAAATAGACAGGTTTCAGAAGTCAACACAAACTTTGTTTAAAAATCGCTTGTGGACACTGTTATCGATGGCTGGATGATTGCTGTTGGCTCAGTATCCAAACGATGGATTCAGGATTTCTATTTCATCATTCCATTCTCATTGATCTCCTAAGCTGAGTTGCATTGTAAATCAATGTGCAGTGTACTAAAAAATCATAAACGGCCTTTAATGTCGCTAGTTTCTGTTACAACCATAAAGCGTAAAATTAAGCGTCATTGGGCTTGTAAGTGGAGTGGATTCAAAGCAGAACAAATTACATAATAACAAACCAGTACGAAATAATCTAACATTCGTTTTCCTTTCTTTATAACTTGTTTTCCGTAGAGTGAACTTAAACTTCCAAGTTTTTCTGAAAGCACTAAAATGAAGGTCATCAACAAAAATTTTTCTCCCTCCATTTGGCAAAGTCCCGGTAGGTGGGTGGGTTGGGGGGGGGGGGGGGGGGGGGGGGGTTGTGAAGCACTTTGAATTTTAGGTAGGATGATTGTGGGAGAGGCCCTCGTGGGTGGGGATTTAAGACACCATAGAGCCCATGAATTTATACCTGGTGGTCTGGTTGTCCCGAAGTTTGGAAGTTGGGTGTTGCGACTCCCGTGGGTAGTGAAATAAACTTTGCACCGTTACAAATCGAGATGGCTGATAACTGTGGTGGCACCTGCAAACAAAAACAGTGAAACAGATGCGCGCGCAAATATTCATCACCGTGATAGTTCGACAAGTAAAATAAACGCTTAAGGAAGAGATAAATATGAGCAGCTTGGACGCACTGACGACGAACTGCAATAGTTTTTATTTGCCACTTCTATACCTGGCTCATCTGTTTCCTAACTTCTGCTAAATCAGTTGAAATTAAATCTAAAGCTCGATCTCAGTTCACTAAATGACACACGAGATGTAAGTAAAGAAACGAGGCTTAAGAAAGTAATCCAGTGTATAATCTCGGGCCATAAGATACCATAAGATAAGATAAGATAAGATATGCAAATATATAAAACAATACCGTGCACGCTAGTACCTCCCACTACCCTCTTTTAAAGGGGACGGTCCTTACTTCTATCAAACCCCATGCTCCGCAATGTGACCATAAGGAATAGGCAGGGTTTTCAAGAAGAGCTTCTGAATTTCTATGGTAAAAGAGCTCTTGCTCATGTACCCCACGGATGCTAGAGTTTCGAGCGTGATGTGCAACCATTACGTTCACCTCAGTTCCATTTGAAGTCCCGATACAGGGTGTTTTTGTTGCGTTTTACCGCCGCTAAGCTGCGGCTGTGGCCTCTAAGCAATCGCAGAGCGATTTCAAAAAGCAACGCACAGGCCATTTTTCTTACGCTACACCACACGACACCGCGCAGGTCTCCGAACAAAAGAACTGCTTGAACTTGCTGTAGAACTGTGCATGTCCAATGGTTATCATATCTTTCTCCTGACGACTAAGTGAAGATATCCTAAAAGGCATGTCTGGAACCTAAGTTGCAGGTGGCAATTCTATGATATGCTCACAGATTATGCCATGTTGATAGTCATAAGCTTTTTCTTAAAAGTACAGAGAATATTTACTACATTCAAATCAGTGCCAAAGGGCGCATTCTATTCTTGCTGACTAAAGACGATAATGGAGCGTACCCAGCGAAGGGGTTTGGCAAACAAACCACAAAGGGTGGCCGAAAGGGACTCCGAAACTGTTTTAAAAAAGAAGGGATGCAGGTCTGGCGAATTAAACTGAGAACAGATCGAAAACTGTGTGACTGCCGACTGAATTCGGAATGTGGCCATACTTGTAACGTTTAGAATATTTTGTTTAAAGACACAAAGAATATTCGCCAGAAGATGGAATTCGGAAAGATTTTAGCATGGGAGCCATTTCTTGTTTCAAATTAAACTTTGTATGGCGGAAAGCACATTCATGTTCCTGGTCCTAAAGATAGAAGCACCAAGAGACAGAACAACCCCAGAGGACAAACTTACACACATCTTTCGTAACAGTAGGTCTAGCAGGCGCCTCCGTAAAGAGGACAAGTGGCGGCAGGTCGAAAAGAAGTGACATATAGACTCGGATTCAGAGCACAGCGGGCACAATGGACATACCACCAGACCTATACAGGTAGAAGCTTAACTCGGGAATGCGACAACGTAGACGCGTGAAAGAAACCTCAATCTTGCGCTGTCTCCTGTCCCGAGCTCCACGGTGCTGGAAGTCGGAACAGGAGGTAAGTGCTATTCCTTGAATAACAGATATCTGCGGAACCTGGCTGCTGCAACCTATGCGGAACGTGGTAGGATAGTCATGACTAGGCATTAAAGACGTGCCTTTGCCAAGGTACCAGCACCCTCATTTAAATGAATTTTGTGCCTAGGCACCCAAACCATCCTCAATGAACACACATGGGGTAGTACCAAAAATCTGAATAAGCGGTGTGCCTGTGGTTCCATAGATGCGGTTAGAGAGGAATACAAGGATAATGAATCCGTCATAATTATGGCAGAAGAAAAAGAGCTGTTTAACTTACGAAAAGTCAGGACTACTGCTATAAATTGGGCCAAATAACTTGAGGTGCAGTCGCGAAGACAGAGTATGGACAGTCGAGGAAAAGAGAAAAAAATACCGACACTGGTCATTTTTCGCAGCGTGAAGATGGTGATGATGATGTTGAAATACTTTAATTGGTACAGGAAGGTATGATTGGACGGACTCTTAAGGGACCGGCCCTCACAAACACTAGGCGGCATCCCTAGTACGGGACCCTAGTGGCGTCAGCCGCTGCCAGGGTGCGCTCAACCAGAGCCTTTTGGGCCTGTAGGTCAGAGCAGCTGAGCAGGATCACCTCCCAGTGTTCCCGGGTGGGGTTGGGGTGAGGGGGGATAGCAGGGTTGGAGGGGCATGCCAGCACTATGTGGTAGGTGTCCGAAGAATTTTCCGCAGGGTGGGGACAGCTGCCCGAGAAGGAAGGGTCAAAGTGCTTGAGAGCTGCCGGGCACTGCAAAGTACTATTATGCACGTCGTGAAACGTCCATCGCAATCAGAACATGAGAGTGCAAGGGCATCAAGTAATCTTGTAATAAACTTTTGAGCAAACGAGAAGGCAAAAATTTTGCATTGGTTTGAAAGATATAAAAGATTATGTGAATAGATGTAGAGCCAGCGCACCCCTGGAGAATACCCAAAATGCGGACATTTAAGGTGCAAGGAGATATTGCACAAAAACAAATATGTGAGCTATGGAAACGAGACCAGATATCCTTGAAAAATATCCTAGGCTGACAAAGAGAGATAAAACTCGGGCATGAAGCGAAAAGTCACGTATTTTAATTAACTTTTGGCGGGTGAAGTACTGCAATCTTGAGGGCAATGTTGGAACCCACGGTTCCAGGTACATTGCACAATTGGCACAAATGTATGAAGGCGCATACAGAGGCGCAACACATCTCGCTCCAATACAAAAAGGTGGCGAATGTTATACGCAGGAGATCCAGAAAAGAAAGGCACCGCCGAATTGTAAAACTAGACGGAAATACATTCTATAAATCATTAAAAGTGAGTTCCTTCTCTTGGCCGAACAGATGTTGCTGAGCTTTCGCAGCCTGCCGACCGCTCAGACTCTTTGAGCAGTGACTTGCTTTATTTGGGCCTGCTAGGAAAGTGAAGCATCATAATTTGCTTCAAGGTATTTGATTGTCGGTACTTGAGAAATGATGTGCTATTGAAAAACAATTAATGAATGGATAAGAGAGCCCGGCAATGAAGCACATTTAATCACATTAATGGAGAGTTAAATGTCACCTAAACATTGGTATAGGACATTGAGGTAAGTCTGTAAGGACTGGCAATATATATCATTGGCCACTCATAGGTTTCCACTGTACGACTACACCGAATGCAGCTAAGTAAGATGTTGAAAACAACAGGGAAGAGGACCACACCTTGAAGCACACCTCTCGTCTGTAGAAATCTCCCCGAAGAAACACCGTTCAAGAAGGAATACAGTTTTTTTAGCCAGAAATCTAGAAATCCATGCTACAGTGCTCAGAAGCCCTGCTGCCTGCAACCTTTGCACGAGCTAGACTTCCACTGCTCACGCTGTTATGAGCCTTAGACATATCTAGAATAACAGAGGCGGCCTGATGGTTTCGGCGACGAGCTAAGTCGTATCCCAGTTTGTGCTACAAGGGAAAATAAATAAATCTTTTGAAGGGGAAAATGATGGCAGGCAGTTTCACTGTAACACAGTCAGCGACCCTATTTTGCCGACAGTGCCGCAGCGGCGACCGCCTCTTCCGCAATACTGCCTTTAATTATAGAGTTAGGGTGATTCTTTTTTGCCTTCATCAGAAAGAGACCAACAACACCTAATAGGTACCCACTGCGCTTTCGAGCTCGCATCTCAGCATCCATGCCAACGCACTCTGCGGATGATACTTCTGACACACTGTGATTTTGACACCTTGTTGGATCAGTAGACGAAGGGTACGATTACATTTGACATATTGGATTGGTAGCCGTGGGCACAAAGGATTGGGGAGGTGCAACCAAAGCTGATGTAACTGCACAACAAAGAGCAGCAGTTTACACTGACAACAAATTGGACCATCTGGAACGACATCCCCTGGGGGATGAACGCAGATAGATTCTCTGCTATGCGATTCATGGGACTCGCCACTGTTTTCCACCGCCACACCTATCACTTGTGACTAGGTGGAATCCACAACAGTTGTGTGCCGCACTGCCAAACTTGAATAGCCAGACGCCCTATTCTTTACAGCTGCAAATGCCTCTCGTCTTGAACGCCTGTGCTTGTTAACTGCAGCACTTGAACTTGATCAGCCCAAGCTGAATAGTCAGAGTCGCTTGCTGAGCTGTCACCAGCATGGGAACAGCACTTCCCTTACTCAGAAGAACAACCTGCGGGTTTCAGGCTCTCTCCGCACACACAGCAACGAGATCTTTATTTACAGGTATTGGCACTATGGCTAATGACCCAGAAATTACGGCACTGTAGGGGCCGAGTTGTGAACTGGTCAACGCGAAAGATCAATTCCCCTGCCTTGGCTTGAGCTGGGAAAGTGGGCCCCGCAAATGTAGCTATATCTAATTATCGGTGAGTATCTTCGTCCTGTCTCCTCAGTGATTACAATGGTGAATGGCGACTCAAAGAAAATTTCTCTGGCGTGCCAGACGCGCTCAGAAGTGGGTGTATACGGCGGTCTCACCCTTCTCAACGCGCGAGACGAGGAGCTATAATCGCGCTCACCGGGTGATTGGCAAAAGAGGTGCACGTGAGTAAGCCTGCCACACATGCCTGGTCTGGCGGTCTGCAAGCAATCCCGCCACTGCCGAAATGCCGGCCGTCAGTGATCCTCATACACTGCGGGGTGGTGAATTTCAGAGCAGCCTGCACCGCCTCATGGTAATCTAGTGTGATGAAGCTCCCATCCTCGGGGTCGAAAGCAACCGGGGCGCTGTTTACTCCACCACGGAAGAAGCAGTCAAGTAGGAAGTGACCAGGGGAGAGACAGTCTAAACAAGGGGAGCTCCCCTGCACAGTCGAACATGTGTACATCAGCCCATGTTCACGCTTTCAGCAGCCCTGGAAAGCAAGAACACAGGGAACAAATCATAAAATCATGAGATAGCGCAGCACTACCTGGTACTTAGCCGCAGCACACGGGGCTCCGAGATCGCCGAGCAGATCGTGTCACCACGCACTCGAACCACAGGGAGACGGGCAACGGTCTTCTTCTTCTTCTTCTTCTTCTACATCTGCCCTCCACCTGGTGCCCACGGTAGACTGGCAGGAGCGCGCTTTATTTCGGATTTGTGCTTTGTAGAAGATGACGATGAGCGGGCACTGCCGTTCACTGGCACAAGTTTAACTCGCCAAGTTTTTAGAAGATATAAGCAGAGGCCTTGAGCGTCGGATTACGGCTCTTCTTCCTTCTCTTCCGGGATTTCTTACCACATTTTAAGATTTCGAGGAGGTCACCCTCACTGCGAGAGAGCACTAGGCTCTAGCCGCAGCCAAATACCCCTCATGCTGAACTACAGCACACACTCACGCTGTGCATTCCACTTCGTCATCTTCGTCAACTCACATCAGCGGCATGAACAGATCAGATCAACCTAACCTCGATCACAGCTTAATGTCAATTAGATATCGTCGCCAGACCTGCCGACGACCCAGCAAATCAAGAACATGAGCCAATCGGGCTAAACACACGCTTTCGCACGTCCACTCGGTGTAACTACTTTAAAACCTCACCAATTTTTCTTTAAGAAGTTTTCCCTTTTTTTTTCTCATGTAGGTAGTGCCGACGACGTCATGAGGTCACGTGGGTTTTCGGACTAGAACGTCTAGAGCTGCTCTCATAAACTCAGTGATGCCGGATAGATTTGATATCCCTGCTGGACAGAACGACAGCGCCATTTCGTGCTTAGACAAAGCAACGCTTTTCAAAAAAGAACAAATCAGAGTCCATCCCCTCTCAGTAGCGGCGTAGAACATTCGACAGACAACTAATACAACCTCGTTGCTAGGCAAGGTCTCAGCTCGGCTAAACGCCACCATTCGTCCCAAGTGATCCTGGGTCGGCAAAGCTATAGCTCAGTCCAACGTCTCGTGATTTCGGCACGGCGCCGAACCGTTATAAGCAGTCAGGGTGAATAAAGGTATTTGCCCGCGCCCGCGCGACTTGAGCAACGGGGGGCGTTCTCGCTTCACTCACGCGTTAACAAGTACTCTGCGTACGCCGCTCGGACTACAGGACCGTGCGTAGGCTCCTTAGAGCCGCGCATTTTCTTCGTCCACCACGGGACTAGCAAGACACTGTTGTTGACGCATGCACTTGTCATGCAGCAGCGCCGTACGTAGGCACCAGGAAAGAGACGGAATGTGTCAGCAAAGTTCATTACGTTCGCCTCCGTGTTCTCCCTTCAGTTCGCCTTCGGTTCAGCACAGTGTTCTCCCTCAGTTCGGGCGCCAAGGTCGCGCACAGGGCGCCGACAACAGAGCTGAAACCAATTTGGGCTTAGAAATGGCCGCCACACAGCTCTACGAGGCGCCTATAAAGTGCTTCCTGGAGCTGTAGTTTCTTTCTCTCACAAATTGGAATGTGTTGCTAAAGAACATTATAGCTAATTATTGGTGGCTGCAACAACTTCGCGTAATGAATCCAATAAATAATTTGGCTTAATTTTCTTTTCTGACGAATAAGGTAAAAATACGCTCAATGTAGAAGTGTGCGGTATACGTGAATTCTCAAAGATCTTGACTCATTCGTGTTTTTGTTTGTTGTTAAATAGAGGGTTCAAAATATACGCAGTAAGATTGTGCAATTTTGCTCGACATTATAACACAATGCGTGTCTGAAACGTCCACCAGCCTGTCGCCAGGCATCCACAGGTAAAAATTCCTATCCAAACACCCAAAGCTAAAAATGAAATTCGCAACTACGGGCCCAGCTACTCACGCCCCTACCCTATACGAGGTGGATGCGCTAACCTCCAGGGCTCAATTCCGGCTCAGATATGCTGAATTATTTTCGCAATCACAAGCCATATAACGCTGCTTCATTCGCTTTAGAAAACAGCAACAGACCTCTGATTTCTTTGTTTTTTCTGTTGACAGTCTCCGGGGTGATGCACCGGAAACCACCGAACATTGCTTTTATGACTTCAAATATTGGCCTTGTTTTCAGACACGCTATGAAGGGCACTAAATAGGCCATTCGAATTCCTGCATTTAATGTTCAGCATGATGAAAAATCGCATGAGGTACCTTTTTTTTTATTGTGCTGCACAGCCTGTGGGAAACACGCGTGTTGGGCTGTAACGTTGAACCTGTCGTTTCCTTTAGAACACACTTTAATCGCATGGTGCACCAGTTGGGGGGATATTTATAAGGGATTGTTCTCTTTTCTTGCCTTGCCACCCTATTAGTTGTGTAAATTGTGTGTATGTGTGTTTTTGTTAAGTAACCGTGGCGCAACCATCAGACGACACAAACAGTGCATATCGCTCTTTCCTGTACGTAAACTCACATATGAAATATCATGTGCCAAAAAATAAGAAAACCTCTCATGGTTGGGTGCTCTAAGGTGCCAGTCATGGAAGTTCCGTGCTAGGCTGCGGCGTCGGTTGAAATCCAACTCGGACTGCTAACTTTTTATTTCCGATCTTAAGCATTCGGACGAGCACCTCGGGCGTGGAGTTTGTTGGATCACGGCCATGAACGTACATATTATTTGTACATGCTGCGAGCCATAGCTTTAGCCCAAGCAGGAGAGGGACAGTAACCGCATTTCGCCTTCATAAAAATTGGGCCGCCGCGGCCCGGATCAAACCCGCGCCTTTCGGGTCAGCAGCCGAACGTCATAACTACTGTGCCACCGCGGCGGCACCCACTCTTCAAAGGCTCACAATCATCATCCCTTAAAACCTTCGGACACGAATGCTGGCTAAGTAGCATTGTGGCCATAAAGGAATGAACAGATGCAAGCAAAAAGCACGCTTATGGGTGGCAGCAGGTACTGAAGGCGTGATTTAAAGGCTCCTAACCTTTAAAGAATAAGCCTACCGCCACCCTGCTTAACCACTCATGATGAAAGCGCTGTCAGGACGTCCCTGGTTTCCGGTTGGTGTAGACCTAATCATACGTCTTCATGACTGATTCATTCTCCAACGGCCCAGAAATGGAATATCTGGAGGATGTCAGTTTCTTGAGTAGTCATTTCAAAAGCCTCTTTCATTTTCGCCCGCTCCACGAGATCCCAGTTCATGAAGTCTAATTTGAACATCACATCTAGCCCGAGCTTTCCCCGCTGTAAATGTCTCGGCGAAAGGACCGTCCAAATTGTATGAGGCGTCCTGCAAGATACGAAATACCCCATGTAAATTTATTTTTGCGGCTCTTGAACTACAGAACTTTTCCTGCGGTTGGTGGGGGCTGTTCATGGGTCGACGACTACGCACTTGTTTGACCAAAGCAAGTTCAATGCTTTGCGTGCGATTGCCGAGCTCCCAAAGCAAGTTCAAAAACGTGAGCCAGCCCACTATGGATCGTCCCTAACTCCAGTGTGTCCTACCGAGTGCATCCGCTTCAGCGGTAAACGCACAGACGATGTCAGGAGGTGGAGGATGGTCACAGTGGATGAAAGAGAACTGAGCATAAATAGACATCTGCCTTCACAAGGAATGTATCAGCCGGAACAAGTCCGAGCCGATACTTCCATCGGCCTGTAAGACACTCGCACAGCAGGGAATGAGTTAGCACTACCGTTTGCACAATCGGAATCCCAGGTGCCAATAACTCCACCTCACACAGATGTACTATGCCCATTCAGGCCACAGTCAGCACCAGTAGGCCCACGACGTTTTTCGCGGACACGTTGTCCATGCCATAAGTTGATGTTTGATGGGTTCTATGAGAAATGTGGCTTGATATGAGAGTTGCAGGTTTCCCAAAGGAAGGGGGATGTAGCGGACTCCGAACTTGTCCAACCAACCGTGTGCATCTCGCAAAAAGGAAGCTGTACGTATATACACAGTCCCAATAAAGGCAACTCACTTTCCCGTCTTGGCAATCGGAGTTTGATGTTATTTCTGGGGCCCGCACCCCCGTAGGAGATACAGTGACAACAGCGATACAATAATCAGCCAGGAATTGTAAAGCAATCCCTCAGCAGGTCTAACCACCTCTGTAATGAAGTAAATTCTGCGCCTTCTTTTTCGAGTTCGGGTCGAAATCGATAAAGCGTTAACGTACTAGCAGCCGTGCAATTTTCCGTTGGGGTTAGAAAATATTCGGCCGAGGCAATTAATAATGCTTACGTGCGAGAAGGCGTAAGACCGCCCGCTCACTGGGTGATGTAAGTCGATGCGACGAGAATGGAAATTCTACCTCTGCATCGCTGTACGTTGCCTCCTCACCATTTGTCATCTGCATGCTAACTTCGTGAAGGTTGCCCCACTGCACCGCGGCCAGCGCTGCGCCTTAAGTATCTGACGCGATTCCAAAAGTGTTAATGCACATATATGTAAAACTGGACTTCCTCTACTGAGCATTCATAGATTCCTGGGAGTCCTCATACGACTTCTCGCGCAGTGGTGAACCTGGTAAGTGGGTAAGTAATGCGCCATTCGCCTGGGTTGGCAGGTGCTGCCACCGGTGAGACTTGTGCGATCCATGTCGATCCAGGTTGATCCAGGCAATGTCGCTTGACCGTCACCTGCTAGGTTGCATGAAGATGCTATCTTTTATGAACACCATTAGGTGTTAGCACACACACATACACACACGCATACGCAAAGACGGGTTTTAGCTCAATGAGGCAAGTAAGGCTTACGCCTTGCAAAAAAAAAAGTTAAGTGCACATCAGTTTTTAAATTCCGGTCTCTTTCGGAGTGAAACTCAATCAAAAATTGCAAAATATGCCTTCAAGCAGATGTTATAGCTTCCTTTGTGCTTGTACCTAGCCACTAACGCTGCACTGTTATCTTTACTCGTCAACTTTAATCAGGAACCCAATTCTCGCTTGGTTGATACATTCGAGAAAAACGCCGCAAGAAACCACGTTTCTGAGTACGTTGAGCGGTAAACCCAAACTTAATAAACAAGCAAACGATCTCTACTCGTAGAGGGTAAATGTTTTTAACGTGGAAGCCAAAGTGCGCTATTGCATGCGCACTCAGCGTCGACGACATACATGCGCACGGGACCAGCGCTCTCTTTAAGCAATTCCACATACCAAACGTTACACAGGTGACTCTTGGTGCGGTCAAAAGCATCAAATCACTTGTGTGCAGATGTTATCGATACAGAAGCAACAAACCAATGAATACGCTAGCGCTCTCATTAGTGCCAGCCAATGCGTATAGCGCCAGCGCACCTGGCCTGGAAAGCGTGCAGTGTGCAGTGCGCGCACCAAGCGGGCGAGGAGAACCGTGGAGAAAACCGTAGACGCGGAGGAGAGTGTCGTTACTTTCGGGATCAAAAGAATGCTTAAGCTCGATGGAGCTAAAGTTCTTTGATGTAGAAAGTAACGCCATTCTGTAAATGTTTCCGCCGAAGCTCCGCCTCTTGCGCTTCCTTCTCGCCTGCCACTATGAACGGCACATTTCAGAGCAATGATTAGGTCCTCCAGCCTTCGTTTTGGAGACAGCAGTGAGGCGCCCGCTTCGTTTTCTTAATTTTTTTTTATTAAAGTGATCTTGAATTAAAAGGGAAAAGACTTTAGTCTTTCTATCTTCGTTCGGTAGTCTGGACTTGTAAGGTTTAGCAATTTTCGTAATCGGTCGGTGAATCGATTGGATGATATTCAATATAGATGAAACGAGGAGCATGTTTCTGAACTTCTTCAATTTTTATTTTGTTCGACGCGGTGTACGGATCCCAGACAATTTTCTATACTCAATTACAGGCTTTATCAGGGAGTTGTTATAAGTGAGTATTTTTACATCGGGAGCTGCACTACGGATTTTAGGACTTAGTCCCCAAATTGCTTTGTGTGCCTTCCCTACTAAAAAAGGTTTTATGAGGCAATAAACTCATCCAGTTTATCATACAAATGTCATAGAGTTCTCATACAAATCATAGAAAATTATCATTGAAATGTCATTCATTTCTGTGAAATCATACAGTCATCATAGAGATATCATAGAATATCATACGAATTGCATAGATTGTATGATATTCTATGATATCTCTATGATGACTGTATGATTTCACAGAAATGAATGACATTTGAATGATAATTTTCTATGATTTGTATGATAAGTCTATGACATTTGTATGATAAACTGTACGAGTTTATTGCCTCATAAAACTTTTTTCAGTAGGGTTGGAGCATACGTTAGTTAAGTGCGTATTCCAGCGTAGGTGAAAATTAAACAAAGATAATTGCGCTGCTGTACTCTAATAACTAGCTTACCTGCAATGGCCCCGCCGTGGTGGCTCAGTGGCTACGGCGCTCGACTGCTGACCCGAAAGACGCGGGTTCGATCACGGCCGCGGCGGCTGAATTTCGATGAAGGCGAAATTCTAGAGCCCCGTGCGCTGTGCGATGTCAGTGCACGTTAAACAACCTCAGGTGGTCGAAATTTCCGGAGAACTTCACTACGGCGTCCCTCATAGCCTAAGCTGCTTTGGGACGTTAAACCCGAATAAACCAAACCAAACCTTAACTGCAATGGAGTATGGGTGCATCATACTATTTTTCTTCCTAGTAGCAGGCATAATTACGGATTTGTCCGAGTTTAACACCATTTGCCACTTAGTGCCGCAATTTTCTATTGCTTGAAGATTAGCGTTCAGTTCTTCTTCATCAGTTGGGGTCTTCATTATTTTGTGTCGCACATAATCATCAGCGAACAGTCTGATTGGAACTGTAACCGATTTTGCAAGTTCATTGCCAGGAAGTGCCAGTAAATAGTCGTAAAACCAATCGACAGCGCGATGGCGACTGAAGCGCAGAGTAAAAATGGCTATAAAAACATCGCAACATTTAGAATCATGCCGCGTGAGATGTAATGTGCAGTCGTGAAAGCAATAATACCGGATAGAGCACACCTGCAGATTGTTTGAAAAGCACAAAATGTGACCCTCAGAAACGTATTATACGCACTCTTGATCCTGAAAATGCTGTTTTTATAACATTGCTTTACACTGTAGACCCTCAAGCAGCGTTCACAATTGAATACCCAAATCTCTTGTATAAATATTTGTGAACATTCAAAATGTCCTCCATCGTTCCATTTAATCATTCGTTCGCCTCACTACCAACCATCCAGAACTAGCAAAACAAACCCTTAGCATTGCTAACCTCTCCTGCTGAACAAATTTCACCCAATATTTCTTCAGTCAATGTTGAAAGCGTTAAAGCTTTAACCGAGTACAAGTAGCACTGATTGTCTTCACCTAATTATTAGGCTATAAAAAAAGTGCTTGCATGTCCATGGTGTCTTCCTGACCGAATATTGATTAAAATTTGCAAAATCTGCCGTCTAAATATTTCGCTAGCACCCTTTCGCATTTTATCACACCACAGGCATGCACTGTATGTGTAACACTGATAAGCTTGAACCAAACTGAACGCTTGTTATACAAATTTAACTGAACATGAAACATCATCAGAAGTATTTGCGAGATACTCTATATTCTAAAGAAACACCGTGGTAAGCCCTTTTTAGCGGAAATTCAACTCTATCTGATCACCGCAGTGCTAAGGAATGACATTGAGGTGAGCGCTGTGATATATTTAGCAAGATACAATTTAGGCATTAGTAGATGTAATGCAATTTAGTTCTGTGTGCGTAGAAGGGGACCGCCTTTAAGCATGAAAGCTAGCATGCTGTATGGCACGCATGCCCAGCGGCGGCCAGAGATTTTTATTACCATTCTCGTTTCACGCCTGAATCGGGTTGCAGTGTAACTCAAGGTACGGCCAAAAACCTCAAATAACCTTCGCTCAGTGCTTTTCTATAGAGAAGAGAGAAACATACGCAGGCGCGCCCACTGGTGCTAGCCACAGCGTACGGCCAGTGAGCGCTCTTAGCCTTGAAATCATGCCGTGCACAACGCAAACACCGAGCGGATGAGGAGAACTGCATAGGAAACGGGAGTTCGGAGGAGAGTGTCGCTACTCTCACGATCAAGGGCTGCAGCGCTGCAGGGCCAGCAACCCGTCCTCGTTTCCGGCCACAGGGTCACTGGCTTCAGCAAGCGCGTGTGGCACTCCACGCCGCTTTTTGAACCGACGAGTTTCCCTTTGTAAAGCTCCCCTCTACACGAACGGGTTCAACGCACTGACTTATAGATTCGTAATAAGGGAGTAATTACTCATTGACGTCCACCCGTCCGCAGCCATACGGCTACAAAGGAAAGCTATACAGCTTTCTCAGAAACTTCGTAGTTAAAGAATTCAGTGGGTCCCACGAGACCTCCTGACTTCGCAAAGCCGTGCAGATTCTGCGACCCACCTTGTGACCCCAACTTCGTCTTCGCCTCGAGTCCTAACACTGGATGACACCACCCTCCTTTTAACAAAAAAGGAACACCTCTGGCGCCGCACACGTGCTCTAATCCCTCCGTGTGCGGTAACCCTCCCCCGTGGTCTTACCCGTGCAGAGAAGCTTGCGCTTCGGAGGATCCGGGTCGGGGTTGCCCTAACTCCGGCCGTTACACGAGAGTGGCCGCAATTCGAAGGTGTATTTCCCCGCCCCGGGTGTCCAGTCTGCAAGAACCGAAATCTTGAGGCCGACATTCACCACCTGCTGTGGGTTTGCCCGGCGCTGAAGCCGACAAGAATTCGGCACCTGGCGGCAGCGGGTCTTTCGCCCGATAACACCGCTTGGACACAAGGACCTCATCATCGTTCACTTCTCGATTTCATTAGATCAGCGAACCTTTACTCATTTATTTAAGCATGCTCATTTATCATTACATGCCGTTTTATGCCCTGAGGCAATCAACATCGCATTAAAAAAAAGAAAAAGAAAAATCGTTCCGGACCGGGGCTCGAACCCGGGACCATCGTTTCACTGGAGCAGTCGCTCTACCAACTGAGCTAACCGGGACTTTTTTTTTCGTTCTTTTTTTAACCGGGACGGCAAGCTTATGGTAGGGCGAGAGCGAATTGATCAATAACTCGAAGTGGGTACTGTGTTGGTCAAATGTTTAGGGGAATCCCCCAAGGTGGAGGAGATTTGTAATAAGGGAGTAATTACTCATTGACGTGCACCCTTTAACTACGTCTTTATCACTTTAACTTTAACTTTCGTCTTTAACTACGAAGTTTCTGAGAAAGCTGTATAGCTTTCCTTTGTAGCCGTATGGCTGCGCTCGGGTGGACGTCAATGAGTAATCACTCCCTTATTACAAATCTACTCAACTTTGAGCGATTCCCCTAAATATTTCATTGACTTATAGATCCGCGATGCATGGCAGCAGTAAGTGACCACCTGTCATTGGTTTTTTGTGTGGAGAACCATGTATAGGTAGCATCCTGCTTTCTTGCAGCATCTGCACAGAAACTTCGTGCTGCGTCTTTCTGCGTCTTGCTGCATCAACATGAGCGCTATTGTCGTGCAAACGTTGGTGTAGTAGCTCACCGAGGCTTTGGTGGCGCAGTCGGGGCAGTCAGGGAACCCGGAGCAGCTGTTGGTCGGAGGCTGGCAGCTGGGCTGATTGGGGGGCTGGCCAGGGAAGTCGCTGGCCTTCCAGCTATACTCCGTTTCATACATAGCAGTCAACGCTGCAAAAGATACGAAAGTAGTCTGCTGCAAAAAAACAAGCGAAATGTATCGGTCCGCCTCGCGTCGTGGCTGAGTGGTACGAAGCGCGCGCCTGTCTGTTCATTTTATAAAGGACCAAGGTTCGACTCCCGGCTTGGCTGGTTTTTTTTTCTTTAATTTTTTTTTATTTTTCTTAAAAGATTCATTAGGTAGAAACTTGAAACTGTCAAACTCCAATACCTACTTTGAAAAACAGAGCGCTGTTTACTTGTAGAGGCAGTGTAGTGTACGGCATACATACCACGTAACTTGAGTCGGATAGTGTTGAGTGCAAAGCTGTCATATTTAACACTGCGAGAGCTACATATTGTCACCTTGCTAGGTCGTTTTTGCGGTGATCTTATTCCAGTTGAGAGACCTTCTTTCTTGAACCTCGCAACTGTCCGAGGGCTCACCCCGGTCATCTCGCCCACAGTTTCCAGAACTTCATGCACAGTCTCCTCCGGGAAGCGCTTCCTTACGCTAGAGTAAACGTTGACAATCACCTGCTTGCAGTCTTTCGAAATTTTCGGAGACTTCAGCTTGGAGAATACGTGAGCAGGAAATGTTTCTGAAGCCGCAGTAGGTGAAGAAAATAAGCGAGTAGGAGATAGCGGTGCCATTTTCCCTGACTCAGAAACCGAAAGACGAAAGCAGACGACATCACCGGCCGGCCAAGCTGCGAAAACCTGATACAGGAGGAGCCCGAAAAAAAACCAGAAAACTAATTTGAAAAGAA
Organism: Amblyomma mixtum; assembly: GCF_055824585.1. NCBI lineage: Eukaryota > Metazoa > Arthropoda > Arachnida > Ixodida > Ixodidae > Amblyomma > Amblyomma mixtum. Next base: position 92,155,411 of record NC_143016.1, read on the forward strand.
TAAAAGAAAAAGCAATCTTTATGCAAAATAAAACACTTTTATTATTATACTAGAATATCGACCAACATTTACTTTAATTTTAAGTTCATCACTCTTTTCACTTGCGACGCACTACATTACGATGCGGACGAGTAGCGCGAACAGGCGCCGTAGCCTTCGCTGCGTTGACTGCTAAGTATGAAACGGTGTATAGTTTCCAGCGAAAGAGGTCGAGCGGTGGTGAGGGAACCTTGGAGTAAAACAACAATGTTTTATAATTTTTTAATGCAGCCAAGCTGCAAGCATGACAAATTGCAACACACAGTTACCAGCCTGCTCACCGATGCCTATCAGTGGAACACTGACGTTGACAGAAGGTATGTTAGGATACACTTTACCCATATGAAGAACCATTTTAAACCTTCAGACACAATGTTATTTTATGCAGCTGTGAAGCTTTTCCAGAGCTGATGAAGAAGGTCATTTGCCACTAGAACAGAAAATTACACTTCAAGTCGAGTAAATATCAAACAAAGCAGGTAACAGTACCCCTAATTATCAGTTTGGGCAAGCCGGTGAAAGACAATATGGCGTGACCATCGCAAAGAGAAATGTGTGCCTCATTTTTCCTGCACTGCACAACCCTTGCAAGTAACGTTACATTTGCACAACCATAAAGAGTTCTGTATTGAAGTGCAGCAGAATTGAAAGAAAACTGCATTCTGGCTGAGAACTAATTAGGTCAAAAATAAACGCTCCGCCTGTTGTGCCCTTCGCGTTCTCGTTTTTGAGAAATAATATGACGCTGTCGCTTTTTTGACATCGTTCGCATTTAAGGTTTCGTAGAGACAATTCCTTTACTTTGCTGGGGCTACATCGAAGTATCCAAGTCAAATTGTCTTTTACACTAGACGTCACTCACTGTTGCACCTGGCCAACGTGGGTTTTGTATCTCACAAGACGTGTGGGAGATATACGCACATATATAAAATTATCTTAAGAATCTAGACGTCTCCAGTTCCTGCCTGGCCACCAAGTAATATTCGTGGGGGCACGGACCGTTTGTCTGGATCAGTGCTATTCATCATGAAGAATAGCAAGCAGAAACAACTCATTTATATCACTGCAGTCATCAACTCCTCAAGCATTGCTAAGTAATGCCCTCTTAAGTTTTGTCTTATCGCTGCATTTTTTACGTTAGTCCCTTTTTAAGAGCTAGAAATTGCTTGCTCCACTGCTTTGCATGGAGTTTGTGATACTGCAAGCGAACCGCTTGTTTTCTCTGCGAAGGCAAGATAACCGCTTGTCCTTAAGGGTGACGGCGTGGATTCCAAAAGAAGGGAAGCGTAGCAGGGGGCGGCAGAAAGTTAGGTGGGCGGATGAGAGTAAGAAGTTTTCGGGGATACGGTGGCCGCAGCTGGCAAAGGACAGGATTAATTGGAGAGACATGGGCGAGGCCTTTGCCCTGCAATGGGCGCGTAGTCAGGCTGATGATGATGATAATGACGGAAAGTTTGGCGGACGGCGTAAGGGACCTTTTTTAGTGTTTATTAGCAGCCACAGCCACCGCAGACGTATAAGCATGCATAACAACAGCCTTAATTACAGTACATCAGCACATGCTCCCTGCGCACAATAGATTGATAGTGTGACTAAAACGAAAAGCATGAACTCCCTTACGGCAATGCAGAGTGGTAACAAAAGCCAGCAATGCTGGAAACACACCACAGTCCTTCCTTCGTTTATGATGTGTCTGCGTGCAACTTTTCTCCGCCTTTTTCGGTATGTATGAAGAAGTCCCTGACGGACTTCGTCATTTTGAACAGGCGAGAACTCCAGAGCTCTACTCTAGTACAAACAAACGCTCGATAACAGGCATGAAAGAGTGCGCATCTGGCGCCTCTTAATGTGTCAGTGAACCATCAGTGATGTATAATTAAAGAGAAACTTCCTCAAGTGTTCAACGTCCTCAGTGAAATGCGGCCGTCATGGCCGGGACCACATCCGATGTACTCATGGAAAGCAAAAGAACGCCTTTACCACTGAGCTGCCGTGACCGGTGACTCGAGTAAGGCGAGTGAACTCTGCTCATCAAAATCGTTTTCGATGCAGGCTGAGCGAAACGCCTGGGACACCAGGTGTTTGGTGACAATCTGCGAACCGAGTGTGCTTACTGAATTACTCCTGTCAAACTCCTATTGAAATATCCTTTATGTAGTGGAACCGGATTTCACCGAAAGAAACATGTTTCACACGCGTCCGGTTGGCGACAGGCAGGTTCACACCGGGTCCAAACGAGTTTGCCCGTCTCCGGTTGAGCCCTCGTGTCGGGCAGACCGGTACTGTTCGGAAAAAAGCTTAGCCGGGTCCAGTTTAGCCCTCGTAGCTCGATCACCAGCACTCTTCATAACTTAAACATTTTCCCCTTTGTCTAGCATAGTGTTCATACCAGAGGTGGCCGACTGCGCCTTTTTAGAAACAGTGAAATAATTTTTTTATTGCTTCGAGCAGACGGCGCTGTGTACAAAGTAGCTATGACGAATCAACTATCTTTCTGGGCAACACAGAGTCTGTTCGTGCGATTTCTACAGGGTTCGCTGTTTTAATTCACAATACCAACTGGCCGAGCCGTTGTTCTTTTAACACTTTCCTGTGTGTTTGCGCCTAGAAATGCTTAGTCGGAAGTTTGTAACATGCGTCGGGGCTACACTAGCCGCATATGGCGATTAATGACACAATATGCCACGAATTTATGACCCAGATAGCTCTGTGTGTAGCAAGAATTGCAGCTGAAATTGCAAGATTATGATATTCTGAGATGTTTCTACTAAAACCGAAGTTTATTAAAGAATACAAGACATCGCGGTGACGCCTGTAGTTAACCCCAAGAAAGTGCAGAATGCTTACAGGGTGGCATTGCGAAAAGCGTAGTTACACAGGACCAACAAAAATAACACATTAAGAGGCAGTACTCGGCAGTATGGTATTGTGCACTCCAGTTATTTGAGGCACGAATATTCAAATTCAAATCCTTTATTTCTGCCTTGTAAATATACAGACAGCGGAGGCGCAGAAAAAGCTGAGAGACAGCTTGACTAAGCCGCAGCCCCCTTTCGCTTGGCAGCAGCTTGACAGCAAGGCTTTTAATACAAAAGGCAGTTGCAAAGCGTGATAACAAGTATACAATAATGAGCAGGTACAAGAGAAAACGAAAGAACATTATACAATATTGACACAATATTCACATTGGGTAGACACAGGTAATGGCAGCAAAGAAAAAAAAGAGAAAGAAGAAAAAAAACACAAAACAAAAATCCTACATGCTAGCATATAAAGCACGCAAAGGCCTGTTTGACGAACTGAAAAGGTCAAAATTATTATATATATACGCGTTTAACAGGGACGGAAGAGTGAACTGCAGGCGTTCTCTACCCGAGTTTAACCGTGGGGTCGGGACTATCCATGTCTCCGCATACCTTGTTGTGTAGCTTGCATCTCGGGTATGTAGTTAAGGAAGTTTACGTATGTGGTTTACATTTCTACGTGTTTCGAGTTTAAACCGGACACTCAAGCGATATTTATACAAGTTGTGTATTTTTAGCACACCCCTTTGTAGAAAGAGATCTTTGCTTGGCGAGTCCCAGGGGACATTGTAAACATGACGAAGAAACTTTTTCTGAAAAATGTAGATACGCTGAAGACAGCTAACCGTAGCTGTGCCCCACACTAGATGGCAGTAGTTTAAATAGGAGTAGAAAAGTGAATTGTAGAGGAGTAACTTTACTGTTCTTGGAATGACGTATCTGAGCCGACTTATGACTCCGGTTATTTGAGCCAGTTTCGTGACAATATGGTCCGTGTGGTGTTCCCAAGACATGCTGGAAGAAAAAACTACTCCAAGGCATTTAAATTGTTCAACTATGTCTATACGTCGCGAGTTTAGTTTAATCTCGATGGGGGAAGGAAGTACTTTGTTTTTAGGACGAAATATGACAGCTTTTGTTTTCTTCTCATTTATACGCATGTATCTGGATTCGGACCACTTTTGTAATTCACTCAAGGTGTCATTGCATTCCAGAACAAGGAGATCAAGGTCATTTCCAGTAAAAAAGATGCTAGTGTCGTCAGCGTAGATAATAAATTTAGCGGCGGAGTTAATGTTGGAGATATCATTTAGGTACATATTAAAAAGTAATGGTCCCAATATACAACCCTGGGGAACGCCAGAAGTAACAAGTTTTAGTTCAGATGTCACATTGTCTATGCTTACAGCCTGTTTTCTATGCGAAAGATATGATATCAGGATCATTTGAGCCAGTCCACGAATACCACAACGCTCCAAGTTTTTCAGGAGTACACTGCGGTTTACTAAATCGAATGCCTTCGTGAAGTCCACGAAGACACCAATAACAAAGGCCTTATTTTCAAACTGTGTTAGTATATATTCCTTTTGTTCGAGTAGTGCTAACTCGGCAGATTTATTTTTACAAAACCCAAATTGATTAGGTGACAAAAGGTCATGTTTATCAATAAAATCAGACAACCGTGTATACAGAACTTTTTCAAAAGCTTTCGAGAATATTGGGAGTATCGATACTGGTCTATAATTTCCTAAATCATTGCGGTCTCCTTTCTTATACAAAACCGTTACTTTGGCTATTTGCATTTTTTTAGGAAATGTGCCCGTAGTAAAGCATAAGTTAAATATATCTGCAAGAACAGGGGCAATAACTCTTATAACATGCTTGACAGGCCTCACTTGAATGCCATCAATGTCACAGCTATGGCTGTTATTTAGGCTTTGTACGACTGATATAACCTCCTCTGTCGTAACTGGGTTCAGAAATATTGTGTCCCTATTGTAAGAGCTAAAATAGGTGTTGAAATCACTTGACGGGGTGTTATGGGCAAGGGTGGTAAAAAAGTTGTTGAAGGCATCTGCCAACTCTCTGCCGGATACATCTTTATTATCAAGCTTTAAAGCCCGCGGGGCAGCCTGTGGTTGCTCACGCCTCAGTAAGAAATTCAACCTTGACCACAACAGATCGTGGCGACCATTTTTAATTTCAAGAAATGTCGCGAAGTATTCCGCACGAGCGAGACGTAGCTTTATTGTTAATCTATTTCTGTACAGTTTGTTTTTCGTTTTAATTTCTTGGCGAAACTCAGAAGATATCCAAGGTTTGCGAGTTTTACGCTTTATTGCACGCACTTTTAGCGGGAAAGAGGAATGGTAGAGCTGTTTAAATACTCGGAGGAACTCATCGTAAGCCTCATTTGCGTCACTGGTAACGTCAATACTATCCCACTCAGCTTGTGCCAGTGAACTGTGAAATGAATTGAGGGTAGCATTGGTTATACTTTGGTACTTCGCTTTCTCCTGTCGGTACTTTACCAGTCTAGTCTTATTTATGCATGCAAACACTGGAAGGTGGTCACTGATCGCACATGATATTACGCCCGACTCAACTATCGGTTGGGAAGTGTTCGTAATCAGCAGATCAAGAAGAGACTCACTTTCTTGTGTTACCCTTGTTGGATCGTTAATAAGATTAATAAATCCGTTCGAGGCCAAGACTGCGTTAAAGTCTCTAGTAGAGGAGTTATCCTTCAACATATCGATATTAAAATCACCTCCAGCTATTAGAGTGTATTTGTTATCTGTTATAAATGAAAGAAAACAGTCGTAAAATTCCAAAAACCTAACCATATTTCCCTTCGGTGGACGATAGCAAACCGAAAACACGAACCTGCCAGTACAGGCTGATAGCACTTCAAAATCTTCAGTAATAAGACTGTACGAGTCCAACTTGTCGCATTCAATGTCATCTAACACCAGTAAAGCCACTCCACCCCCCCGGAGGCCGGAGCGGTTCAAGTAATAAGTTTTGTAATTGGTCATCCTGAAAACGTCGGAATCATCTGTGCTCCAAGTCTCACTGAGCATGATCAAAGAAAAAGGAAATGAAAATTCGCCAAAGAACTCCTCTAAACACAATAACTTGTTTTTTACAGAGCGTGCGTTCAGGTGAATAGCGTTAAGCGTTGTCAGCGCAACACACGAAGCAGTGCGGTTCAAGTCACTCGGCAGATAATACAGCTGTTCATGTTCATGTTATTCCTTTTTCGACACTTTTCCCATGCAGTGAACAAAAAAAAGGGCTCGATGTGGCTCAGTGGTTACACTAATAAGCTAAAGCTCGGAACATGGGTGGTTAGAATCCTGACGCTGAACTGCGTTTGCAGCAAAAGCTTCGCTACGGGACCTCGGGCTTCAATCGCTGACCGTGTAAATTTTACCTTCAGCTGAGTTAGAGGTCAAACCATAAAAAAGAGAAAAAGAAACTGAATCATTATTCATGACTGGGAGTCAACCCGCGACTGCACAAACTGATCTTCTTTAAAGGCAGCTCAGCGAGTCCACTAGGCTGTCGCCGCAGCCAACACGCCTCGTGTCAAACTGGTTGGTTGGTTGGCCTCAAATAAAATGGCACATACCCACTACAGGGGAGCGGCCAACTTGTTGTTGTTGTTGTTGTCCTCTAGAAAATGGCGCATACCCACTGCGGGGGATTGGCCACATTCTCGCGCTGAGCATTGGAGAGCATCGTCCGCATCAACTTCCATCTGCTCCGTCCCGCGACACTGCCTGCTCACTGTCGTCTTCTACGCAGCACAAATCCGTGCTTTCGCGCCGATTCAAATTTAGTAACCATTCTCTGTCGTTTTTCTTTTTATTTTCGCTTTGATTTTCATTTCCGAAAAGGTAATCTTGTTAGTTAACAGCCCTGAGCTTCATCTCCCCTTCTTATCTCTCCCAGCAATCAGCGCTGCCCAGTAATGAAAGACCATCCTCTATAACAAGTCCAGCCTGTTTCATTCAGGTTTATTCTGTAAAATAAACCGGTACACCCAATTCCGTATACACAGTCCTCTACCCGGATTTTTCCACATAGACAGGGGGTCGTTAGCCGCATTTCACGCAGCATCACCGACAGTTCAAGGTGTAATAAATAAAAAGAACCAGATACAGCCGGCGGCCAAGCTGGTATCTTTAATCATAGAATTTTACGTCATGTCAACGCACGCATCTAAGCAGACAGAAAAACATTTGGCAGCAGGCACGTGATAATTTACGAGCGTCCGATCCTTGTATTCATCACGCGTCCTTTTTATCTCTCTATTGGATAAATGAAAGCACTCATGCGTCTTTTAATGCATCAAGTTCGTTGACCGCAAGCAACTTGCTAGCGCCTTGGCGCTCGTAAAGTTGAAGTGACGCGAGTTCTAATGTGCAGCGCTGTTACTCATCGCGGAAATATTGTTGAACTTGGACACCTTTGTTACTAAAATAGAAATTTTCATTAACAGGACAAGGGAGCCGAAGTGGGTTCCAAGTGGAGGATGGGATAGTTGCTGCAGTGCAGCAATTTAACAGCCACTCGTGGTCGGTGCAAGCTTATGATACTGGCTCTATTTTTTGCTTGAAGTGTAAGAAAAACCTGCTGTAAAAGAAGCGTGGTATGCATTTGTCATGGTCACGAGGAGTTTCTGACTCAACACAATAAAGACGGGTATGTAAGGTGACGAGGGTGGGATGAAAGCATAAATCGCTCGGAGACCAAGCACTCTATAACTGTCAAACAGCCAACTAGCATCGCCGATTCCTGAGTGCAGATACCAGCCTCTACACAGAGCCTTTCCATAGAACGCGCCGCATACCTGCTACAGTTAATTTCAAGTTTATACCAGATCTCGATGACAACCTATACGGCAGCTTTTACACCAGTCTTCCGATAGTTCTGCCATCCTTTCGTTCTCCAACTTCACCTCCTCTGTACAGCCAAGAGCAGAAAAGAAGAAAACGTCTGCGCCACCAAAATGCGGCAATTACTTTCGCGTCTGATGCAAACGGTAATGTGCGGCGGGTAAAGCGAAAAAGGACAATTTTCTTGAAGTTCTTGGCACCAGAAAGTCAAAGGTTTGGTAACAAAAAGGGTGGTAAATTTTTTTAGCGGTATTTATCACCGTAACCTTGTTTTATCATTGCACTTTAGTACTTTCCTTAACTGGGACATACATGGTTTATTAGAAGGCGCCACGGAATGAACTAAAACCGCATATAACTTAATCAACGCACACCTCGGCCATCTGCCCTGCTTGCCGCATGTTTATATTAATACTGTAAATGTAGAGAATTCCCTGCCAAAAGCGGGGATTAGGCATCAGTTAGTCACCGCTGCTTAACAAGATGTGCTCCACACATCGTCGTAAAACCTTTAGGACAGTCCCACGCGACACGACATACTTAGCTTGGCGTCCGTCAGGCTCACAGTCTCAGCAAGCTGCACATTCACACCTTTCTCCTCACAGCCCTCTTGAGGTCTGGCGTGTCCTACCCCAACGACCCCTCACCCTATTCCAATCTTGAACACTGTATTTCAGTGTCTAGCCACCCTCCAAACTACCTGCTTCCCCTCTCCCCCCCCCCCCCCCCCCCCCCCCCCTCCTACATGGAGTACCTGGCGTACGCCGGACCAAATGGACAACCAGCGTGCCCATGGCCTCTGCGCCCAAGGTGTGAACGCTCACATAGTGGCTCTTAAATAAAATACTTATATCTCTATTATCTTTCTTGTCTCTATTATCTCTCTCACAATGCATCTTAGTTGTCCTTCGAAAGTTCATTCTGACCTCATCTCCTGCATTTGCCTACAACAGCCAGTTTCCTTTTCCTCGACGCAATATTTGTGCTACTCCTCCCATGCATGTTACCGAAAGCAGACTAGAAGGAACATCCAATTTTCTAGTGGCATTACACTGAAAAATCGCAGAGCATGCCACCGCGGTCGCTCAGTGGTTATGGCGCTCGGCTGCTGACCCGAAAGACGCGGGTTCGATCTCGGCTACGGCGGTTCAAGTTCTTTGGAGAAGAAATTGGAGGCCCGTGTACTGTGCGACGTCAGTGCACGTTAAGGAACCCCAGGTGGTCGAAATTTCCGGAGCCCTTCTCTGCGGCGTCCCTCATAGCCTCAGTCGCTTTGGGACGTTAAACCCCATAAACCATAAACCATAAAATTACAGAGCATGGCTCAGGGCCTAAACGAACAATTTAGTATGGTGAAGTGCTATAAAGTGCTTTTCGTGATTCCGCTTTAAGACTGCATAGCCTAACTCATTAAACCATCACAATATAGCTGCTATACCATGACTTTTATGTCTCATATTTCAACATTAGCAACACCGCTTTCACCGGTGACTTTCATACCAGACTATATTATGCAACTTTCAACAACACATAGAAAAAACTTGGCGAACCTAAACTGACTTACGGACCAGCGAATCACGCTGGCCTATTATTTATACAGTGAACTGAGGGTCTTGGCACATACCGATTGAAAATGTGAACTTTTCACAACAAAAGCTGGTTGAAGTTAAGCGTTCGTCCTTGTCTACTCGCCGTACGTCGTCCTTTGTTTTTCCGCGTCGCTGTCATTTGGCATAAATATTTGTCAATCAGGACCACGAGATCAAAGGGCCGAAGGTGGCCGCGACATAATGCATGAGCGCTAATGATCAACGTTTTATCATCGCTAAATAGATAACGAAATTAAACACATTACGTGCGCATGAATTCTTGTTTCAGAAGCGTTGCATGCTTCTTTAGACCGCAGCACTGGCAGTCCGCGCAGCCGCTCTAACTATTGGTTATGTTGCTTTTGTTTAATTCGCTGCATTTAATGCATGCCTACATTACTTCGTCGCCCGATTTTAAAGCAGTATGTTTCGATGGATCCAGTGTGTGCTTGCTTGAGTCATTGTTCTTGAGTATGCATGTGTGCCTATGTACCCAGAGAACTGCCTACATCACTGTATTTGTTTAACCGATATATGAAGCAGTAGAGCATAGGAACACCTTGCCGGAAGTTAGTTTGTTATGTAAGGTTTAACATTTTTAAGCGTCATACGAGCCGTGAAGAGCGCCGTAATGAAGGTCTTCGGTTAATCCGCATCATCTGTGTTTCTTTAACCGTATGCGCAGCCATCACAGATCACTAAGGTGTATTTTGCGTACCCCCTCCATAGAAAAGCGACCGCCACTTCTTGGATTCGATCTTGTCACTTTTGTATCTAGTGAAGCAGCGCAACGGCACAAGGCCAAGGGAAGAAGAGGACAAACAGAGCGCTGAACTGACAACAAATGTTTATTCCGGATGCAATCAGCTTATATATACTTCACCAACGTAGAAAAAAAAAACAAAAGAAAGAGAGAGGAGCGGAAGGTTGAAATCCCAGTCACTCTGCGCATGCAGCTGTATCGCGTGTACATCGGTCATATGACATCAGATAGTTGGGCTCTTTCAACGAAATATCTACGGAAGGGGTGCTGATACAATTCGCACCCAGCTTCTTGATTTCAGATGCCTCGATAATCTCTAGTAAGTTTATCCTTGTGTTTGACTTACTACTTAAACTTACTAGAGAGATTATCGAGGCATCAGAAATCAAAAAGCTGGGTGCGAATTGTGTCAGCACCCCTTCCGTAGATATTTCGTTGAAAGAGCCCAACTATCTGATGTCATATGACCGATGTACACGCGATACAGCTGCATGCGCAGAGTGACTGGGATTGAAACCTTCCGCTCCTCTCTCTTTCTTTTGTTTTTTTTTTCTAAGGTGCTGAAGTATATATATGCTGATTGCATCCGGAATAAACATTTGTTGTCAGTTAAGCGCTGTGTTTGTCCTCTTCTTCCCTTGGCCTTGTACCGCTGCGCTGCTTCACTAGATATGTCAGACCAACTCGCCTACCAGTTCATGTTGTCACTTTTGGATCAGCAACCAAATGCCAGAGTCACTAATTCACCACGGTGAGTCTTGTCGAACATTATTTGAGCCATTCTTCGTCAACTTAAGACAAAGATTTTCTATCCTGCTGGTCTCAACAAGATCCATCCTAAGCCTTACCTCAAAACCGCGCCGTCGTCTTTACTGCACAAAACGAATCGTTTGATTACAAACGAACGCTGTCGCAGTTTCGCGCCGAAAATAATGTTTCAATTTTAAAAGTTTCACGCATAAAGCAGGCTTAATTGCTCGCTCGGAGATTTAGCCTCCACCTGCTCTTTTTCAGCCACGTGGAGAATCCGCGCATGGCGGACGTTGTACTCGTTTTTTTACTAAAACGAGGAAATAGCAAAAAAAATAAAAATCCTTTTCCTGAAAACCGACAAAAAATTTAAAAAGCAAACAGGCAACCAATCAAATTCATAAAAGACAGGGTAGTTCGACTCGTATTACTAAGCTCTCCTCAGCATCCGTCGTGCGTATCTCCGTGCATAGCAGACGACCGCCCGCCACTTCTGACTAAGCCGGCCATGTGTAAAAGCACTGCAGCTGCTACTACACGTGGCGCCTTTCTTTTTTCAATTCCATCTGCATTCAAAGCTTTGCATTGTGCGTCATCGCTACGTTGCCGTGGCCCAAGTAGATTACACTCTAATCGATGGTCAGGGAAAAAGCAAATTACGCCCTTCGCCCATATTTTAATCACAGGTTGTTTTCCTCCGCGTCCAATGCGTCCTCCTTACGCCTTTCACAATTGTTGTTACATTCAACTCCCGATTAACTGCGAATTCGTTCATTACTCGGGCATGCGTCTTACCACCAGACAAGCCTGCGCCTCTGAGGCCGCTTTATGTTCTCCTCTTTCAGATAGGTTACGTGAAGGGAAACAGTGAATATGTGAGTGAAAAATAGCATCACGTGACTGTCCGAAAGAGTGCGCGGAACACTATGATTGCGAGCTATATGGACCAGTAGAAATTGTTATGAACAGGCAGAAAGTAGAGATTGTTGCGAACAGGCAAAAATAAATCATGGTTTTAGAACTCATTCCGCGGCGCCCATGACACCCCTGAAGGGTGGAGTAGGGGTCCACGCACCTTTAGCTAAAAACATTACCAAGCAGCTGCGTCGCGAGGCTGCGGCCTGGTAATGTTTTTACCACGTTTTTAGAGCGGCAATGTTTTTACCGCGTTTTTTTAGACGCCCTTTCTTTCGCACGACCTCCTTTCGATTCCCTCCTCCTGTTTCGTGTCACCTGCCCCAGGCGGATGTTGCAACATGTCTTTGTTTTTTCGTGCGTGTCATGGCAGATGGTTTGTTTTCCAACCTTTTGGAATGAATATAGGCTCCGGCTGTGACATGGGCAGCTTCAGTGTGGTCAGCGCTGTTGCTGGAGACAGGAGCAGCAGTTCTCCCTACAAAGGTGAGTCCTACATTCTCTGCTTCAGCATGGCTTGTGATTGGGGTTACACCTTATTAACAAAAAAACACGGACAGTGTGGTTGTGTATCTGAAAGAAGAAATTTTACCGTCGCCTAGAATACGTAAAATGCTTATGATTAAGTTTCTAGCATTTTAGGACACAAAAATGGGGCATTGCTTTATGTCATAGCCTAACAATGGCGCAGCTTCGTTTTTTGCTTTCCATGTGCCGCTGTCCTCAGCACAAAAGCCCTGTTTAGTGGCATTATTTGATTCTTCTTTTTTCCTCAAAATGCAACAGTGTCGTGCTTTCAACTGAAAGCTTGCGACCTCAAGTATTGGCACCGATTTAGAAAAAAAACTTTGTTGCTTCTTTCTTTTCTCGGTGATTTCACTCAGGTAGCTGTGATGCACACCGGTATGACTCACCTAGTACATGATTTAACCAGTCCTTTAAAACGCTTTTCCTTTCGACTATCATCCACAGAAACGCGTCTAGTATTGTGCCCGTACGACTAATCTGTCTTCTGACTTACTGATGAAAACGTACTTACAGATTTATTAATACAAAAAAACACGATCGATTCGGTCACATTCGGAGGCTCTCTCATATTTATTTTGTTTCGTTTCGGATGACTGAACTCCGGCCGTCCTCAAATTTAGTACGCATAGAATTTAAAGAAACATCTCTTGTTTAAAATAGTGAAACTATGCTCAAGCTTCCGGTGATGTGCTACAAAACTACGAGCTGTGTTACTAGCTACAACCTACGAAATTAGAAATTCAAGTCAGCTTTGAAAGGAGGTCTTCCTTCCAACCGTTTTCATTCAGCGCGCGTATGCTACGCCAGGGTTTCTTTTCAGTTGCTGAAACACCGAATGTCACTGTTGGCCTGTTTCGTTGCATAAAACTTTTGTGTAGTGCAATGCAAAAATTGAGATCAAATCCCTGAAAGTTTTAAAGTTATTTCGAGTGAGTAGTCGAGTGTATCCGTTGTTTAGTGTCATGCGTGCCTGCCTGCACTGAGTAATCTCTGTCAGTGCAGCGGAAATGTTCGTCATTTCAAGCCATTAAAGCGTACGGACATGTCTGAATGAATATTCTAACAAAGTAAACCTTGTGCCCTGACTAAAATTTATTCTTTGATCGTACTGTGCACTGGCATTTTAGATTGGCGTTGGTTGAAGGTAGTCCCTTCATAAATTATTTGATAGCTCTTTTCCTCCACAGCACATTCCAGTGGCTGGTCCTGACAAACGCGTAGCAGTTTGTAAGCCTCTACACAAATCTTTGTAATAAACGGCAAAGCTCACCAGCAGAATCAAATAATGGCTGAAGCTGAGGCTTGTTCTAGCCGTCCTAGTCCAATGCACCTAAGTACGCTCAAGTGCGGGCTATGTGTTCGAGTGCAGTGGTTAAGCTGCCTTCTGCCCAAAGAGAAGCGAGGTACCAGCACTAAGCAGAATATAGCCGGGGTGAACTTCAATAACTGCAAAGCACAGGCGCAACGCGACTGACTTGGGTTACGCCGCTCTCTTGACCGGAAAAAAAAAACTGCGAGTCTGACTAGTACTGTTTCATTTTTTCTTGATGAACACATTGAATATAAAAGTACTCGTGGGTCTTAAAATCCGCCCTTCGCCATGCACAGCCTCCACTAACCTGCAATGAGAAAAGACTGTCATGAAGATATTTTATGCTTCACCTGCTTTCTATGACATGGCCAATGCAAATACTTTTTCTTGCAGCACTGGCTGCGTGGCTCCGGGTTCGGTTGGTAGCAGAAATCCTGTGGCAAAGATGTTGTGGAGCCGAGTTCTGCTCTCGTCTGCTAGCGGGAAGACGCTCAAATCTGGTTTATCGGTGGCGACGAAAAATGGGTCCTTGGTAAGCTTTTAGTAGGTTATTTCTTGTTTATTCAAGAATTACCTTACATTGCCCGAAAGCTTTACGGCAGAGGGGTTACGGATTGGCGATAAATACATCTCCATTTAGTGATCTGCATCTCTGAAAACGGTTTGAATGTTGTATAGTTTTCACAAAAAATAAATTCGTAGACAAGTTGGACTTGGTACGCTACTTTCGAATTCGACACGTGCGATTACACCGTTTAGGAGCGTAAAACGGCTGTTTAAAATAAATTTCGCGATTAATTCCGCTTTAATACTAAGTGCAACAAATGTAACCTTCTTTCTTTTCTTTCTTTGCGAAAACTTTCTTTTGCGAGAAGAAAAAAACTTCCCTATGCAAATTATTTTTCATTATGTACGACTATCTTCTTGGCCGTGCCTACCAAAGATGAACCATGCCGGCCTGTTCTGAATTTCTCCAGTTTTTCAATTAATATTTTCTTGCAGGCTAACACAGAATGCACATCTCTGATATAATCGGTCGAATACACAACAGTAAAGCCGTTTTTTTAGGTTTGGCCTCAAACACCTTCGATTGCTCGAAACGAAATTCAGTGCCCTAGCTACTTTAGTAGCCGTTTCATCAATGTGTTCATTCAGATGCAAGTGTGTGATAAAATTCAAGGATTTGCATAGTACCATGAAGACGCTTGTGGAACTCATGTTGTTTCTTTATTAACAAGTCAGTATTTACCGGGTGATCGATCTTATCATCATGTTATAAACATCATTAGAATATAACATATTTGTTATATAACATTGAGGTATTCGGAAATACTGCACAAAACTTTTGTTAAATAAATGGGCATGTAATTGGAGGCATCCTTTCTTCAACAGTTATTATAAATTTGAGTTGAGGAGCTATTTTGCAATCGTCTGGTAAAATAGCTGCATCCATAGATTAAAAAGATGTAAGATATAAATACTGCGAAATAGGAATGCCACGGTGATGTGGCAGCGGAGTGATTCGCCCTCCTGACCGCATGCCTTTGATTCATCATTATTCAGTAGAAGGCCAACTTATTTCAACGCGCTGCATTAATGGTGCATAATTTGTGTACCGCTGCTGGCTGCATATATCCTTAGACATGAAAACAGTTTGAAAGTAATTCCTGAAATAGACTGCCTTATGGCGTCATCTGAGACGTTATTTATTTACGTTTTTGCTCTGGCAATGAGCGAGAAATAGCTTGAACATGTATACAAAATGCCCAAATTACTGAATTAAAATTACACACATAAAGGACCGCATCGCGATGAGTTCAATTCGTTTCAGTCTGTATTTTCTAAAACAGTACACTGCCTTGAATATACTGCTACTGAATTCAGTTTGTGCTTCGAGAATGTGCCATATGCACTCGCACTCCTCTTTATGTACTCATGGCATTTATTTTATTCTACATCCTCATAGGCGTCAGTTTACCCTTTAGCCAAATGGCCTTAGTCTTAGTTGCTTTTGAACCAAATAAGCTAATCAGCAAAAGTAGCAGGAACAGAGCACATATTAACAATGGTTCGCAATTAAATTTGTTCAATTGCTTCGACAAGTAGCCTGGATGTCGGTGTCAAAATCTTCTAGGCAATTTACTTCTGAGTAATCAAGAGTAAGGAAAGTTCTGATTTAAGCACGACCTTCGTAATAAATTACTCGCTGCAGCCTGCTCTGAATTGAACCTAAAAAACCAAAAAAAGTTCAATATTTTTAGTTTCTTCGTTTCAAGAGTTCCAAGACGCTGGCAGCTCAGGAGACAGAAGACGGGACATTAATCTACACGCAAGGAGCAATGAACGACGTTGCACGTGATATCCTTTCAAAGCGGGTAAGCAAACTTTACCCCCAATAAGAGTCGCTGTTCCATGCAGGCTTAGTGAATTTTGTATAGGAAGCGAGAGCAACATGAATGGCACAGAGGCTGACCCCCTCCTCCCGTAATAAAGTTTAACATTCGAGGGCAAGTGCATAGATAAAGAAATATTTTTTATATGTGGTTGTATAAATACCAGAGCAATCGTAATTTGGATTCATCTTTATCATGACCGCCAGAGTTCACGTCACTGTCATCAAACACTCTATAAATCAGTCTGATGAGTGCTGAGATCAAATACAATTCGAAGCCTTGGAATTGAAACCGGACATGGGCCTTGTGCAATTTTGTTCCATTTACAGTACTTAGAGAAAAGATTTGAGAAAAAATGGGGAGCTGAAACCAAGCTTGTAAGTAAAAATTAAGTGTCTTATGCGCTCTGCCCAGACGAAAAAAAGAAAGCTTGCCTTTGAAGCTCCTCCTGATATCGATATGTGAATTAGCCAATCGTACCAACAGGTAACCATGCATCCCCAGCATAAATGTCGGTCATGACTTCGTTCAGTGCTCTTTAGAATCCTGCTGTTTTTTTTTGAGTTTGTTTACATCGCAATGACCAGTTCACGACTGGGTTTCTTGCCTTTAACAGCAATGGCCCTTTACCCCGTTCTACGTTGGCGCAAACAGGTACTGTTGATACATAGTCTCGAGTTTTGCCCCGGGGCAGCCGAAATTGCCATTTGAGGCAATAGCTCCGCAAAGGACCTTGCATTCTTTGTTTCTCTGGTCTTCGCATTCTACTGTTTGCGTGTGTCTGTCTCAGGGTATTCTAATGATACCAATTATTATTCCAAAGTTTAGAGCATTACGCCGCTGCGGTGGCTCAGTGGTTATGACACTCGGCTGCTGACCCGAAAGAGGCGGGTTCGATCCCGGAAGCGGCGGTCGCATTTCGATGGAGGCTAAATGCTTGAGGCTCATGTACCCTAGAATGTGAGTGCACATTAATGAACCATAGGTGGTCGAAGTTTCCGGAGCCCTCAACTACGGCGTCCATCATATCCTAAGTCACTTTGGGACATTAAACCCCATATACCTAAACATCAACCTTTAGAGCATTACGCTGGCCTGCCTGACCATACTGACCTTTCAAAGCACGCAGATAATGGAGCTTTCTTCGTCTGCGACCTGCGGGACATGGCAAAGAAAGTTGAAATTTGGCGGGAATTTCTCCCGAGGGTTGCACCTTTTTATGGTGAGTCATTTTGTCTTTCATATAATGTCCTGCAGACTTCATTGTGTGCGGTACAGTTTTGACAGTTAGCAGAGCAGCGTTTAGTATTTTTTACTTGTATGCATTCCGAGAGAACTTCAATTCCGAAGCTGTCCAAAACTCCGCTCTGTTTTAATTTTCCTGAATCGTACAAATTATTCAAAACTAAACGCAAGTCAGTGGAAAACAAACTGGTTCAGGTAAGAAATTTAGAAAATGTGCAAAGACTTTGTTCGAGAGAGATCTGGATAACACAGCCTACTAGAGGACATGTTTTTGATGGCGTACAAGTACTTCGCAAAGTGTTATATAATTTGCTAGAATGAAGCCTGTAGCACAAATATACATAGAGGAAATTAATTAGAGCTTAGTGTAGGGAGCAACAACTAACTAGTATTTTCTCGATGCGTTTGTTAGAATAATTTTGTGCATGACAATCTTGAGCTATGCTTTAAAAAAAGGGTGTTCAAAACAGGGAAAATTATCTCCGGGACAAGGCACAGCAGTAAAAACTGGTAGCCTTGTCAAGTTTGAGCATGCCTCCGGGAAATAATTTCAAAAATTCAATTAAGTTTAGCTTCATCATCATTGCTTGTTTTCAAGTATTACAACTGTAATGTGGTTAGTACGATTTAATCTCCCAGACCGGCAGCTGGGCTATTCGATACGCCGTAGGGGAGAGCTCCGAACTCAATTTGACTGCCCGAGGTTCTTTAACGGGCGCTGACATCGCACAAAACACACATTTTACGCGATAGAGTGGACAGCTCGTTCGGTCGGAATTCCGTCGCCTTCATCAAGAATCGACAGGAAGGCCCCAAGAACGACAAAGCCCTTCAGTCACCGCCGCGGGTCAGTTTTGGAATTGTTGTACGCTGCTAATGAAAGCTTCTTCAGTTTCTTCTAGTACCAAAGACTATCCTCGCGCTTGAGCACAAATAAAACAGTCGACGTTAGAGCTCCGGCGTTAGATGGGCAAACCATGTTGTGCAAACCTTAACAGCACCACCGTGATGGCTAAGCCGGAGACTTTCCTGCTCAATGCGATGTAAGTGCAGCGTGGTAAAGAACCCCAAGCGGTCGAAATTATTCCGGAGCCTTCCACTACACCGCGTCCCTATAACCCCATGTCACTTTTTATTTTGATTTATTTACTTTGGAGAAGTAGGGCGTATACAGTGCAACTGGTACGTACTTTGGGAGGTTAAACCATCTATAGCATACCAAAACGTTTTCAAACGCTCAGAGGGTTTGATGCGATGAAGTCCGTAAGCGCAATGCGCTTTTAGGATATGCTTTTGCAATCGACACATTGCAATTTGATGCTCTTCTGTTTGTGCTTTTCCTTCTCGCCGCATCCTCTCCCATGAAAGCTGCGCCCATTAATTTCGCTTTACGTCGGCATACTTTTATGACTCGCAAGGGAATTTATGATCTACATTCGCTCCATTTACTCTCATCTTTAGCTTGTCTGGCTTCATGGCTCGTTAGTAATTATATTTTTCTGCTTTCGCAGTTGTTACATTTTACACATCTCGCCGTATTTGCCGCGCCACGTGGGCTCGACAGAAAACGCGCACTTGCTTCCGGCCCTGTTTCTCCTCTCCCTGCACGCGCTGCTCTTTTGGGGTCGTCGCTACGCCCGCGCCTCCGCCTCCGTCAGTGCACATTTTCCCGCTCGTTTCAACCTGGGAGCTACCTCTCATACTCGGGTCGCTGCTTTTCGCTTGAAGGTCATTCGGAGACCGCGCAGGAACACACGCCGTATTTTGGCCCAATTTCACTCATACTGCTTGCGCAGTAAGCCTAAGGGCCATATATGTAAAGTTAAATAGTCTGAGCATCATATAGAGACCGTGACCGCTGTGACCTCTTGATCAAATGCTCGTTAGTTTGTCTACATGACGTCAGTTACTACAGGCTATAGTGCATGGAACATCCATGACGAGACCAAGTTACTAGTGTGCGAGGACTTATAGCGGCCATTCCCCGCATTTAGCAGTTGTCTGTCTTTCTGTCTGTCTGTCTGTCTGTCCGTCCGTCCGTCCGTCCGTCCGTCTGTCTGTATGTCTGCCTGTCTGTCTGTCTGTCCGTCCGTCCGTCCGTCCGCCCGCCCGCCCGCCCGTCCGTCCGTCCGTCCGTCCCTCCGTCCGTCCGTCCGTCCGTCCGTCCGTCCCGCCCGTCCGTCCGTCCGTCCGTCCGTCCGTCCGTCCGTCCGTCCGTCCGTCCGTCCGTCCGTCCGTCCGTCTGTCTGTCTGTCTGTCTGTCTGTCTGTCTGTCTGTCTGTCTGTCTGTCTGTCTGTCTGTCTGTCTGTCTGTCTGTCTGTCTGTCTGTCTGTCTGTCTGTCTGTCTGTCTGTCTGTCTGTCTGTCTGTCTGTCTGTCTGTCTGTCTGTCTGTCTGTCTGTCTGTCTGTCTGTCTGTCTGTCTGTCTGTCTGTCTGTCTGTCTGTCTGTCTGTCTGAAGCCGGCTTTGCGGCAAATTGCTCACCTGCCAAGCGGGTGGTGGGCAACCTGCAAACCCTGTCAGGCTGTAGTCCCTTTTAATTGTGAAAGGCTGCTCGGAAGAGCAACCTGGGTCGCAACACAACCCAAGCAGCTCAACTCCCACTGATGGCGACACCTGCCGTAGCATCTGCCTTGTGCCACTGCGCCACTACTCACCTGCCCAACGGGAGGTTTACTTGCCAAGGTGTAGCCGTGGTAGCCAGGCTAGAACCAGGGGCGCGAATTACCGGCACCGCCCCCTAAGCGCAACTTGAATGAGCAACAGCGATTAGGAGAAACCATTCGAGTGACGCTTGCACAGCAGCTAAATGGAAGAAGAAGTTAGGATGGTAATTAGGTGGCAGCCTGGCCCCACCTAGTAGGTCGTACCTCCAACTCACAAGGGAGGACGTGCTAGCGCACATATCCGCATTTGGCCTAGTCAACCAAATCGACTGACATTTTTTCTATAGGCACGCGCACCAAGGCAACGCCGGCGCCACAGCTGAGCCGCGGGTAACCTGATGATAACGTTATTTAGCGCCGAATGATAGGATCATGCATTGTTGGCGAGTCACATGGTCAACAGCCACATGAAGACGCCCTAGTCGCATGACTTGATCACGTGATCATGTTCATTGAAGTGAACGGCATGGTCTCCAATGACAATCACATCATGGCAAAATTACGTTGCAAGGCTACGAACTTCTGACATGATGAACATTACCATGCCGGTAAAACTACCAGTCGCAACCTGTCGTTTGTATGCGGCCTTTGTTGCGCCTTTCAATATCAACTGAAAGTGACGCCCTGAGTTTTTAATTTTTACTTATTAAGGCGAAAGCCTTTCTAGGCTATGTTGGCGGATCGTGTCACCAAATCGTGTCCGCAAAACGTGTCCGCAGAAGTTGGGACGTTCTCAAAAGAGGTTGCGTCAAACGAATAGTTGTGATTGATAGAATGTAGTGTGAGGATGCTGCACAAAAAAAATTATCGCGATAGGATGATTACTCACTTAATTTGAGCCAAAAAATGACGAAAAAACGTCGAAATAGCGGGGACGTCGATACAGTGAGCGGGCAAGAAAACAACCGTGGACGGCAAAATTGTGAAAAAATGGGCGAAGGAGTAAAAATAAAGTCTGAAAACAAATGAAATGTATTTGGAATTTGAAATGAATTGAAATGTATAATTAATAGAACAAAAAGTTTTATTGACTAGATGAAT
Organism: Amblyomma mixtum; assembly: GCF_055824585.1. NCBI lineage: Eukaryota > Metazoa > Arthropoda > Arachnida > Ixodida > Ixodidae > Amblyomma > Amblyomma mixtum. The sequence continues at coordinate 92,176,360 of NC_143016.1, forward strand.
TATTTATTCAATTATCAGCAAAAAAGCATTGGACGGTTGAATAGGCGGGACGGGCATATAATAAGTGGACGAGAAAGCAACCACGGCGCTGAAATTGAAAAACAGAATAGTTGATTGAGATAAAAGAAGCTAAAATCAGAGTAAAATAAACCGATCTTTAATTAAAGCGTAAGACAATAGCGCTAACAAAGAAAAAGAGAATGATAAAGAGAGGCAAAGAGAGGCGACGAGTGCCAAGGAGGCGTCAGTGCTTTCGCATTCTCCCAATGCGGGTCGCCGCACTGATCTCTAAATTTTTGACATCGCAGTAATTTTTACGCTAAAGTTAACTGTCTAGAACACCAATGCAATGTGTACTCTTTGCTATCCCTTTCTCCACTCTCAGCGATCAAGGCTTGCAGAGATCCTGTCGTGCTCAATGGTCTCAATACTTTGGGCGTCAACTTTGATTGCTCTAACAAGGTACTGTGCTGCATTATGCGTTCCAACTGCGCGTGTATCCTTGTAAATCATGTATGTAGCCTTTTTTAAGGCGAAAGCCTTTAATTGCTCGCCCTCACGGTGTCCGTCCGTGCTCGCAGTGTCCGTCCTTGCGCTGGAATCGTGCCAACTGTGGCCTCTCTTCCACGCAGTGGCGCTTCAATGGCAAATGCATATGTTCTGCATATTTGTAGGACCGTTTTTCACACGACTACTTGGCCGCACTTGTCAGCGCCATTGTGACGGCAGCACTTCAGACCTTACTCTTACAATATTGCGGAGGTCAAACATTACTGACTGCGGCTAAGTCCTTAATAATTGCTGACCAAATCGGAGTATCTCTCCAGCAAAGCTGGCTCCGAAGAAGTGAGCTCAAAATATCCGGGATTGAATGCAGTGCAGGAAGTAATTTCCCGCTTTCCAACCGAGAAATGTATTTGGTTCGGAAGCTCACAGAAACATTTGTCCTGATTTCCCTTCCTTTTAGGGAGAAATAAGCGCAGTTCTCAACATGGGCGTGTCCCCAAGTCGCATCGTATATGCCAATACGGTCAAAAGCCCGCCAGACATTGAATTCGCCCACCAGCGTGGCGTCCGACTTATGACGTTCGATTCCCCAGAGGAGCTCGCCAAGGTCAAGGACAAAGGCGCAAGGTGCAGTGAATAACTTGTCTATAAATCGATACTTCCTACAGTTTAGCTTGCCTATTGTAACGCCTCTGTCTGAGCCCTCACGTATGTACCTCATTCACCTCCCCTCATCCCTTCCTTGAATGTGCTGTTCAAGTCTTCATGGAGAGCAAGACAGCTCGCACACCTTTCTTCATGACTTTCTTTTGCTGCCGCCATGTGTGTAGCGATATTTATTTTAGTTTGAAACTTCCTAGTGCATACATTGCAAGCTTCCCTTTCCTTATGCAGCATATTTTACCACTCTGATTGCGCATGGCGACAACTGGATACTGGATGGTGGATACTGGATGGTGGGGGGGGGTTGTTAATGTGCAGGTGGCCCTAGTCTTAATGTGACTTGTCGGCAACTGAATCGAGCCTGCGTACCACTTGCAAACTAAAAACATTATTTTTTTTTCAAGGACTCGGCTTTTATAAACACGTGCTTTTGGTCCGCCGGTACTGCAAAACTGACTTGTTTTCGGCAGAGTTCCGGGATTTCTCTGGCTTTCGTGCTATATTAGTCTTTGAAGTGGTCCACAACCATGCGTCAATGACATATAATATCTTCGTATATCACCTATGAACACCTTTGACTTGCTTTCGGTACTTTCCGGCACGGAAGCTGGCAGAATAATCAGTCCAATAAACTTCTCTTCGAGGCAGGAGAGATATGAGACATGCAGAAGTAATTAGCCTAGTATTGCCAGCACAACATCGAGACCATTGTTCCAGCAATGTAGGTATCTTAATAATTATGAGAGAAATATATCAGCAGTGGAGTGGAATTTCAAAAAAAAAGAAACAAAACACGAAGTGTAGCCTAAGGTTCAGACCATCAGTAACGGTATGGTCATGCTCATTTAGTTTTTATTCTTTCCTTTCAGACTGTGAACGTGCACGAGTAGGCTGGTTTGTCGCTGTGTTCAGTAGAATATGTAAAAAATTTATGCTTATTAGATCTTCCTAATTAATTATGAAACTATACTTCCCGGTTTTTTACTCGGAAGTCATAATTTTTGCACAGAACCAGAACGTATGCACATTTTTGTTGCGTGTATCAGATTCTCGAAACACGCGAAATGTACAAAAGTAGTTTGAGTGCTTGGTACTGCACTGCAGCGGCGCCGTAAAATACAGCATATGGAAGATTTAGGATTACTCAGCTTTCTACGCTTCGTTCCAACAACGGCAGTCATACGCTTCAGCCCCCGCCGGAAGAAGTCATACTTCCGGGGAAACAACTCTATTCGCCGTTGTTTCCTTTTCAGGCTACTTCTCCGAATTCAAGCGGACGAGACGGGATCGCAGCACTCGTTCAACACCAAGTTCGGCTGCACATTTGGCGAGGCCAAGAGCATTCTTCAACAGGCTCAAGACATGGGATGCAACGTCGTCGGAGTATCGTAGGTGGTTTCTTACGTGATGGTATTTCTTTTAGAATGTGATCGCGGAAATTGCTGAAATCGATCCAAACCACGTTCACTGTACAGTGTATTCAATGGGCAGAAGAGATCCATTCAAGCCTTAAAGATAGTTACTCCGATGCTTTCATTTACGTACACGTAGCACATTTCACGTTGCTTTTGTGCAGTTTCCACGTTGGTTGCGCCTATCAGAGCACGGAGATCTACGCGCACACCATCGCAAGGGCGAAAGCGATCTTTGACGTGGCAGCGAACATGGGAAACAATATGACCGTGCTAGACATTGGTGGTGGTTTTCCCGGAGGTTTGAGAAGACAGCACTACTTCCGTAAAGTACGTATCAGTGAAGCGCATATTACGTTGTGGCTTTACAGCTCCCCTTTCAATGCGCTAAGGTGAATGAAAATGCCAATGATCGCTGTTTTTGGGCTTAAACAATATTTTCTGCATCGTTATGTAGGAATCTGGCTAGAACACCTACCTTCATTTCTTCAGTTTTCGACGCTTTTAGTTTTCGTAGTTTAAAAGATATGTATAGTGGGGCAAGATATGTATAGTGGGGCAAAACCGTGCTCGGTTCATCCACCTTGCAAACTAACCCATTTCGAGCACGCCTGCCTTAGGTTTAAAGCAGTGTAAAACAAACAATATTATCGTTCATTGCAATCTATTTGGGAGTGTAATTTATCGAGTATTCTTAGTCAACAAAAGACGAACTACGCGGCGCGATTGAGACGACAAAAATATCACCTCAGTGAGGAGGAATAAATGGTTTGGTTTGGTTTTGTGGGTTTAACGTCCCAAAGCGACTGAGGCTATGAGAGACGCCGTAGTGGAGGGCTCCGGATAATTTTGACCACCTGGGGTTCTTTAACGTGCACTGACATCGCACAGTACACGGGCCTCTAGAATTTCTCCTCCAAGGAAATTCAGCCGCCGCGGCCGGGATTGAACCCGCGTCTTTCGAGTCAGCCGCAGAGCACCATAACCACTGTGCCACCGCGGCGGCCGGAATAAATGTTCTTCACGACTGAAGGTGAATCATACCTCAAATGCTCCATACGTGAAAATGCTGCGGTGAACGATGATAGATCGCGTGAATTTGTCCTTGTTCAGCACCCTAGTGCCCTAAGCGTGTTTTGTGCATCAGGAGTGAATAAACAAGCACTTTTCTACAAAAGTACCTCTTTATTATTATGGCATTGATTTGATTAGTGAACGCGTAGCGTAATAGTGCACGCAACTTAAGTATGAGAGTGAGGATTTACATGAAAAGAAGTTCGCCGCAACGTCATCTTTGTCGCTTTAAAGTGCTTGTGTAGTATTTCAGCCATTGCTGACAAGACCCCGCTTCCGATTACTTTTATTCTACTTTTACTCATCCTTTTAATTTCACTTACTGAAATTTACTCCTAGCAAAAATATACCGAATATTCTTCACCTGCAACGAAGAACAGTAGTTTTCTTACGCACGCACTGTACTGAATGACAGTACGTCGGCAGGCGGAGAAATTCTAGAGGCCCCTGTGCTGTGCGATGTCAGTGCACGTTACAGAACCCCAGGTGGTCGAAATTTCCGGAGCCCTCCACTACGGCGTCCCTCATAGCCTGAGTCGCTTTGGAACGTTAAACCCCATAAACCAACCAACCAACCATCATGAAAATATTTAAATTGCCTACGATATTGCTTATCACACAACCCAAATCATGCATATTCTTTCGTAGGTTAAACCGGTAGTGGTTTTTATGTTGATGTAGCTCTGGAAAGTCTCCTTGTATAAATATCGCATGAACTGAATGTTCAGCAGAGTCGCGTGGTTCCTTTCCGGCTTCCTGTTTTTGTGCCGCTGAATTCTAACGCACACAGATACACTAGTCTATGTTAAATACTTGTTTCTTTTTTGCTTAATAGCAGTTTTTTTTTTCATTACAAGAAAAGTCATTTATTTAAGCGCGCCTCATATTTGCTGTGTGCTCACTTCGTGTATTTTCTCCCCTTTGTTAATGTTTACAAAACAGCCTCTAATATGGTAATAAAATTTGAGAATGAACCGATTATGTTACCTCAATGTGAAAATTTTCTAGCCCAACTCACGAAATAAATGACCATGAATTTACTCTTTCAAAAACTCAAAAGTACACAACCCTTTTCACAGAATGAAATTCTCAGCAAGGCGCTGCAAGTTTTTCTAACGTTCACCCTGAGCCTCAAAAGTTCATTAAAACCAAGCCAAGCCCATATGTTATGGGGATTGAGCTTCTTGGGCTACCCGAGTGTGCGCCCGCTTCCGCCGTTTCGTTCGTTAGAGAGACCCCCGTGGGGTGTCCGCGAGCGGAATGCGGGCAGCCGCGCTGCTTGTCCTCCCTTGCAAGGGAAGCTCTTCCGAGAACCGCAGTAAACCACCCTCCCTTCCGTTCTTCCCGCTTCGACCTCGCGTCCCCATTGGGTCACTCCGAGTGACAGTTGGGGGGCGTTGTTTCGGCGAGGGGTCCCGAGCGGGAAATGAACGGGGAGATCGCCACCGACTGGGGCAGCAGAGAGGTGCGTAGAGTTTGGGTCCCGGGTGCCTCGGCCTTTGCCGGGGGCCCAAGAGCACGGGTGCTTTAACGTGCGCATCTAGTATGTATGCTTTAGTCCAGGCCCGAACCTCAGGAGTCGTGTAGCCCGCCTGTGCGGCGCCGACGCGCTGCAGATTCGGGAGGGCCTGATTTGGCTGGTTTTCCGTCATCGCCGGCCATTGCCGGTGACGACGCGCGATGAGCCATCGATGTGCGACCTGCGTCGTCAAGATGTGCTCCGCGTATACCCCATCCTTCCTCGTGTTGCGCTGCGCGTGATTTAACCCCTTTGGTTGGCCGCGCGGCATGCGATCGCCCTTAGCTGTGCTGTCCCGCGTGTATGTAATCTTTGCTTTGCGCGCGCGGCTCCGCGGGCCCGCTTTCGGGTGCTGCGGCGGGGCTTTGGGTTGCACCGAGGTCTGGGGATTAGTGCAGGGTTATGTAATGCAGCTTACTGTGTAATAAACACTTGTGCTTTCGAATAACTGCACCTTCCTTCCTTCGGAGCGAGAGCGCCGGCGCGCACCAAACGCTGGCAGTGCCCTCAGCTTGCTCTGGCCCGAACCCGCGATATGTGGGCGAAGTGCTACCTAATTAGCACACGGTCACTCAGGTGATGACGGCCCCACAATGTTTACTGATACTTTGCGACAGCAGCCGCTTCCTTTCCGAATTCCCTTGAAATCACCGTGCTAGAGACCCAAAGAAATACAGTCAATCCCCACTTTTGACGGGCGAAGTTATAACGAACGCTTATTACGAAACGAGGGGTGTGCTGCCGTCAAAATATGTGTTAGTTCAATGGGAATGCGCCTCAGATACAGCGAACTCTGGCTGAACAACTCGGTTAAAGCGAACGCGAAGCCGCTGTAAACTCGACCCAGCAGTCGGAACCACCTCTTCTTCCAGAAGCATAGAGCTACAAGGGTCTCTTAGCCTCCGAGTCACCCCTTCCCCTTCGTACAGAAACAATGCGGTGACCAAGAAAAGCAAAAAGCAATAACAATAAATACGAGGACTTGTGGAGCGTCGACAAAGCGTTTTACCAGATGCGGCCGTCAAAAATGCATGCCTTGAAAGACGACGTTTAGTGCTGGTGGAAAGTGCAGTAAGCTTCGTGTTTACGGCTTTCTGTGCACGAGCACGGACTTTAGCGACAGGTGGCAGCCGTTTGTCATCACGAAGACTCGCAAAGCGTAGTGCTTTGAGAGCTACGTTCTCGTACTATACATGCACGACTCAAGGGCGTAAATTATGTGTTACCTTTTGTTAATTAATGCGATAGCGTTAAGCATCTCCTGTCTCAGAAATTCTGGCGTCGCCGTTGGCGTCGTTCACCGTGAGCGAAAAATCAACGAAAGATCCCCAGAGTAGCAACCTAGGAGGCAGGTGGGCCACCCAGGTAACATGATTCTGCGGCATCCTCACAACCTATCCACCGGATTGTGAGAAAACAGCCTACCATAGCAGGTGGCAGTTAAATTAATGATTGGTCGCTCGGGAAAAGCAACCTGGTTTGCACAAGGCACACCGGTGGCAGCACCTCCCATCGCAGGGCAGTGGCTTATTGCTTAACGACTGCCCCACACCGCCAGTAGAGCTACGAGGGCTCCCAGGGATCTATTAATTGGAAGTAGAGAATGTCCTATTCAGCATACATGTGAATCGACCTATATGATGCTATCGCGCTATACCCTTAAAGGACTGCAGACACCTGATTTTATTATGTGTTTTCTTCTTTCAAATGAGGCCTTAGACATATGCATGGATTACCGCGGTACTCGCCTAAGACCGCTAAATAATTTATAATTGAATTTCTTCACTCATGCTGTATCGGTTTCGGTTCCATCAACCGAACGATGGCTGTGACAAGTAGTTGATGTTTAACCGACATGGTGCACTTCAAAAAAGCTAATGTAATGGTTGATGAGTAGTTTATTTCACTACAACACTTAAGCCAGCATCTTTCAAGGCCTGGAATGACAAAAAACTACTACCAATCAGCAATTATACAGCTGATTTTTTTTCCTCACCTGACCTAAACATCAAATACACGTCACAGCCCTAGTTCGGCAGTTGAAACCGAAACCAAAACAGCGTCAAGAAGAAATTCAATTATAAATTACGTAGTGACCGTAGACGAATACCACGGGGTGCTAAATGCATAGCAGTGTCTCGCGCATCGTTTGAAAGAAGGAAACACGCAAGCAAAAATTTGGTGTCTTAAGTGTCCCCTCGTATTTTTTTTATTCGACGAGTGTGTCAGTAATCATAAGCTTAGAAAGGGCATGAGGATGACAGACGAGTTGTTCGCAGTGTGGCTGGTTAAGTTCGACCATGATATAGCCAATAATATTCGAAAGGTCCTTCTCGTGCTCGACAGCCATGCGATGCACCGCGTGTTGCCTACCCTCATTATGGTCACCACTGCTCCTCTACCACCGAACACGACGTGCAGCACCAGCCTCCTGATATGTGCATAATTAAATTGTTTGGCCTCAATTAAATTGCTCTGCTCGATTAAATTGTCGGCGGAGCGTCACCACCACATGCTGACATCATTTAACCAACCAGGTGCTGCGGGCTCTGGTTAGAATGTCTCTGCTCCCCTGCGTTTAATTATAAGTTCCCGTGGGCGGAACTGAATGGGAAGTGCATCAAGAATTGCTATGAGCCGTAAAGCAGTGTTTATGGACCCGGGAACGCTGGAGGATGCAATTGAACACCACGGTGTCGGACGCAAATGGATTTGTGGCAACACGTCGTCGATGGGCAGCTAGCTCTACCTGATGCCGCCTGGGATGACTTCGTTAGTGCGTATGACTACGCCAGCATAGGAAAGGCATACACTCACGAAAATAACAGCACGGGAAGTACGAGGGTGCCGTAGGGAAGGGCTCCAGAAATTTCGAACACCTGGGGTTCTTTAAAGCGCAATGATATCGCACAGTACACGGGACTGTAAAATTTCGCCTCCATCGAAATTGGACCGCGGCGGTCGGGATCGAAACAGCGTCATTAGTGTCAGCAGTCGAGCGCCATAACCACTCAAGCACCGTGGCGGCTCTTTTCCTACGTGTGTAAGAACTCTTCGGTCAGATTCTGCAGCACGTAGCAAGCCATAAATATCAACATGTTCACGCATAGTTTACGAAAGGCTCGAGTTTTCTCTCAACAGCAAATGAAAATATTCACATTCGGTTCCATGATGTTCGCTATTGGTAGCCGATAGATGGCGCCAGTTGCTGACGTCCAAGAAAGCTGGGCATCGCTGTGGATCTGCAAAAACCTGTACGAGATAATATCTGTGTTTTGCATCTGTGATCCAGGTGTGCGAATCTATTCGGCTTGCAACTGATCTTCACTTCCCGGAATCGAGCGGAGTGCACATCATCGCAGAGCCAGGCCAGTTTTTCGTTACTTCTTGCTACGCCCTCGTCGTCCAGGTCATAGGCAAAAGGCTACGTGAGGTGGTGCTAAACGGTGCGTATGTTGCTTACATTATCCTTATTGTCCCTCATCTCACGAGATCTAATTTTTTCAAACTTTTCGTCGTCTTCACGCGTAGGCAGTGACAGACAGCTTCGCAGCTCCCACATCGAACGCGTCTGCTCACAAGCTCATCCGGGCCCCGTTACCACCTACGGTCATGTGTCTTCCGTAGCACATGCTTTTAATGGCTCTAGGCCTTTTGCGTAACATACTCTTTATCTCGAAGGTGAACGGGGCAACTGTTTTTATTGCGATATATGACGACTGCATTTAGCTCTTCTCTCTGAATAAGACCCTCAAAAGGCTGTCGCAAAATATTCGAAAGAAATTTAAGTCGCTTAGCAGAAAATAAACGGAGAGCGGCAGCACTGTTAGTCGTCCAAATATACGCCCCAGCTTCGCCTGGTCCTCAGTACTGCGATAACTAGGAACAAGTAGGTATGTGTGCAGACGAGAGTACGGGCGTGTCGAACGACCATTATGACTACATTAAGGTCTACACGAGTTTAATGTCTGCCTCAAATAGGCAGGCAGCATATCTCTGGCTACAGGGTCCTTACCACTCCTATGTGCCGGAACGCTAGACAAGCAGGAAGAGGACCCACTGGAGAATGCGATGGTTACCACCAAATGGAATGTTTGTCCTGCGACAGATGCATTTTCAGTCTTTGTCAGTTTCACTTTTTGTTCACTAGGCCAACCAGATAATTGTTTCGGTCGCACATTAACTATCAGATACGCTGTACTAGGAAGCTCCGGACTAATGTCGATAAACTAAGGTTCCTTAAAGCACTGACATCGCGCAAAACACGGGTGTTGTTGCAATTCGCCTTCACAAAGATTAGGGCGACGCTGCCAAGATTCGGTACCGAGTCTTCCAGTCACTAAGGCGGGTGCTGTGGTGTCAACCTACCTCGATTATTTGTATATAATGCACCCAACAATAAGCGCAATTTTTGGCCATTTTGTATCCTTATGAACGTGAATTGTCATGGCCAATTTCCGCTTTATTTTTTATTTATATCAGATGTCCGCTTTTTATCATTTTCTGCCTTTATGGCAGAAAGTATTGTCATTTATATGTGAATGTTTGGTTCTCCCCAGGTATCAGCCAGCCGCACCAGGAGTTGTTCATCAACGAAAGCAAGGACAATGGCGTATCTCGAAACCTTTACGACTACTTGGACGTAAACATCTGGCCACTGCAGGTGAGCACATGGTGTCTCTGCTTCGAAACATTTTCCCAGCTACTAGGCTCAAAAGCAGTCCAGGGGCGGTATTCTGTAACGAATCATTCATTTTCTAATTCACTTGGCCGTGACATGAATATGACGAAAGCAACAGCAGCTAGAATAGCAAACGATCAATATTAGATACAGCCGGTCTTGCCGCGGTGTTCTCGCTAGCCGGCTGGATGAGTGGGCGCAGCGAACAGTATAAGTTCTTTATTGAGTAAAATGTTTGCCATGTTTCCGCATCCAGTCTGGCTGATCCACACGAAACACGCTGCGCGAAATGGTCGCTCAAATGACGGCCAATTTCCTTGCCCAGACTTCATTAGCAGTGATAAAGTATGTGAGACGTGACAAACCGTGTCTTCGTGCTCCATCACTTGTGGGTGTTGGCGCAGGTCCTCAAAAGTGGCATAGGTTCGAGAAGCGTTTGTGCAAGTTAGCGGCATTGTGGGAACGTTTTTGTCATAAACAGCCTTACGTCTTCTCGTGAGCTTTGCGTCACTGGGAGCAGCGACCAATCCCCGAGGACCGAATGAAATGAAAAAGAAGCTCATCGCTGCGGAATGCGGCCCCAGACGCAATTCCTGGAAACGGCAGAGTGCCAAGATGCGCGAGTAGTTCAGCGTTACGGAGCCTTTTAACAGACATATATATCAACCAAACTGGTGCGGCTCCGATTAATATACAAAGTGAAAATGAGTTCAGAATTAAGTGAAGGTGGTACAATGTCTGCAGTACCCGTTCGATGGCAGCTACTTCGTGAACTTTGTTTCAAAGGGCAGCGAAGCTTGGCAGAAGTTCAATTTCTCAGAACTGCGTGGCATCTTTTTTAACATTGACACACTGTTAAATACAAGTCCGCAAAGCCTACCCAGCGCATCAAGTCTGGCCTAGGGGCTGTACGCGGATCACATAGTTATATAGCACCGCTGCAAGCGCGTGAGAAGAGGTCTGGAAAAAACAACAACACGTGTCTCATGCGACTGACAGCTGTCACGGCATCGCGACAGCCTGTGACGACAGCGCTGCGCGCACCTCTACGCTCCCTCTTAATTGGTCCTTGCAATTACAAAAGGTGACACGGCGTACAGGGGCGTGCTATCGGACTCAAAGGGAACCAATACATGAAAATTGTTTTAATCTTTTTACCGATGGGCCCATAGCAACGCCGGAGAGACTAGCGCTGGTGAGAAAAACATTCATCCTTGGTGACAACGCTCACCTCTCGTATCATTTTCCGTCTGTGCCGTGCTTGACTGTGTTTTCAAAGAAACATTGAAGCCCGCATTCTGCTTCTATTTTCTTTGTTGCCTGAAGCGCGTGTGAACGAGGGCCTGAGTGCTATTGAATGGCCATGAAAATGCTTGACAGAAATCAATGGCTGGCAAAAGTGTTTTCGCCTGGGCGGCTGTGACGACGTAGAATCGCGCGCGCGTCACGATTCGCATGACCCAAGGCGGAATTTCAAAATCCGTTACGTATAAAATTCTCTTGTATTCAGTCAGCCGCAAGCTATATACAATATGACAGCTCTGACGCGAAAAACATATCTGTCCCTTTAAAGGCCGTGGTGGCTGAGTGGATATGATGCTCAGCTGCTAACCCGAAAGACGCGTGTTCGATCCCCGCCGTGGCGGTCGCATTTCGATGGAGGCGAAATGCTAGAGGCCCGTATACTGTGCGATGTGAGTGTACGTTAAAGAACCCTAGGCGGTCGAAATTGTCCGTAGACCTTCATTGCAGCATTCCTCATAGCCAGAGCCACTTCGGGACGTTGAACACTATAAAACAAACATAGTTGACGTTACGCACCTTACCCAGACAGCCCGCAAATGCTACAGCAGTGGCTGATAGTGAACGTTAATATAGAGTTCCTAATGTTCTTTTTATTAACATTAACAGTACCGTGCAGGCTGTGATGGGGTGGATGCGCTGTGAGCTGGCCGTACGGAGCGAAAAGTCAGACAGGGGCGTCGTCACCTTGCGAATTTTGCGGCGAAGAGAGTCACTAATCACAGACACGGCAGCGCCCGTGTCAACGAGCGCGAGAACAGGGACACCTTCGACAATCGCATGAATCACGTTGGCGGGAGGAAACGGAGGACTTGGCGAGTTCTCAAAAGACGCAGTTCTTGCCTCCGGAACTGCGGCAGTTAGTTTTCCTCGCGGATGGGTTCCGGTCGCTGAAGCATTGGGGAAATTTAACGGCGGCGAGGGGAAGGCGAGCGGCGAGTAGAATACTGGGAGCGAGGCAGAGACGAGCGAGAAGAGCCATTGGTCAAGGGCGGCTCGGGATCGTATCCGTACGGATGCACAGCCTCCCCAGAGCGAGGCAAGCGCTGACGTCAGAGACGTGCGACGTGCCCTGGAAGCCCACAAGCGTAGCAGATGGGCCGATTATCGGCGGTGCGCCAAGGGTTCGTAGGGTGTCGTCGTGTGCGAGGAAACGAGGCTGGGGGAAGTGGCATGGACTGGGGTGGAGCATAATATGCAGGGCTGCTGCGATACGTGGGGGAGGCAAGCGAGCCCGGTGTCCGGGTGACGGCTTCAGCATAGGTGAGTGGTGCTGCGACAGGAGGAGGCGGGGGGCTGGATGGCAGGACTGCAGCGACCTGCTCCTGAACAACACGGCGGATAGTCGGCGCAAGGGAGGGCGCGAGGTCGGCAGTAGGGCACACAGGGTCTGGAACGTGACGGAGAAGAGAAAGCTGGCGGGCGACTTCCTCGCGTATAAAATCTTTTACGCGCTCCATGAATAGGGATTGGTCCGAAGACGAGGGACCAAGAGACAAGCCAGCAAGACTCTCGGTAGGCGCACCAGATTGCCGCGTAGAAGCGCGTTGCTTGCGCAACTCGTCGTAGCTCTGGCACAGCTCGATGACGGCACTGACGGAGGTGGGATTCTTCGCCAGGAGCATTTGGAAAGCGTCATCGGCTATCCCTTTGAGAATGTTGTTAACTTTGTCAGTCTCTGGCATCGAAGGGTTCACGCACTTACATAAATCGACGACGTCTTCAATGTAGCTGCTGAATGTTTCAGCCGGTAGCTGGGCTCGAGCACGGAGACGTTGCTCGGCGCGAAGTTTCCGCACGGCGGGGCGGCCGAAAACGTCCGCGAAGCTTGCCTTGAATGAAGACCAGGTGGGAAGGTCGGCCTCATGGTTACGAAACCATAAGTTTGCAACGTCTGTGAGGTAGAAAAGGACGTTGCTCAACTTCACGGCGTCGTCCCACCGGTTGTAAGTGCTGACGCGCTCGTAGGAGGCCAGCCAATCTTCGACGTCCTGGTCGTCCGTACCGCAAAATGGGGAAGGGTCGCGCTGTCGTTGGACTCCGGAACAGAGGACGGTGGGAGGGATGGCCGGCGATGACTGCGTCGAAGTGTTTGGCATTGTTGGCGGTGCAAGTTGCGTTCCGCTCCGAAGTTCCAGGTTGAGCACCGGGACGGGGATCGAATCACCTCCACCAAGTGTACAGGTGCGTCTTCGAAGCGCAGGTCGGAGGCCGTTGATCAAACACGCGTCACGGCAGACACACACCCAGAGTCACTCCGGAACCAGCACAGCACTTCGTTCACCTCTTCGTCGCACCGCGTGAACGGATGCCGGTCGTTCCCATTACACATTTTCCAAACGTTGCAATACAACTGGGATTAGCATTTTCCTAACCATAATGAAACGTCGAAACAATCACTGTTCGATTTCCTGCTAAAATGGTTAATGAACCCTGCAACGGCAGTCCCTGTAAATCAGGTCGACTACAACATCAATCTACCCTTTGCAATTACCATGGGGTAACGAGGGTGTCATGCGCTTCAGTGCATCACAACTGAACTCACACACTCACCTTCCAACGAACACCATGGCCTTAAGCTTGTATACCGAGAAGTGAAGGGTGCGATAGGTAAAAGTGGTGCATCAGTAATGCGCAGATTTTTGCAATAAAAGTTTTGAGGTGGTGTTATAATCTGCGACATGCATAATCTCAGATACTGAACTGAAAAGTTCTGGTAGTAACAAAAGGTCATTACTGCAGAAACACTGGGAAATATTCTGAGGCCCAATGCTTGAACATATTGGCTGGCAACGGGGTTTTATGATTAAGGTTGAAACTTCATAAAAACCTTATAATACGCATTGCTTTTTATAATTCTGGTTTCAGCATTAAAATAAGAATGTTTATTGTACAACATATAGCGTGACTTGTTAATTCTTGATATCAACATAACCATCGAATCTAAAATGTAACATTACTGCCAGGTACGCAATTAATTTTCGGCGCTACTTCAGTACACGCTGGTCTGTACAGGCCCAGCTCGCACCATAGTAAGAGAGTTAATATGACTTAATAATGAGTACGTGACGCGAATGTTCATGTTATCTGGCGCTAGAGCTTAAAGGGGTTTCATCAAACGGATTAGGGCCTGGCCGTAAGTTTAAGTACTGCGAAAGAGAGAGCAAAAAGTTTTCAGACGATTACCATAGTCGGTAATGCTCAATCTTAGCGCAGCTCTGTACGATTGGCAGGTGGCATGCTACGCTGCTACCCACCCTCCGGTTTCTTCCCGTGGCAGCAACCTTAATTCCCGTTGTCCATTCATTCGCTCTCGCCGTGACAGGTAGTAACAAAGCGAAACGCCATCTGCCACGGCGAGAGCGGAGGAATAGACAACCGGTTACGTCGACTAAGCCAACGCCGATGACTACGACGTGGAATGCAGGAACGGGCACCTAAGAGCTGCTCTTTAAAAAGCAGCGAATTCTCTCTATCTGGTATCGAGCATTCGCGAACGTCGGGAGCACGACTACTGCGAAGTAGCGAGGTATTTTCTGTCTTAAAAGATATCAATACAGAGAAGCTGTGCACCTGCGGACGGTGTAAAAAAATTATTCCACACCTTTAAGTGATTCGAGGTACCAACTTTTAAGATTAGGTCCTTAAATTATTCCGTTCAGCCGTAGATTCCATCAGCAAAGCGCGTTTTGGGGTGATGTGCAATACCTGAGGTGACTCTCGGCCGCCGCTGGCGGCATTGTGTTCGCATATTTTATGATTTGGTGAACATCTAAGCCATCCTTCTTTTCATGGCCCGTTCGCTTCTAGGAACCGTTGGAGAGGCCGATCGACCTGTTGACGACGGTGTGGGGTGGCACGTGCAACCCAATCGACTGCATCCAAGCCAGGAAGCCGCTGTTCGAGGCCCGCGTTGGAGAGTGGCTCCTAATGGATAACATTGGCGCCTACTCGTTGAGCAGGACCTGTGGCTTCAACGGGCTTCCTTTCGCGCCGGTGCACTACATCGCGGCGCACGAGGACGCCTGTGTCGTCCGCCGCATACTCGATGCCTCACCGCTGCGGAGTGGGTACTGCCAGCCCGAAGGCGTGCTCAAGGAGGCCCTGCTGGCACACTGGCCAACAGAGACAACGACCCGTGACTCACGAGTTGCTACGGCGGCGGCTGGTGCCCTACAGTGCTGAGACTGCATAGTTGACATTTGTGTGCATGGTCTGAGGCTTTCGACGTAATTTTGTGCATGAGAGAAGACGAGTTGAAGCAGGTACCCCGAGCGCTGCCCTTTCTGGTGGATGCCTCAGCCAGGCAAGTCGTAGCATTGCTGTGGGACGCAAGTGGTGACGTAGCAACTGCATGGTCGTGGCATCCCCTGCTCACGTGATCAGACAGAGGCAGAGAAAGAGTCCAAGTGTTTCACCTATTTCAACGTACTGAGATAAGATTTCTGTACTCTAGGGGAGCTCTGCTGCTGCTCGCACTACTGAGAACCGAAGGAAGAGAAAGCCGAACTCTGCACGTATTAATGGAAGCAAGCATTGAACGACCCACGTCCGCTCAAGAATGTGCCGAGGTTATTTGCGAAAATATAGCACCATTAAATTATACGCAAACGGTAAATGTCAGAAATCGGGGCACACATTTTTAAAAGTTTCACCAAATGCTTTCTAATGGCATAAGTTCCGCGGGTCCAAACGCGAATTTCTGGAGCTGCAGCCCACCGAATCAGCCGTTCTTCTGGCGTAAAGGTGGCTTTATTTTGGCAAAGCTTTCTATGCATGCGGCAGGTTACGCTGCTGTCGCAGCTCTATGCTACAGCGGATGAAAGGAGTAGTTCTTTAGAGCCGGGAGGAAAGGCCGCTCAAGGGAGAACAACAACAGGTCAGAGTATAACTAGACAGGCCTTACTAGTATAACTAAAAGAAAGCTGGCGACGCTACACTTCATCCACCATGGAGGGGTCGGAGAATGCCGGGAAGGAGATGTTTTTTACTTGGCTTGGCTATTGTCGGTAGTAAAACGTGGATTCAGCCGTAAAAAACGACCATTCTCGAGGCAAATCTCAAACAAATGCTGTGGAAGTTTTCATACCAGCCTAATACCGAATTTTCACTTGCGTTATAGAACTGAAAAACGCAGTACTGAAATAACCTAATCTGCGCACACAGGAGAGCACCGGGGCAGAGCTACCAATCGACGTTTTCGGCCTAACACTAGCCAAGCCAAGCACGAAACGTCGTCATCCCGGCATTCCTGTGGGGGATGAAGTGTTCTTTAGGAAACTCGCGTAGGAGGTGACGCCACCTTCCGGCAATAGTTATAAACTCTATGGAGCACGCTAGGAGCCCAGGTCTCTACTAGTGGAGCGGTAGCCGACAGCCGTTTAAAGCATGCCAGAATTATAGATATTTTGACATCGATAAAGCGGCATCGATAAAGCGGCAACTGACAACCTCTTTCGAGAGCCCACTTCATATCTGTGAGCACCCCGTTATCCACAGCTCCTAGTGCAGTGGGCTTTCACTAGGTCAGTAGAAAGAAATCTCACGTACCTCATACTTCGGGCAATAGAGTGAAGGAATTAGGGTTACCACGAAAGTGCGGGCAACCGTGCGGAGAGTTATACTAATTCGGCAACTTCGTCACAGTGCGTTCACCTTTACAGGCCGCTGCTCCTTCGGCGGGAGCGGATCAACACCCTCCATATCGCAGTGTGTATAGGAGATGAGGAATGTATTAATTTCTACTGACCGAAAAGCATAGCATCGCAAAAGGAAATCCTCATGGCTAACTCAAATGTAATTAACAAACCTTGTTCTCAGTCCTTCATGCGTCTAACGAAGCAAGGTTATTTTGTAGAGAGGAAAAGTCATGTGCGGCACAAAATTTACCCATAAATAGGTTGGTTTTACACGTTTTTTTTTTAGATTACAGGCAGAAAAATAAACAAGTGGATCGTGAAGAACTGCCTAATAACCCTTGTTTTTGGTGCTTGTGTTTCAAATAGGCAGTAATAAAGATTGATAAACACTACTTCAACATATGGGCCATATAGCAAATAAAGAACCCTTTCCAAAAGTTGATTATTTCATCATATTTTGCTCAAATGCACTAGCCTTGTCCATATTTTATTTCTATTTAATTATTTTCATTTCTGTTGCTGCTGTTTCGCATCGTGCTATGCTGTCCTTGCTATGCTATCCTTGCTGTTTCGCATTGTGCTATGGTGTTTGAGTGTGCTGCAATGTGGGTCCATCGGCCCTGGTCCTTCTCAGTCTGGCGCTCAATGGAACGCCTTCTGTAAATCTTTTTCGGAAAAAAAATTAAAATGACTTGACCGTGAAAATGCTCGCCTTTGTGGACTACCTGAATGAATTCATGAACCTTACAAGCTGTCGTAGTCACAAGTGGTTAGAATTCCAGCAAATGAGCCACTACATGTTGTGTCCTCGGATCTCTCTCGTTTCGAGCGCCGCTCTTTTTCTGAGCGTCAGCCTATATTTATAACCATGCATTAATTCTGAGCAAGCATTATAACATCGTGAGTGCCCCGGTGCCAGCGTAAAGGGAACTAGCAGATCTTGACAAAGACATTTTCCTAGAACTTAGCCACGTATACTTGCCTTTCATTTCGTTTCCAGAATTGAGACTCTGACTTACATAAACCAAACAAATTTGAGAAAAATTATCTTGCGGCACCCTTGCTTCCTCTTTCAATGCGTTGAGTAGGCGGCAGCCAGTCACGGCTGCCTCCAACGCGTTGAAGGCAAAAAAAATGCATATTCTTATTCAAAGTGAATGCCCCGAATGAACTCGCTTGTCATATTCTGTCCCTTCGAGTTATGGGCATTCGATGGGGCAGTATTTCTTGTAGCGCCTTTTCAGCGGCAACGCTTTTAAAGAAAGTCGCGAGGAGAATGAATTCAGTGAGCTGAAATAAATCAAACTCCTGGCTTTTGTTCTGGTTTTCAAAGAAAGCGGTCGTGCTGTTCTGGTATCTCTGTTCGGGAAGTGCTGCTTCATGTCACTGAGAGAAAAGCCTGCTCAAGAACAATATTCTCAACAGCTGCAAGCTGTCACGGGGAACAGATATTTTCGCGCATCACGAAGAGCGCTTGTCGAGTTCGAGGAAGTATGCTAGTGATGATGTCGCGCAGAGGGCACAAATTATTCTTTCTCATCGCCTGCTTTGTATAGTCGAGCAGAAATTCGGTTTTAAATTGATATGGCTGCGTTTAATCTTAACAGCAATTTGTAATATTAGGCCACTCTTATGCATTTAGGATGTTTAGTTAGTGGCACGGATATGTCTGCAATAGAGAGCTTACCCTTCGGTAAAGTAACATGGTGTCAGCCTTAAAGCGACACTGAGAACTGCTCTATCTAATTTTAGTTTTAATTAAAAGTAAAAGTAATTCCCAACCTCGTTTTGGCGTTGTTGACGCTTGTTCGGAAGGAAGGGACCCATCTATCGACTATAATATCGGATTTAGAAACCTCGAGCGAGTTCAGTGAAACTCCTGATGTACAGTCTCAGTAAAATGTATACAACCCAAGGGGTCTGCTTCTCAGCCCTGCTGCGTGGCTCCTCTTGCACGCTCATTGTCCATATTCTCACGAAGGCGGGAGGGACTTAAGTCCTCGGATCTCCAAAGCTTAGGACTGTTAGATGTGCTAAAGAGCCCGGCTAAACGGCTTAGAAACAAACTCCTTGGGCTGTATATTTTTGACAGACTGTACTTACTGCATAGAATGGGTACCACCGTTTTGAAGTGAATGGGGGTGTAGCGTTACCCCTAAGATCCTCGACCAAAAATCGATGTCCACGCAAATATTCTACTTGCGAAATGGGCCGATCATGTCGACACCTGTATTTTGATTGTTGGTATATTCTAGCTTACACATGTTCCGTTTTCGTTCACATGGCTCCCACTGTGATCAGAAAGAGGTACCATATTGGTGCAGGCCAACTTACATTTGTCAGCAGTGTCTCTTTTATTGCTCCTCACCAAGTTTTGACAATCCAATCTAACAAACTCAGTGGCTAGACCCGCTCTGTTATTTGTATCCGCAAAATAGTGCAGCCATCTGCGACCTTCAAATTGCGGGGCTACAATGTGACGCACTCACCGACTTGGCGATATTCTGAAAACATAAGCTAGCTCGGTAAGTTACTTCAAACGCAGCATAACGGCGATAAATGTCAACACACAGGTTTTGAAGCGCTGTTTCAACGTAAATGTTGCATGCAAACCTTCGGCTTCTTCATCCAAACTAATCATACCTGCTTTTTCCTACTGCTTTCCCAGGGCAACTAACTGCAGCTAGCCAGATCCCAATCACACGAGACTTAATGACCGCAAGGAACAGCTCTTGCCTCAGTATTTTCACGTGATGCGCTTATTATTACCCTTGAAGGGATGTGTCTCTGGATTCTGAAGCACCGCAAGGCAGGAGGGAGGGGCAACACTTTATTGTGGCCTCCGGTAGTAGTGCTTGGAGTTGGAGATGCTAGAATCTACCGCTGCCTTTTCTACCGCTGCCGTAGCCGCCGTCCTCACCAATCAGCCGCTCAACAAGCTTTTGAGGGGACCCGCGAAAGTGGAGATAAGTAGGCCAAGCAAACCAGACGACCCAGAGGTCAGGTTCGGAAGAGGGAAAGTTCGGGACTGAACACGCCTCTTTTTCCCATGGCTCCTCGCAGGACCGCTGGCAATAAGTGGATGATAGCCCCTGAGTGGTTTCCACGCTGCTTCTACCATGGGGAACACGTCCCCAAGGCAGTCGCCGGAATGGTCGTCCGCTTCGAGCGACCACACAAAAACGCCGCCCATCCAGTGCTTCCGGAACCACTTGACCTGAAGCAACGAAACGGTACAGAAAACGTTTCATGCGGCTGGCACAATGTGAAACTAAAAAACGAGTGATTTTGAGCCTTGCTTTCTCTTAACGCACTGCAAGTCGTCACAGTATGGACAAGTCTAGAAAAATCACCTTCCTCAAAGTCAAGTCATTATCCTATGCTTTTCCTCAAACCCCATAGTCATAAGATTGTTTGGTTTCTGTACCGCCTGTAAGGAGTATGAGCCACGAAGCGACCCCATGACATTTCTGCAGTCTTTTTTTTAACCCTTCCATCGTAGCACCTTCGGTGGAATAAATGTGGAATAAATGTGCTTTCAATCAATCTATTTCTTGGTCGCTATTTTCTTTGCGAAAGTCTCCTAAGAATAGCCTCTTTGCTTGGGGTCAGTCCAGAATATGATAGAATGTACACATTAAACCAAAGGCTCGTTGTCGGAGGATCAGAATCTTTCTTAAAAATCTCAAAAATTCTGGAATCACTTTTCAGCTGTGCTCGGAGGAGGAGCGAAAAGAGATGCACGAAAAATGAAAGTATTTTCATAGATGGCGTACCTTGACGTCTGTGCTGTCCTTGTCGTCGTAGCTGACCCACTGGTCTTTGTGATAGATGTAAGGAGTCGCAGCGTACTTCACCCATTCTCGCTTCCAGCCCATGTAGCCGGCCCGTCGACACGTCTAGCAAGAACCAAATAAAGGTCCAGACTGTTGCAAAGGTCACCTAGCTTGACTTCCATCCACGTGGCCCTCCGACTGATTAAAATTTTTAGGCAACAGGAAGAAAGTACATACGAAATAATTTAAGCCATCAAGTTTTGTTTATTATTGCAATGGGCCATCTCAGTCTTGAGAAATGAAGTGTAAAATGTGCAACCTTCGAAAAGTTTTTACAAATGTTTTTCTTTGCTGGTGACTCAGATAGTCCGGCACCTTATTACGGCAGATGTCGACTAGCCCGTGCGGGAAGGCCATCGCTCCTGAGGTGGTCCTTATCATGTGTTCAGGGGGTCACGTAAAGGGGCCGCGGCTACCGAAGAGACTTGGCGCTATGGCACTGTGGTACTGAGTTCATGGTTCTAAGGTTTTTTCCTGGCTATGACTCCCACAAAGCCACCTCTTGATTTAGGGGAAACACAAAAAAAGCTAAGAGGAGACATAGCGGTATCTGCGATATTTAGATGCAGCTATGGAAGTATCTATATATTCATGTTATATTGAGGTAGAGAATCTAAGAGCGACCTCCTATCTGCATAGTTACAGAGCACTCGTTCTAGTTTTCCAGACATGCCCGTTTTTCGACAAGCGCTTCTCTATAGTGGGCCGCTCTAGGCGGCTGGCGCGTTCCGCAGCAGCTGCCGTGCTACATTGCTCGGCTCCTGCCATAGTCTCCCTCCTCGTTCCACGGTAACCACTCTTCGTATGGTTAGCGGCGTAGACAGCCTCCGGTTGTTCATCTCTCGCAATCGCCACGATAATCCTCTTTCATCCAGAGTAACTACCCTCCCGGTGGTTGTCGTGGCACCCAACCTCCGGGTGCGGCTTCTGACGCTCTTGTAATACTCCCCTTCATCCACCGTAACCACCCTTCGAGTGGTCCGGCTGGTTGTCCTGGCAACCCTGCTCAGGTTACGCATTCCTACGCTCTCGCCATACCCCTTCGTCGTTGTGAATTAGTGACTGTCAGGTGAACGGCTACGCCACCAGCCCCAGCCTCGCGATCGTGCCCCCGTTGCGACCGTTGTAACAGCACAGGTCACAAAGTCTACAGGTCATAGAATTACTGTAGGTCTTCGGCACTATGAAAAGACAGGCAGCAGCACAGCGATAGCCTTCGCTGAATCTAATCTCTTAAAGAGCAGAGTATAATACCGCAGCGGTGGCCAGGTGGTTGAGCATCCGCCTCGCATGCGGGAGGTTCGGGGTTCGATCCCCAGTGACCCGCCGGGTACCCACCGGTGATACAATGGGTGCAAGTTTTCCCCTGCATGGTACTCGGCTTATCTGGGGTGAAATGCTTGGGAATGGGTCTCTGACCCCACCATGAGCAAACAAAATTACCCTGTTCCATGGCGCTCTTTGGCCGTAGGGGCCCTTGCGCCATAAAAATTCTCTATAATAAAACTGCAGAGTATAAGCACTTGCTAGTTTTATTAACTCTACAATGAAGGTAAGCTCAACGCGAGGAGCTACCCTATTAAGCGCTTCACGAGTAACACCAGAGCAAAAAATTTAACCATCCACAATATTTTTCAACGGCTGCAATGCCTGCTTCGTGAATACAGCGCTGGTGTTCCACGAAATCTTATTTTAATTTAGGAAGCAATTAAGTTCATTTTAGAGCGAAAGGTGTCATACCTTTGATTCATTCATATAGGCCTTCATTTCACCATGTAATTTTCAGCATCAGAAGTAAGTTCTTTATTATTTACTTCTTACTCTAGTTCAAAAATTACATTTTTGTCCAAATTTTATTCAACTCAATTCATTTGATTTGCCACCTGGCAACCAGCAAGGAAACAGCTAGCAAGGGAACAGCAGTTCGCAATTGGTAGCGCGGTGCTGGAAGTAGTAAGAGAATATGTCTACTTAGGGCAGGTAGTGACCGCAGATCTGGATCATGAGCGGGAAATAACTAGAAGAATAAGAATGAAGTGGAGCGCATATGGCAGGTTCTCTCAGATCATGAATGGTAGCTTACCAATATCCCTGAAGAGAAAAGTATACAACAGCTGTATCCTACCGGTACTCACCTATGGGGCAGAAACGGGGAGGCTAACAAAGAGGGTTCAGCTTAAGTTAAGAACAACGCAGCGAGCTATGGAAAGGAAAATGATAGGTGTAACGTTAAGAGATCGGAAGAGGGCGGAGTGGGTGAGGGAACAAACGCGGGTTAATGACATCTTAGTTGAAATCAAGAGGAAGAAATGGGCTTGGGCAGGGCATGTAATGCGAAGGCAAGATAACCGCTGGTCCTTAAGGGTGACGGAGTGGATTCCAAGAGAAAGCAAACGTAGCAGGGGACGGCAGAAAGTTAGGTGGGCGGATGAGATTAAGAAGTTTGCGGGGATACAGTGGCGGCAACTGACAAATGACAGGGTTAATTGTAGAGACATGGGAGAGGCCTTTGCCCTGTAGTGGGTGTAGTCAGGCTGATGATGACGATGATGACGAACCATCATAGTGCGCAGGTAGCACAGTGCAAATAAAGAAATCATTCTCTCCGCGTTTAAGGGAGGGGCACGAAAGTTCAAGTGCGATTGAGAAAAGAGAGAGGGTGGGATGCAATGGGTGGCCAGATCAGATTGCCCTAATTCGCATGCACAATGCTACGCTTACTCTTGCGGCTGACGGTGTAGATTCCATGTCCAAATGCAAGGCTAAATGAATAAACCATAGCTATAACAGCTTTCGTTGGTTGATGTGGCATTCCGGTAAGCTTAGCTCTAGAAATTCTTTGTATTTAGCCGAGAATTCCTGCCATTTCTAACTGGCTCATTACCTGTTTTCAAGCGGTCTCTGATGGCACTGATGGTCAGTGCTTGAGTACGCTTTCTATGAAATATTAACCGGTCTTAGAGCATTACAAAGCTTGACACCTGAGTTCGCAGTTTAGATGCTTAATTTTGTCTACAATTTACAGGTGGCACCTGCCGTAGAAGAAAACTTATAACTCTGTTAATCAGTAACCAAACAAAACAATCATGCGTGCATAGGCACGCTGTCCTACAAGCTGCTTCACAAACCTGACGATATTAGAGATTCAAACTTCAACTGTGTGATAGGCTCAGCAATGCAAGAAAAATGTATCGGCTTGATTTAATGCAAGTGCTAGTACATATTTTTAGGGGAAACAAAACTTGCACTTCCTAAACCTCAGTTTTTATGGACTCCCTCCACCCTATATCTCAGAAGACGACGTAAGTACTTTCAAACGGCCACTTTTTTTCACTTTCGAACAAAAAGAAAGTATTCGCACTCACCTCAACGTAATCCAAGTAGCCGTCTGTTTTTGTCAGGTTTCCACCGTAGCCAAGAGGGTGCTGCGGATTGAGCTTCGCGCTGACACCGTTGTACATCGGATCATTGAGCGTGAAGCTGCGGCCGTACGTGGCTATTCCCGGCACCATTTTATACCTGGGCACACCGGCATCGCTCCACCTTCCAAGGCAGGATTCCTGGACCCAGAAATCCCCAGACCGAACAGCCAACAATAGCTGGATGCTCAAAGCGCACGCATCTATCGTGCACATTTTCAGCGACATACGCTGTGCCTAGTACGGATCAGAAAGCTAATGTATATATAAGCAGTGACGGCTTAAAACTTGCTGCATTGGATGTTTTATTTCAGTCGGACCACTTTCGAATGCTTTTAGCAATGCAAAGTAATTCTGACCCATTCCCTTGATTACAGCACAACATTAATAGTGTCTTTCAATACACCGCTGGAAACATTACTTCTACAAAGGAATTAATTATTCTCGGTTCCACAAATGCGGATTTTTTCACTTTTTGATTCCTTGCTACCTACGCCCTCGAACACTTTCCTTGAGTGTCTTGGCCTTCAATGCTCTGCATCTCGGTGTGGGCCCAAATCGCTTAGTGTGTCGAGGAGGCAACTTGAAGCCCGAAGTCTGCCGTTGAGCCACACGGAGTCTCGGTTTAAAATGAGTCATCAGACAATCAATCAATAGCGACCGCCTCTGCTCCAACCTAGCACTAAAGAACCGCCTGCTCATTTCTATGGGCAGAGCGCGAGCCGGTTTAGCCACGAACTCATCTACCACCACGTAAGCTCGAATGTAATGCCCCATCCAGGATCCTATAAAAAAATAAAAGCGAATAAAACCTATAAACACTCAATGTGTGTCGCACGTTGATCGTACTGTACACATTGAGAGATACATCGAATTTTCCGTAATCTGGTACTTAGTTATCTTCCGCCTAGAAAACCTGCTTTCACTTTTTTTACATATAGAATTAGACAGCCCATGGAAGGAATTCCAATCGGGCTGGTATGCTCATAACTCCCATCTGGCTTCTAATCTTATCAGCCTCCACCGACCGGTGGCGGTGGCCTGATACGTTTTTTCATGGTTAATTCAATTGATGGAGAGGTTTATAACAATGTCCAGGGCTTACGGAGTCAATGGATGTGCTCTTATCGCCTTCGTAGAAATAGAGTCCACTGGTGAGCTTCGTCTTAGACAGGTCGTCTAGCTTGTAGTCAAAAGTCATCAGAAACAGGTAGTCCAGGTATCTGAATTGAACAACAAAATCATCTCAATGACTGTTAAAACAATAACCTACACAGAACTGCGTTTACCTGTTCACACGTTATTCTGCGAGGCAGCCCCCCACAATTCGCTCGTCGTTTCAAAGCGATCACAAATACATTATTTTGCACCAGACTTCGTTACCAAAATTAATTTGCGTCGAAATGCTGCACACATTCACAGTAAGCATCAATGGTCATGCTTTCCATACAGCCGCCGTTTAAAACAAAGTATTTGATATAGCAGAACAATGCATTACGACAACTGATCGAGGGAAACTGTTCGCATATTCCGAGGCGTTTTACTTCATCAGGTGTACTATCGCGACCTCTCAGGAATGCCCAGACGTCAACATTTCATTTCGCTTCCTTAAAACGTGTATTCGTCGAATGCAACCACTAAACGGAAGGCTAAAAATAAACTTGGCAGCCACAGCATGTGTGTAGCCTCTAGGCAGTGTACCGTATTTTGAAAGATGCATAAATTAGCCTCCCAGTGCTTAAACTTGAAGGTAAAGCTGAAGCCAAGTATAATCTTGTGCAAGGAAAGACGCACTCAACAGCATGCGGATGACACATATTGGTGCTTTGAGCAAACTGCACCGAAGTAGCTGCATTGACTAAACCGCTTGACCTGCATGCAAGCTTCTTCAGTTTGCTATGAGCCGCCATTAAACGGCGTCCCCATAACCCCCATTTCTTTCTGTAGTCCGTTTCTCAAGCTAGCTAGATCACAGTCACCAGCAACAGCCTTCGGCCATTTATTCTATATTTATAGGTTTATAGGTCAAACAGCATGCCGCTCTGTGATGAACCCCACTAGAACACACAACTGATGTGTTCATTTACGTCGAACATCGTTTCCTAAGAGTATAACAAAGTGAATAGCTTACATTTGAGCTCGCGTATACTGTAAATTCAACTTAGATATAAAACTCTTTTTGAATCACCGTGCAGTGATCACGTACAAACTTACATATAAATCATTGTTTGAAGCATTGTGGCATACGAGCGCACATGGGTACTTTCATTAGCACACAGACCACCACTGATAGAATGATAAACCACAAACAGCTCATAAACCTCTGAAGTGAGTGAATTAAATCTCAAAAAGGTACCAAAATTGCATGGCATTAACCGATTTTTAAAGGTAACTTTGTTGTTCGGCATCTATAATTCTAAAGTTGCATGGGAAGAGTTTAACAAGCTCGATATATGATGTGTGAGCTTTCGAATAGCGGAGTTGCACTGGGCTATCAAACGTCTTGATTTTTTCGCGTTGAGTAATAACATGTCCGCGCATGAGCCAGGAAGTAATGGAGCTTAAAATCGTTTCAATGATGAGTCACAAAAATTCTCCATGCACTGCCAGTGCCTTTTTATAGCCGTGTTCTCTTGTGAGAAACTCTGGTTATATATACAAATGAGTGACACGAATCATTGGAATGACACTTTTCAGCAAAGCCTACTTTAAAATTTAACAAGATCCACAGTTTACTACACAATGCAGCTAAAAGGTATTACCAACGCACGACGTCAGAGATTGGGCGGTGGTTAGAGAGAGACGGAGGTTTGCCCGGCTTTGGAATCATAGAAATGAGGGAGGAGGTCCAGGAACTCGGCCGGCAGCCGCTCTCCCAGGCCTCATTGTAGGTTTGAAGGAGGAATTCTTTGGCGCAGTCAGGAAGGTTGCGAAGTGTGGTGTATGTAATGGCATCCTCACCGGGAGCCGAGCGTGTAGCATTAGCAGCCAGAGCAGATTCGAGCTCCAGGAGAGTGACCTCGACAGCCAGGACGTCAAACCAAGCACAACTGCCGCTTTTCGCTTGTATATGCAAGCTTAACCAGAGCTAAGCTACTGCTTAAGTCTTTTGTATCAGGCATTTGAGGAAGCGTGCTACTCATGAGATATTGTGCCCCGCACTTTTGTTGTTTTAATGCGAAAACTTCAGAGCTGTCACACGAAATCCTTGCCGATGTCCGAGACGAAATTCACTGCTTGGTAGAGAGAGGTCAGGTGCCCTTCTGGCGTCTAACAACCTGCCCACAGCGGCAGGAGTCAACTCATCTGCCTTGGTGGGCCAAAACTCACATAACACCAATATCACGTCACCCATGTGATGTCATCCAAACCTCCCCATTGTGGCAAGTGGATGCCAGCCCGTCGGACTATGATCAAACTACTCACCGTGGCAAGCTGCCATCTATACTAACTAAATGACCTAACTAAATGAAAATACAGGAGAGGTCTGCCTGGTAATTATCCTAGCAAGCTACTCCAGGTGAGGGTGAAAGACACTGCCACTGAAGGGACCCATTAACGTTATCACGTCATATCGTTAAGCCGGAGCTTAAGTGTTTCCACAAGTTTATTTTAACGCTATAGCGTTAAGGAGCTCCTGTCAAAAAAATCCAGCGTCATCGTCGGCGTCGTTGACCGGAAGCGAAAAATCTGCGAAAAATTTCCAGAGAAGCAACCGAGGAGGTAGGTGGGCCTCCTAGGTTACGTGACCTTGTGGCGTCATCAAACCTTCCCACTGGTGCCAGGAATACCAGACTGACCCGGCTCATGCAGTAATCGGGTACAGCATGCGTGGAGTCCTCCAGGTGCTTCATGCAGGCATTTTCGCCTGCTCAGAACTTCGGAGAGCGAAGCTCGACACAGCTGAAACCGGACACAGCCAGCAATAGCCTGCATCTCAGCAACATCGGCACATATCGGCACTAAGGCAAAACAACTCTAATGTAAAGGGATACTGAACCAAACTTTTGGAGCTGCTCATTTACAAGTAAACAAGAGCTTGACTGCTAAAATTGATAAATGCGACAAGCATTTTAGCGAAAAAGGCGGATAACACGTTTTTTTCGCGATTTATTGCCGTATCGTTGCACCTGGCGGCCGCCTGTGGAAGCTACGACTAGACATCATTACACCCGCGCGCCCACCGTTCCCGCAGGAGCACGATTGTCATCGCTACTCGCGGTTCTCGTCTGCTCACAGCGCACACAGATATGTCAAGCTGTTAATCGATGCTGCCTACATACCATAACCGTATGCACGCTTACGTGCGCTATATGCAGCTATTTTCCCGGACTTTACGAAATTTCTAACATTCTTACGTTTAAAACAGAGATACGACGATATTTAGACTGGTGGCGCAATCTGGTAGTTACCAGGGGAACCACTGTTGTCAACAAACCGATGGCCCTCTTAGCCTAAAGGGGGCAGAATCGTCACTTTAAATAAAAACATTAAGCAAATTTATTACTCGTACGTTTTCTTATGGGCGACAGGAGACGAAGCGAAAGACCAGTGGCCTATTTATAGCCACTGAACGCGTTGAAGAAGGCAGTTACAACGACGAAACCAGTCCCAAGCGAGGCTTCATGCATCGAAGGGCGTCGCCATATTTGTCGCCGCGAGACGGTGCCATGACGTCACGCTCCTCATTTTGCGCCGACGGGAGGGCTTGGCACGCGCTCATGAAACATCGAAAATAAAACCATCCGCTGAAAAATATGCGCAGTGATGACTAGATTTCGCTGTAATCACATTCCGAGAATCTATTTTCAGCGTTTTTGTTCACTTTTAAGATTTTGCTTCAGTATCCCTTTAAAAGTGGTAATTCTGAGGGTGGAGGAGGGCCGACGAAGTGAGGTGAGGGGGAGAGAGGACCGCCACATTTTAAGAAGGGAGGATGAGGGTGAAGGAAAGCCACGGAATTTTTAAAAAAGTGGGCGAGGGAGTGCATGACTCAGTAGTGAGAGTGAGGAAGGAAAGGTGAAAATTACGGCGTTTGCTCATCTCTGATCGCAAAGACCGCATCTCTAGGCTCAATGGAAGCTTCTGATGCCACCTTTAATTTATGGTCATGCAGCATCAAGGGATGTTTCACCATAGGTTGCGGCTTGGAATCGCGCGCACCACACGCGACCCCCTTGAATACAGAGTTGGAGCTAACTCAAACTGCTTGCTCTGGAATAACCCGGAAACAAATTTACCGCGCTCTTTGCGAGTTCATTCACTACAATGATGCGGGGGGAGCACTTGAATCCACCGTCAGATGGCTGGACACCCGCTTTCTCTACGAGGAGACTCTCTTGAGTGCCAACGTGATAGCCACCGGTGCCTGATGCCTGACGAAGGCTGTTCTGAAGCTTTTATGAGATACAGGCCTGAATACCTGTCTCTCACAGGCGCGTGAGTGCTGTGCACAACCTACACGATTAATACTGTGGACTACGCATTGCATACGCGTGCGTGCCGGAACGTGTTTGTGGGTTGTCTGAAGCCCGTTTCTGCACCTGTACTTAGACTCCACCATTAACACTCCGAAAGCTGCCTGAGAATGTGTGAGCATGTTAAGACCTGAGTGCATAGAAACCAATCTCCGAAGCATGTGTAAAGGTTGTGCGCCCCTGCATGTGAAAGTCATGGACCCCGTGTCCATGGCATTCGAACCTACGCGAAAGACGAGTGCAATCCAGTATGCAGTTGTACCATTTGCCCTCTACCTCTCCCTTTCCTTCCCTTCCCCTTTCTCCCGCCTGAATTTGCAGGCCAGTATTAAGTTTTCGAGAGCCAACCTTCCCGCCTTTGCTCTCGTTGCAGTTTACACTCTTTCATTCACGTAAGTAAATACACCGTGTGAGCACAGCCAAGCTTAAAGTACCGAAAATGTACCGTACCTGGCGAAGTCTTTCTTCGGTATTCGATCGCACTTGGGGTCTGGGCAAGCAGGAAGCTGTGCTGTGATGAGCCAGTCCCTGTTTCCAAACTTCAAACGTAGCTTCTGTTGCCAGGAAGAGTAAAATGCAGGTTTGTCAAAAATTAGGCCTTGCGGATTGAAAAAGATACCAAGAGCAGTACACGAAAATTATTATTATCAATCAGAAGGGTTCTCGTCAGTAACTGACTAAAATTCAATAATTAACTTTTCGCTTATCGTACTTCGTGCGCACGTTTATTTTAAAAACTTAGAGGGAGCGGCATTCGAAGATTATTATATTTTCTACAATGTTACTCACGCGCCTATCTCTTGAGCTATGCGCGGATAAAATTTCAGCCCACACCTTGCAATTACGCTTGCGAGACCGCAGCTCTCAGCACCAGGTTCCTGCCTGGCGTGACGCAGCTGGTGCGTCACGCCAGGCAGGATCGCCTAAGAAGAATGCGGAGTTGCAGGTGACGGTGATGACTTTTCTTTCCTGGTAAGCGAAACCGAACGATCACTGTGCCAGCATCGAGGGGTGAGCGCTGTTTGTTTAAGCGATTGCTTCTAGATTTGGTGATGAGACCTTGTGCTGCTTTAGCCTTCGATGCGGTCCATCACAGCGATACTACACTACTGGCCAAGAGCTGAAATTCATGATCGTCTCTCTGCAACTCCACATAGCTGCAAGGCGAAGTGCCTTACGCAATAGCTGCGTCGCAACATCAGGGACGAGCTGCACGCCCAGCCCCGCGACTTCACTCGTGTAACTAAACGGTTTGAGCTGGAATTTTAGACGCACATATCTCGGAAGACAGGCGCATTACTAAAATTCTACAAAATAGAAATTTTTGAATGTCACTGCATCTAAGTTTTCAGTATAAACATGCACGTTAACTTCGGAGAATTAAAGGCTAATGAATAAATTTTTGTTAATTATTCATGTTATGATGACAATTTTTCTCGCTCTTCAGGTCCGCCTGGCCCCATAACCGACATGAAATAATGATTTTTGTCTACTCTTCTCGGCAATTTTCTGAAATATCCGGCAACCTAATTTTTAACGGCCTGTAGAAGATATTGTATAGACAAAGGGAGAGACCTGCAAAAAAGCTTCGACGCAGTTGCATGCAGTAAAATAGCACTGCTTCGCTCTAGTCTTTAACTGCACGACGTAATGTCACAGTTTCACTAGAGCTCTTAAAACTATTTATGGTAGCAGACTTAATAAAATAAATCTCTAAATACATCTTTAGTTATATAGAGCCCAAATATCTAACTACTGTCTGAATAGCACTATTGCAGTTTCAGTTGTAAGCAGTTTTTTATTTTAATTGAGCTCTTTGCCGGCAGTTAGCCCCAAAAAGTTTATAAAGTATTTGATATGCCCAGATAATTCAACAAAAAATGCAATTTGTGCTCTGATACTGTTTTTACGCTTACTTCAGCCAAATACACGGGTAAAAAAATTGAATGAACCGTACAAAACGGGTCAGCTGGTAATTTATGAAAAACGCTAATGAAATTTGATGGACAACGTAGAAGCCAATCACAGCTATACTCTTCCAGATTAAACTGCTACTAAGCTGATTTCAATTTCTTTACACAAACGAGAAAAAACCATCAAGCAATGACTGCATTTTAAAACCACGAACGGAGATAAAGAGGCTCGAAGTCGGCGTGCACTTATTCAGTCGCAGAAAATCGAATCGCGGGAAAACGCCTGTAGCTTAGGCTGCGTTTATGCGATAACATCCTGAGAGGTGTCGAACGAAAGGACACGAATCGAGCTTTGCAAAGGCAGAAAAGTGGCGGTGGTCCGAGGCAATTTGGGAATTGCGATCGCTTGAAGTCGCACGACATTTCAAAGCTCGCGCTCCATTTTTCTGTCGTGTGACTCTATAAGTATTCATTTGTTTCGTATTTTGGGGTCATTTTGGGAGTGTATATTTTTCGAAAATCGATGTTTTGAAAAAATTGGCTTTTTCGCGTTTTTTTATAAATCTTAAAGCCCTCTCTAAGAGACAGACTAGTGATATGCGTTCGAGATAGCCACGATTTGTGTAGCTGCGGTTAGGTAGACCACGGCGGCTTTGCTCCAACCAGATTGATTGTTTATGAAATCCTCTGAGTAAAATGACTACCCAGGACGTGGCCATAATCATTTTAAATCGTGAATGCTTTTTGCTGCAAATTTGTTCTCAATTTAGAGCCAGAGAATTTTCGTAAACAAAACTGTCCTCCAAACTGAGCATATATCCATTCGACTATAAGAGTGTGCGCCTTCTTTCTTTCAGAGAGTCCACAAATGGTTAACAGCGGATGAGGTTCTTGTTTTGTACCCGTGCAAGCAAAGGTCATTGGAACCGTGCGGGCCGTTCATAGATGCGGGCATGAAACATTCGAAATTCTTTGCATATACAATGATACCGCGATGCCGTGCATGTGACTGGACTTCGCAACCTAACCTACTCTGCGTCTAGCAAACCAAAAACACTCCAAGTTATCAATACCTTATCGTCAAACTGATGTGGTAAATGCGTAATTAAGTAAATGTCTCGACCACCTTGATGAAGTGAAGTATTTTCTCAGCGTCCTTGTCGTTGCAGATAGAAGGACCGGGTCCCTCCAAGTGGAAGTTGATGCCGTCGAGGCCCAAAGAGTTGATCCACGAGAAGATGGTGTCCACGAGCTGCGTCTCATCCTTGTCATTGCGCAGGCGATTGAGCAGGCTCTTCATGTGGGCGCCGCTACCGTAGCTGAAGAGAACCTTCAGTCTCCGGTTCTCGTGCTTAAGGTTTACCAGTTCCCTGATTATGTCTAGAAACACCACAGAGGAAAACGTGCGTGGTCTTATCACAGGCCGAATAAATATGGCACTCTGAAGATTACGTAACACCGAGATTAATCAGAAGGTACGAATAAAACGGAGCGGTTTTTCGCAGGTCTGCCCAATGAATTAATTTACAAAACAAACACCAGCTTTTGCTGACGAACCTCTTTCAAGAGAGGAAATAAGACTTTTCCTTGCCATATTGAAGCCCCGCACTGACTCCAAGCAGAATAGTTTCTGGTTAGGAGGTGGCAGCGTTATGACTGTTCCACATATAATGCACCGTCAGGCACAATAAAATTCGAATTTATAAATTATAATTCTAAATTATAAATTTTAAATCTTTGAATTTTAAAATGTGTTTCACTTTTTTTTCCTTCCACGTGAATATAACATGAGGCGCATTGCATCTAAGAACACAAAACAAGTGTTGCACTTTGAATAATTACGAATTGAGGAGGTATCTTGCTACTAATTAATGCCTACGTTTTAAAACAGGCAACAAAAGCAACATGTTATTTTCATAGATCATGAGAATAGCTTAGAACTAATCACCTGCGAAGCCACTACCTTAGCAAGGCATTGAAGAGGAAAACTTTCCGAGTTAAAGCAGTTACAACCTTGTCAGAAGACTTCGCTGTTACTCGCATATGCCCTATACGTATGCAAGAGCCTCATTTCACGTTATCAAAGCTGAAAACTATTTGGAACAAAGCGTCCCTCATTACGAATTCTGGCGACGTTCTCTTAAAACGGCTGGTTGCTGTTTTTGCTGGTACGAAAGAGCATAACATAGTGGCCTGCGTCTGGCACTCACATGCAGAGCTGCCCACGCATCCATCTTAAGGAACTCAAGTAGAAAAAAAAAACAACTCGCAAAATAGTAGCAAATTGACCAGGTCCACCTCCGCACGCGCCCGTTTCTAAGTTCTTTTTCGATCTGATCCTTCTGCCATCTGCAGGATCACTGCTCGGTAGTGTCAGTGGTGCTGCATTGGTGTTATCTCCGCGATGCACGAGGTAAACCAGCTTTTTTGTTCTTCGCATCCTGTCTGGTGCAGCTATGGTACCAGCATGATATGGATAAATCCAGAAATCCCAGGATGTCTGCTTTCAACAGAAAGAGCTAACCAAATCAGCTTTGTTTTCTTTCACACACTCACTCTTTCTTTTTAGATCTGTTATGGTTAGTGGCTAGCCCGAACAATAGTTCTTTCTTACCACGCAAAGAAGGCAAGAAAACCCACGCACCCTTCTCGTCCTTGTGTCCCCTCGTGCGGAACAAAAACTCGCCGGTCTTGTTGTCCGTCTCCAAGTATGAGTAGACAACATGTGTGCACTTGTCGGCCGGCACGGCGCCCGCCTTGAAGCGCCACGTCCCAGTGCGATCGAAGCCGGCGGCCCGCACGAAGCACACCAGGGGAGCCTCATCCTGGCGTCGTGACAGGATTCGGCGTCTCTCGTCCTTGGCTAGCTTCTCATCGTCAGCATCCTTGTCCGCCATCTCTGATGGCCACTCTACAGCTGCCCCTTAAGTTGAGTAAGAACGTTGAATTGCCAGTACAACTTAGTACAGAGTACATACATACCGTCTGTTATTCTCCTGTCACAGAGGTAGCTAAATGAAGGACAATGTGGCGTTAATAGTACGGTCATAGACGCGATCCAGGACTGTATTCTGTCAAGCGTGATTGCTACGCAATGAAAATATGCTCTCGATGACAATGTGATCAAAATGCACCTAAGTCATAGGGGCTGCGTAGGTTTCGGAATGCATGTTGGTGGTTTTCTCTTGCACCAGAGGAGGGCCAGAAGTCTCGGAGTTGTGATGGTTGTACATGAAATCTACCTTTGATGGCATCTCGAGACAAGTTATAGAACAAAATTACGGCTGTTAACAATGAATCAAAAGCGGAATGTCGCCTGCCATTTACAATTTTAAAAGCACGAAAAAAGGCGGTGTTTTGAGAAAAGTTATGTTAACTTTAAAAAGCGAAATAAAGTGCATCACTGAAAAAGAACACTCGCAATCTGCAAACAGAAGTTCCGCGAATCGTTCAGTTTTTTTCCCTTCATGCTGAAATAAATCTAAGTGCACTCTGTGTGAGGCGATCGACAGGTATTGTTCTTGGCTGTTATGCCAAGGTTTTTGCATTAGTTCGCATAAACAACATTTTGAGAGCAGGAAAATGGACTTACCGTCTTCCTCCGCTTGGTCCTCGTTGTCGGTGTAAAGAAGCACTTTCGTGTGGTGCGACTTTTCCTGTACGCCATCCCGAATGGCACCATTGTTCCTTGCACCACCACGAGCACCCTTCATTCTGCCGGTTTTGATTCCTTCGTGGTTGTTCCAGCCTTCGAATAAATTGCGCTTGCCCTCCGCAAGGCCAACACGGAGGCCGACGGCAAAAATGGCCGCAAGCATCAACCTGATGAATGGCGGTGACAGCATGGTGTCCTGCAGGGGATCTTTTTTAATGCTGGCATACGATCCAGAAAACCTTCATGCAAAAAGGGGAGACCTAACAAACACCCTATACACTAAATCGGACCCGCGGATCGACACAGCCCTCACGTGCAAATTCCCTAGCTACTGTCGCCATTTAAATAATGTCCTTGAACAGAGCTAGATGAGTGCGGTGTTCAATTTCTGGATGGAGGAAGCGAATAGGCTTAGACGGAAGCTCAGAGTAGACTGTTTATTTTCAGCAGCAAGTTTGAGTTCCAGAGAAGATAGAGAATTGTTCATGATGGTAGCACAGGCTTAAGGAAAACTAAATTATAGTTTCGATGGGATACAATGTCAGCTCCCGCTTGAAAAAAAACGAAATACACGTAAGACCTCAGTACATGCGAGACGGGATAGAGTCGGATCAGAATTGGAGACTGTGATATAGACGTCGTGGTCGTTCGGCGAGTGTTGGTTCGGTGCCATCTAAAGAAGCAGTTGGATTAAGGCTTGTGGCCACTGACCCGGGCAGAGTAGTCAGGCCGTTTTTCTGGTACGTGAAAATTGGATGCATTGCAGCAGCGGCCGTCATTTAGCAGAAAACAATTCCGGCCTCTCTTTCTGAATATTTTGAGTGGACTCATGCATTGAAGCAAAGCCTTGGTTCCAGTCGTGGGAATTCTCGCCCGAACTAGGTCATCTTCTCGAAGTGTAGGCGACTTGGCACTACATCTGCTATCAGTGTACAGTTCAGTGTATGACTGCTTGGCTTAGACACTCGCGAACTGATTTCAGCACACCGGTGGAGTGTACGTCGCCCGTAGAAGAGATTCCAAGAATACTGAGTCATGTTCTCGGTTGGCTACCGTGTAGGAGCCTTGCGAGTGACAAGCCAGTCGTCACTTGCGTCGTCAAGCTGTACGTGCCGAGGAAGTCGACCGAAGAAGTCTGCAACGTGCCTTTTTCCAACCCTGCCTTTAGTATCCAGCCTTTGAGTAACCGGATGAATCTTTCGAATCTACTGTTTCCCTGCGTGCAGCATACTGAACAAGTTTGGTAGTGGCTTAGCACTGGCTAAGCCTGGATATACAAGCCAAAAGCTGCAAATGTGCTTAGTTTGACGTCATGGCTGTTGCCGTTGGCGCACAATGCACTGGGAGCACCACGATAACGGCGGAGGCGTTCGGCGTCGACACACTGCCTGTACGGAGGTGGAGGAGGAGACGCGCGTGCAGTGAATACGGGGCTGTCTTAGAAGGTTGCTTTAGAGACATGTACAGTGGTGCCCATTCCTTTCGGGTTTGCACCAAGATATGAGAGACAGGCATTTCCTTTCCTTAAAACCAGTTTTCATTTCATTTCATTTTCCTTAAGTCTCTTACTGCGCGGTTCGGGTGTCCACCGAGATATGAGACTTTCCTGGCGCACTGTTTGTCTTTTATTTATTTTTTATTTCTTCCGTGTGTGACGTCACTCGGTTTCCTGCATGCGCAGCTATGGCAAATCTTGGCTCCGACGGCTCACGCGAAGCGCGGCTGTGGTGCGGGTAGTGAAGCTTTTCGCTTCAAAACAACGATACATAATGCTAGTCCAGCCGCCGCGGTGGCTAAGTAATTATGGCGCTCTGCTGCTGACCCAAAAGACGAGGGTTTGATACCGGCTGCGGCGGTCGAATTTCGATGGAGGCGAAATTCTAGAGGCCCGTGTATGTGCGGTATTAGTGCACGTTAATGAACCCCCGTTGGTCAAAATTTCCGAAGCCCTTCACAACGGCGTGCCTCAATAGCCTGAGTCGCTTTGGGACGTTAAATCCTCATAAGCCATAAACCGCATAATGCTAATCGCAGGCGAGAATTCCTCGAACATTTGTGATTATGGTCCATTGTTCTTTACGATGTCGCGCAGAAAATCCTCGTGGCAGAATACCCCTGGCAGGAAATCGATAACAGTATGCGACGTGACTATTGGTGCAAATGCGAATACATACTATTACGGGTGGTAATCAGTCAGTGTTATTATATAGCTACCGTTGGAAGGTACCCACTAATGAGGTCCCAGTACAACCCAAGCTTCACCATTATTCATTTCGGAAACTTCGCGGGTTGAAAGGGCGAGAACAATGCCTTAGCAGCCTAATAAAGTGTCTCACAAATCTGACAGCTACTTCTAACATCAATTTGTTTGTCTATCAGAGGCCACGAATAGACGCCATGCGGCCTTTGCTTATTTCTTACAATGTGTTCTTGCAGTCAAGATGGTTTTCTTGTGCAAAGCCGACAAGCGTAGCTTTCTTCAGATCAGAGATTGCAGTCTTTTCCTCACAGAGCTACAAGCAATGTACCTGAGAGAGTCCTCGCACGTTGAAGTAGGTTACGACTTCAGGCGTCAAGGTCTTTTTTCAGGAACCACGCTGCTGCGGGGCATTTCACAACCTTTTGCAATACCTCCTCTGTAGCAGTAGCAAGCTGTGGCAGCTCTTTGGTCACGCATGACGACGCGACCAGGACTATTTCTTCATCTGGGGCTTGGTTTGAAGCGCATTCAATAGGCAGGCGTAAAAGTGCATTTTAAATGGCATGTTGAGACACTCTCTTGTACTCGATAGAAAGATTGCAGTAGAGCCGCAAAGCAGACCACCTGGATAATCAAATGGTCTGAGGTCCGGTACCAGCCGACGAACCCAAGGTCTCTAATTCTTGATTGCCTGTTTGCAACTCAGATTTCCTTCCCCAGAGGTAACACGGCAATGCTCACTGCGAAAAGATGTGCCAAGCCTTCTAGCTCACCAACAAAGTGCCTCCGTTCTGCCGCGGTCAACGGCGCGATGCAAATCCAACTGTGCGCATTTATTTGCCTTTACGGGCTTAAAACGTACCACCCAAGTAATTTTCAGAAGTATCCGTAGCGACGATGATCTTAAAACCTGGGCTCAACATATGAATGCCTGAACTAGTTGAAAAAGCGATTTTGGCTAGCACAAAATCAGGTTGAGATTCGTCACTCCAAGCGAGCTTCTGATCTGTGAATGCCTGATCTGTGATCGCAGAAGCTTTCTCAATGATTCTACTCGGCCAGCAAATCAGGTAATAAAACGGGAGTAGCACCTTACAAATATCACAAACTAAAGCAGGTTTAAAAATCATTAGGGGCACGCGCTTTCACAACAGTGTCTATCTTTAACGCAATGGAGACAGTCGTTTCCCGCTAATGACACCTCCCTTCAATCCTGAAGCGCTGATATATTTTGGGACATGTTTGAAATCTATATTGTGCTCTTAACATGTCTTTTCAAGAACGAACATGTCGCATGGCAACGCAGGGCACCTTTGCAGCCTCTCAGTTAAAGCTGCATTATTCCAAGAAGGCTGCAGGAACATAGGCCAGTCCAAACTCTTTTGAATCGAAACGGCCCATCACGACCCTTAAAGGTTGGTTTTCAAATCGCGCCTGTTCTTTGTAAGCTCCACTTGGTGCTAAATAGACGCCGAGTCAAGTTTTGAAAAATACGCCCCATCTGCGAGTTATGTAGGATGCAGGAGTGATGTAAGCAAAGTTGACCTGCGGCTCGCCGAGAACGGGAGCTAAAAACATTTCATGCTTAATTGGGCGTGGTTGTGTAACCAGGATCATTAATAATTGCGATCACGTGGTTTTTTCTGTTTTGGTAAATGCCGACGAAATATTTTGTGTGAGAGGCTTTGCGTAGGATCATCAAAATAGAATGAAAAAAGCCACTTCTGGGAAATAGTGAGAACAAAAAAATGTGAAATAAATTTTAAATATTAAAAAGAAAATGCCTTAGTAAATTACCTAATCGCTATAGAACGCATGATAAATGATTTCCGTTCAACACACAGATAAACACGAACCAGAAAAGAAAGCCTTCGTCACTAGCGGCAACAATTTTCTCTTTTGTCCGTTCTGCATTGTCTAGACAGGCAAAGTTGCTGCATTCATGGCAAGTGTCAAACACAAGCTAATTTGAGCGCTTTGCGTGCCTATTCGTAGGTTTCTTGATATGCGTATTAATTTAATGTCTTATGTGCAGGGAAGAAACTTCCGAGCAATCGTTATACCGCGTTTACGTAGCGGAAAAAATATACATAAGAGCTGTTATGCTCTTGTTATGTCTATTGAGGGCAGGTAGTGATAGCTGATCCAGATCATGAGAGGGGAATAACGAGAAGAATAAGAAGGGGGTGGAGCGCATATGGCAGGTTATCTCAGATCATGAATGGCAGCTTACCAATATCCCCCAAGAGAGAAGTATACAACAGGTGTATCGTACCGGTACTCACCTAGGGGGCAGAAACGTGGAGGCTAAAAAAGAGGGTTCAGCTTAAGTTAAGGACAACGCACCGAGCTATGGAAAGAAAAATGATAGGTGTAACGTTAAGAGATCGGAAGCGGGCGGAGTGGGTGAGAGAATAAACGCGGGTTAATGACATCCTAGTTGAAATCAAGAGGAAGAAGTGGGCTTGGGCAGGGCATGTAATGCGAAGGCGAGATAACCGATGGTTCTTAAGGGTAACGGAGTGGATTCCAAGAGGAGGCAAACGTAGCAGGGGGCGGCAGAAAATTAGGTCGGTGAATAAGATTAAGAAATTTGCGGGAATATGGTGGCCGCGGCTGGCGAAGGACATGGTTAATTGGAGAGACATGGGAGAGGCCTTTGCCTTGCAGTGGGCGTAGTCAGGCTGATGATGATGATGATGACACTCTCTACGATTAGCCAACAGGTAGCAGAAATACGCAGTCGCAAAGATCGATCAAAAGGGCCTTTACTTATGTGCCAAGTAAAAAATTTGGAATGCTTTCGCACGCCTATGAGACTTTATTTAGCTCAATTCGGAAAGAACCTGCAAAATCTGAATGCCTTTTTTGCCACACGCTATTGCGTATAAACCGTGTAGCATGTATATAAGAATAAAAATTGTAAGCCCAACAACATCAGTTTTCGATGTCTTTATCCTGGAGAATGTCGCCTCTAAGTTTAGGAACAATGAAACGAAATCAGCTGATCATAAACAAAACTTACCTTTGTAGATAACCTAACCGACCTTTCGGGGCTAACAAGCAAGCAGACTCATCGAGAAGCCTTGAAGATGATAATGAATGATAAGTGCTTTCGGCGGCCTCGGATTTGTCCTTTTTGGAGCCCTTTTCCTCAGCACCTAGGAATGTTTCTACTGTAAGTTCATTGTGCGCAAGGACCTTGCGACTGTCCCGGAGCCAGTGTAGAAGGAACTACTAACACGCGCTGCCACAGACCTTTCCCTCGAAGGTTGGCAAACATAATGAAGCGCCTTGTTTCCGAACTTCACGATCTTGGTTCGTATGAAGTCCACTTATACCAGAAATATAACGGGGCCTTTTCTTGCCCGTTCAATTACGCGCAATAGTTCAGAGCCGCGGTCCCAGCTGTCGC
Organism: Amblyomma mixtum; assembly: GCF_055824585.1. Classification (NCBI taxonomy): domain Eukaryota; kingdom Metazoa; phylum Arthropoda; class Arachnida; order Ixodida; family Ixodidae; genus Amblyomma; species Amblyomma mixtum. The sequence continues at coordinate 92,217,072 of NC_143016.1, forward strand.
CTACATCCTGCAAAAAGAACTCGTTTCTTCCTGAGAATGAACGCTTTGTGGCAACATTGGCCTTTCATACACTTGCTCCGCTCACCGTGTGCGTTTGAATGATCGCCAATAACCTTCGCGAAATAAAACCGGCAGTTTTTTTTTAAGTGTTTCCGTGGGTATCTCGTAGACATTCAATAAATGACATTTTCTTTTACAGCGCTGAAAGAAACCAAAAGCCTCCTATTACCAATAATTGTCTGGGCAGATGCGTATTTCCGTTCTATGGATTTGCCCTTGCCCTCTTTAGAAAGTATTGTTTAGTTCATGAACGTCTGTCAGCAAGGTGTGCATAAGAGGCCTCCAATTTTATTCTGTGCGGCGTCCTCGAATTTCGTAATTGAAAACGTTCGTTCCGACTAGTGCTATTTGACTATGTTGTATAAAAATAGAATATTATTGTATGTTCTAACCGTTTAATTGTTGGCATGGTTATGCCACCAGCGTAATGCATTCCTATCAGTAAACTCGCATATCCACCTTAGGCATCAGCCTGCAGCGGAGGGCGAGTTAGTAAAACCGGAGACTTACCTGTATTCGGCAACATTTTCTTATTTTTGAGCAACATCACCTGCCCGCTCCTTGAAACAAGAAAACATGACGTTGTACCTTAATAAAATAACGCAGAAGAATGCGTAAACATTTATTTCATAGTGAACATGGAAGCAATGCAACGACGCACAGTAACGAGGCACCTTTCAGCTTTCTCGTGTAGATAACGACAGTATTCCTGGCCCAGGACTTTACTTGCGCTGAACCTATAATATTGCAATGGCAAGCCGCCATCCAAGACACCCCATTCTTCGGTGAGCCGTCAACACCATTTTTGCCAGGCAACGCACTCTTGCTCATCGCGGACCCGTCGTCAGCATCTAGATGCACCCTTACTGGAGTAGCTAAAACTTCACCACTTCGGCCATCCCTTCAGTGGGCATAGAAGCGTAGCAGTTAAGCAGACCAACCAGATGCCTAACCGCTTTCTTGTTGTGGTAGGCCCCGTACCCTCACTTTGCTCAAAAAGGTCGTCGAATAATGTTTGCATACTACTGCTTCCATGCCCACAAGTAATGTTTTCGTTAAGGTATGTCGCCACCTTTTTCAAAATTGTTAAAATTTTGACCATTACATTTTTATGTCACATTTACCTAGAAAGTACCATTTTATAATTATATTCAAAAGCAAAAAAGAGTGAAAAAAGCCATGCTGGTATTTATTATTCACAAAAAATTGAACAAACATGGCTGTTATGCAAACATTCATAACTAGTGAATGAAGAGCAGGAATTGTAAACTTTTCGGCACATAGTTAGCCAACTAAACATATTGTGCAACCAACTAGGATCTTTGCCATCCGATAATTGAGAAAAAAGTTATAGCAAAAATAATAAAGAAAACAAAAATGTGTCATTTTTGCCTACATTCCTTGACATTAAACATGATTACATCAAAACTCACCATTCGATTTCATTTACCCTAATTCATTGCACAGGCTAGTAACATATAAACAAGCGTGCAAAGTTTCATTGAAAAATATTTATTAATTTTAAGTTATCATGGTTTGCGCAACACAAAAGTGCGAGAAATAAAGTTTTGAGAAAAACAAGATTAAAGTTTTTCAATCCTTGTAGAAAGAAGATCATCATGCCCTAGGAAGTTAAAATCCTCTATGTTCATAGCTACGGCCCTCCTTAGCAGACACGAGCTCTCTTTTGACATTTTTTGCTGGTCGTCTTTTCTTGCGGAGTTGTTTTGCCTCACCCGTTGATTGACGCTGGGCCTTCATCACACGGGTAACAGTCACTGGTGCAACATGCTACGAGAGTGTGGTGGCCAGATTCCATGCCAGCTTCCCTCAAAATATCTGCTGCACTTCTGCTGCCATCATTGAAGGATGAATCCGGTAGCATTCAAAGCGATAGCGTGAAGTGCGCGCAAAGTAAACAACTGAGACGCTTGTAGCGTCTTGCATCCCCCTTGCGGAAATTTAAAGCAATGTTTAAAAAAAAGGAAGCCTTACAAATTGCCTTTGAATGATCTTTTACAGATCAGACTAAAATGGAACAGAAAATTTGCAATATACGCCGCTTATTATCGCTGAGGTATTATTTTCTGTTACCAAACCACATCACTTTTGGTTTCAGAACTGTTCCCCACCTGTTCGAAAGTTGGCTATAACTTTTGAGCAAAATAAGATACGAACATTATTCTTGCTCAAAACAATTTTCAATGTTTGGGGATTCCCGAAATATAAAAAAGAAAAAATGTCATTTTTACAAAAAAAAACGATTTTTCAAAGGTGGCGACATTTAAGTTGCGACTGTGTTCATGTCGCAAAACCGCTAATCATGAGTGGTTATGTTTGTACTATCTTGCTCAGTATGAGCTGCACCACGCGAGCACCCGGGCAGGTGCTAGCGCGGTCACGGTAGCGCGATAATACGTACCGTCTTTGCCAGAAGGAGCCCAGCAACCGCGGCGGCAGCGGGAGCAGGCTCGGAGCTGAGTGGCGACGTTGCACGCTCCGGCGCTGGCCGACTGCGAGTGTAAGCTGGCTGACGTAAGCCTGCGCCCCCGCCCAGGATGACAGCGCTCCGAAGGCGCGAAGTAGCTCATCGCAGATGCTACCCGCTTACTTATCATCCAATGAAGGAGAGGGAGGGCGAAGGCTTTCGTCAGCCAGTTAACGTTTGCAGCCGGTGAGCAGCGGTCAGCGCCAGTGGATTCAGCGGCGCCGCTCGTCTCCGAGCCCGCTCCGACCACCCACGCCGCTAGCAAAGATGGTAAGTCAAACCCCGGCACTTTTATAGAAGCTCCCGGTAAACAATATCAATAACGTGTTTCGCTGATAACATAACTGCATAAAAAATGGACACAAAGCATGTTGAAGTTAGGTCCTGTCTGAATAAACTAAAGCAAGCTCAGACATCTCTTGCGCAAAAGGTTGCAGACATACATCACCTGACTTTCGGTAGTAGAAAACGACTTGCAGAGATCCGAGGAACATGATAGCCAAAGTGCTACCCCTGAAGTTCCAGCACTAACGATCACCTAGATGATTTTAAGAACCACTCAAAAAAAGAAAACAAGTTTCATAGCCTTGCTGATCACGCCTGTGAAACTTGGTAGGAACCAGAAGAACAGATTTGCTCACTTTTTAATACTGTAAGAGATTGAACCTTGATTCGAGTTAGGAGCTCATTGGTCGCCCGTATATATTAGAGAATTTTGTTTTTGGAAAGAGTCGACAAGCTACTCTCTGTGCGTGTGCGTGTGCGTGTGCGTGTGCGTGTGCGTGTGCGTGTGCGTGTGTGTGTGTGTGTGTGTGTGTGTGTGTGTGTGTGTGTGTGTGTGTGTGTGTGTGTGTGTGTGTGTGTGTGTGCGTGTGTGTGTGTGTGTGTGTGTGTGTGTGTGTGTGTGTGTGTGTGTGTGTGTGCGCGCGCGCGCGCGCGCGCGTGCGCGTGTGTCGTGGGCGCGTCGAGGCAAAATTGGAGGCAAAATTATAGAGGCCCGTGGGCTGCACGATGTCTGTGCACTTCCGGAGCCCTTCACTACTGCGTCCCTCATAGCCTGAGTCGCTTTGGGACGTTAAATCCCCAGTAAACCAAACCAAACCATATTTCCAAACGCTGCAACACACGCTATGGGAACAGTAAACTCTATGTCTTCTAATCCGCAACCGATAACGTCTGCAAACTGCCCTCTAGCAAAGGCTCCATTACGGCGCGTGTGCACTCTAATTCCCAGTCACCGTCAAACATGTCATTATAAGTAACGCAGATACTTGGGCTTATTTGTTCATATTGCCCAGTTACAGCGCATCAAAAGACAGAAATGGTGAACATGAATTGACACACATGTCGTTATCCTTAAAAACCACATACTTCGATCGTAGTGCAATGCAGTTACTCTTAACTGGAGCATGACGCTTTATCTGGCGTCCTTGATTCATGGTTTGTTGACATTGCCATTTTGACCAAGGGCCAGGCTCTGTGCTCATGTAGACAAGGCAGAACTTTTTGATTGTGATAAAAATACTTTATTCACTGCTGTGGGCGCGAAGGCAAATGTGGGGACTGCGTTCTTATCGCTACAAATGCTGAACTTGTGTGTGCCCAGTGCGATGGCACTAAGTTGCCCTAAGCACTAAGATGGCACTGAGCTAATCACTAGAACAATGTTTTTTTCTTGTGCTATCGACATCAGAACGCCCTTTACAATTTCTCGACCGGTTCCAGACTGTTTTACATGGCTGAATGTAGCGTTTTCCACTCTGTCCGCTGTTCCTGCTTAGTGGCTTCAATTTACCGAAAACGCACTGCCAAGGTCATGTCCGGCGAGAGCGCATCATTTTGTGCATTTACGCCTTGGCTTCACTCTTACACAACTTGTATCTCAGCTTACCAGGACTGGTTCAGCTAATCTACATGAGTTAATCCTAGCCATGGCACCTGACATTGTATTTTCGATGGGATACTTTCTTGGCCTGAGTGACCACTGCTTTATACACTTTATGATGACAGCTAACCGCACACCACACCCAATTTACGTATATAAAACAATCACAAGCTACGGCAAAGGCAATTACGCTGCAGTTAATTAAAGGCTGAAAATCTTTGTCGACACACACAGTATGCTGGATTTCTTCGACCATACAGTTGAAGGATATTGGAGTTTATTCAAAAACAAAATTATGACAATAATAAACAAGTGATTAAAATTACATAACCTACATAAAATTACATATACCCTTGGTTCACAACATCTTTTAAGAGGCAACTTACCTATAAATAAAAGGCTCTTCTTCGCTGAGAATAGAACGAAGACGTTCTATTCTTTCAAATAGTCCTTCAAATTTATGGCCGACTATCAAGCCACTCAAGAAAAATGTCATATCACTTGCTGACGATAAAGATCAAGTCATCCCCAATAACCAATAACCCGTTGCACGTACCATAAGAGCTCTCATGCCTAACTGCACAACCGCACACTAATTCCGATGGATGCTATCTTAATATATGCCAAAGATCGGGAGAAACCAAGGTGACCAGAGGAAGGGTCATCGTGGCACGCCTGCAAGACTTCATCACGAAAGGCATTAGGTATAACGAGCAGATAGACAGCCTCCGTCGGCCCGTAGTTTTTTGTACAGGATGCCGTCCCGTAAACAGAATGATGACAGACCGCGTGAAAAGATGCGGGGCGGAGTCCGAGCGCTTCCTTCGAGATAGTCAATCAGGGACCGTAATTCAGTGTCGTCTCGTTGGCGTTGAGCCAAGTCGGACGCGGAGATGACCCCAAGGAAAAGGGAATCGTCGTCGAGGTCCGCGCTTTTGGTTGGAAGTGGGCCACGGGACAAACAATCTGCATCACTGTGCTTTTGCCCTGATTTATGCACAATGGTGACATCAAATTCTTGCAGTCGGAGGCTCCAGCGTGCGAGTCGCCCTGAAGGGTCCTTGAGGTTTGCCAACCAACACAGCGAGTGGTGGTCGCTCACCACTCGGAAAGGACGGCCATACAAATAGGGGCGAAATTTCGTTACTGCCCACACAATAGCTAGGCATTCTTTTTCGGTGGTGGAATAGTTCACCTCAGATCGTGATAACGTGCGGCTTGCGTAAGCGATTACGCGTTCGACACCATCCTGCCACTGTAAAGGACCGCACCAAGGCCAACGTTACTCGCGTCTGTGTGCAGTTCTGTGCCAGCTGCCTCGTCGAAGTGCCCAAGTATGGGTGTACTTTGAAGACGCGTGCGCAGCTCTTCGAAGGCATGTTGTTGCTCCCGACCCCAGAAGAACGGTTCGTTATCTTTGGTGAGGCTGGTAAGGGGCTCAGCAATTCGGGAGAAGTTCTTCACAAAACTCCGATAATAGGCGCAGAGACCCAGAAAAAGGCGCACACTTCGCTTGTCAGCAGGAATGGGAAAAGCAGCGACGGCGGCAGTCTTGTCGGGGTCTGGGCTAACGCCCTTGGCGCTCACAATGTGGCCCAAAGACTTCAGCTCCTCGAAAGCGAAGTGACATTTTTCTGGCTTAAGGGAGAGACCGGCTGAACAGATAGCTTCGAAAACAGCACGTAAGCGGCTGAGGTGTTCTTCGAAAGTGTCGGAGAAGATGACAACATCATCCAGGTACACGAGGCAGGACTGCCCTTTGAGGTCTGAAAGCACAGTGTCCATCATCCGTTGGAAAGTTGCCGGAGCCGAGCATAGACCGAAAGGTAGCACCCTGAATTCGTATAAACCGTCCGGGGTAATAAATGCGGTCTTCTCCCGGTCACGTTCGTCCACCTCTATTTGCCAGTAGCCGCTGCGTAAATCTAGTGATGAAAAGTATTTGGCGTGGCGCAGGCGGTTGAGGGAGTCATCAATTCACGGCAAAGGATAAACGTCTTTCTTAGTTACTTTGTTCAGGCATCGACAATCAACACAAAACCGCAGTGCCCCATCTTTCTTTGCAACTAGGACCAAAGGCGACGCCCACGGGCTCTTAGATGGCTGGATCACGTCGTCGTGGAGCATTTCTTGAACTTGCTTTCGAATTGCGTCTCGATCCTTTGAAGATACAAGGTACGGCGACTGGCGTAATGGTCTCTAGCTTTCGTCGACTATAATTCGGTGTTTTGTTATCGGAGTTTGTCTAACTGTGGAGGCTGACGCAAAACAGACCCGGAAAAAGTCAAGGACAGTCTGCAGGTTGCGTTTTTCACTAGGCAGGAGATTCGGGTTCACGTGGAGTTTAACAGGAGCATTCGTTGACTACTGATTTCGTAGCCCCCGCCAGCGAGTACTCTCCGGCGCATTCCCCGAGTTCTTCAAAATAATCAATCGTTGTGTTGGCCGCTATACGCTGGGGTTCACAACCAAAATTTGTGATCAAAAGCTCGGCTCTCTTTTTGTTCAATTCTATAAGCCCGCGAGCTACACACACTTGCCGACCCAGGAGCAGCGACATGTTGGCTTCAGCGATACCATGGGTGCTGGCGCTGTCATTGCACTCCACAGTTACTAACATGCTGGTTCTCGACGGAATCACCACGTCATCATCGCAGACCTGCAACTTAGTCCTGCGTTGCTGGGGTTCGTTGGCAACAGTGCGGTGTGCGGCAAACCAGACGATGAGCTCCTTAAAGTCGATGATAGTTTGTACTCCCGGAGGAAATCCAAACCGAGTATCAGGTCTTTAGAGCACTCAGGAAGCACAGCAAAGCAGCCGAGGAAAGTGACGCCGCGGATCTGAATTCGCACGGTGCAGACGCCGGTCGGCGTCACAACATGGCCGCCGGCTGTGCGGATCTGCGGCCCAGTCCAAGGTGTCAAAACCTTCCTGAGGGTCGTGGCTAGCCGGCTGCTTATCACAGAGAAATCAGTGTCGGTATCCACTAGTGCGGTTATTTCTAAATTATCGGCGGTTACTGGTATTTCCGTTGAAGCCAATCGCTGGCTCTTCGTCGGTGGGCTCGTCGGGTCAGGTGGTCGTTGGTCTCGTCGTCGCTGCAAATCGTCGAGTGGAGGCTCTTGTCTCTTTCCAGCCGCGGCGGCCCTACCCCAGGAGGACGCCGTCTTCTGTTTTCCCGCCGTGGGGACGTGCCTCTGATTTCGCCAGAGGATGATGGACGGCTGGGAGAAGAGAATCTCCGTGGCGATGGGGATCGAGACTGACGTTGCGGCACGGTCGGAGCCTGCAGGTTGGAAGTCAGGTACTGTTCAATCTCCTGAGGTCGCTCGCCGTAGCGTGGGCGAGGAGCGTCCGAAGCAAAACCCCTTAAACCCATTCGACGGTAGGGGCAGTGGCGCAGGATATGACCGGGCTCACCGCAGTGGTAGCAGAGTGGCCGGTTCCTCGGCGTACGCCACACGTCCGCTTTACGCATGGCGGGCCGGAATTCCTGCGGCATGGTGGTGGGCACAGCTGGACGTGGGTACTGCACAGCCGGCACAGGTGAAAAAGATTGTGCTACTGCCGCAGGCCGTCGGAGTGCTTCGCTGTAGGTCATGAAGTAGGGCTACGGCTCTGGAACCACTGGTGCTGGCTGCACCACTCGCCGGATTTCATCCCGCACCACGTCCGACAGTGCAGCGACGCTGGACTGTGGGGCTTCCAAGCGGAGTTTCGCTAGTTCTTCGCGAACAATGCTCCTGACGAGCTCTCGAAGATCCTCTGCGGGCAGCGTCGTAGGCGTGCAGATTTGAGCGGTTGCCATACTAGCCTGCCGGCCGCACTGCGCGCCGCGTTCCTGCAAGGAGCGCTCCATGCTCATTGCCTCCCTTGTGAAATCGGCCACTGTTCTTGGAGGGTCGCGGACAAGTCCAGCAAAGAGCTGTTCCTTGACACCCGGCATTAGGTGCCGCACTTTCTTGGCCTCGGCCATAGCAGGGTCGGCTCGATTCAACAGACGCATCATGTCCTCAACGAACATGGTGACGCTCTCATTTGGCTGCTGCGACCGGGAGTGCAGAGCGACTTCAGCCTTCTCTTTTCTTTCACTATTGCCGAATGTCGCTAGCAATTCACGCCGAAAAACCTCCCAGATGGCAAAAGAGGTCTCGTGGTTCTCGAACCAGATCTTTGCCGAGTCCTCTAGCGCGAACTAGACATTCCTCAACTTCCGCTCACCGTCCCACTGGTTGAAGGCTGCCACACGGTCGAAACTGGCCAACCAATCTTCAACGTCTTCAAACCTGTCTCCGTGGAACGTCGGCGGTGACCGGGGCGCGTGGAGCACGAACGGAGCGTCAGCTCCAAAACGTTGAGTGGTCTGGCTACCAGTGGTTGATGTCATCTTCCTTGGTTTTGACAGGCCGCTGAACTCTGGCTGTATGCCTAGCAGGCGGCGGCTCGCTTTGTGGACGGGGGTTGTGTCTACGCCCTGAGAACTGGCTTCAAAGGCGTCTTCGGAGTCAGTGTACATGGGACGTTACCCAGCACGGCTGCACCAAATATGTCACGGCTAGACAGTCGGGACGGCCAGGACACGCTTTACTGTGAAGCACCAGGCAGCAGCGGACTCCCGAGGGCACCACACAGAAGAGATGACGAAGAAGAAACACTGCCTGCCACCATGGCTAAGGCTAGCCAGAATAGCGGTCAAGTCAGTTCGGCCGGGAGACGGCGCCACGAGAGTGCTCAGGAATGTGGCAATATTTAGTCACAGTAATGAAGTTGATCTCAGGTACTAAGAGCTACAGCATGCGCTCTACGTAGTTACTACCCTCCTTCCGGCTAAGAGAATTCAACTTCGCCGAGGAGCTGTTGGCCACTAAGGGATCTGTGCATGTGTGCGGTGTCGTTAGGGTCATTCGTCCTAAGGTTTCTTTTTACAGCTTCCTGCCACTGCGGTCTCCCCGATATCCGCGGCGAGTGTCGGCGAAAGGCGCACAAAGTGAAGCATGCACGGCCTCGACCAGCCCAGACCAAGCCATAATGATAGAGGGGGCCGATTCACCCCAGCCTCCCGAAATCCCCTTTCAGCGGACGGTGCGACCGCGCCTAAAGGCGCCGGTCGCAGAGTCGTGCGCTTGCTTCACTTTCCGAACAGGTGCAATACGGAGCCGCGGCACCACAACAGTCCCCTCGTCTTAATGGAGACCAGATGTGGCGCAACCGTACAACGAACGCCTCGTTCGGGAGATCGGCATTATTCTTGAAGAGTAAACATTGCCGGACAAGACGGGTTCAGCCACTCATCTTGCCGGGGGCCACTAAATATGAAGGATCACTCACGGGCACCCCCATGGCTCAGTGTTTATGACACTCGGCTGCTGACCTCAAAGACGAGGGTTCGATTCCGGCGGCGGCGGTCGAATTTCGGTGGAGGCGAAATTCTAAAAACCTGTGCACTCTGCGATGTCAGTGCACGTTAAAGTATCGCAGATGGTCGAAATTTATGAAGCCCTTTTCTACGCCTTCCCTCATAGCTTGAGTCACTTTCGGATGTTAAACCTTCATAATCCATAAACCGCGCCAGTATCACTAAGGTCGTCCGCTGGAAGAATCGTCTTCAAATTCTGATAAAGCGTTTTCGTGGCGCTCCGCATTCATCTCAATTTAGTACCAATGATGCTCTCGTCTTGTCCTTGCACATGGTTCTCATCGTCGATACCGTTTTTGTCATATCTTTTATGGTGAATCAAAAGCAATTTTTAGGTTTTCGTTCTGCTTTTCTTGCCCATTTCACGCGTCGATTGGGTTTCAAAGGCCAGGTTATTTTTTACTTCCGTACAATGTTCCGCGCTGGTTCGGTCTTTATTCACGCCACCTCATTTACATCCACAACATGGGGCCAGAAATAGTGCCCACTGGCTACTTGTAAATGTATACTCGAGAATCACTGCACTCCTAATTATGAAGACACCAACAGTTCCTGGAACCAATGGAGGTGCTGAGAACAGCTACTGTTCTTCTCCTTTCACATTTTGTGCTTAGTAGATTGCCATAAAAGTTTCGGTAATGATTTTAATGCAAAAGAAACAGTGCAATCAACACTCCGTTGGTGGGACGGAACTAATTGCCTGCTGCAAACGTAAACCGATTTAAATGCGTTAAACAAGGTACTATTTTCATGATCTGAAGTTTTTCTATCAGGAGCTGTTCCCTCCTTTTTGTATCAGTTTGCGAGTTCTTCGTTCGCTTCATTCGATTTCAAGGCCTGAACGCACAGTGCCTTGGCGTTTCACCTACTAAGGATCATGAGAAACGTTTCAGAAATAATTCTGACTGTTAAGTTGTCACAAACACGTGGACCTTAAGTCCGAAGGAAAGCTCATAGAAGGGTTTATTTTCGAATTAGTTGAAGGGATGATAATGTGCCAACGCCTGTTGCGCTGCCTCGACCATCGGGTACCGAATGCTCTGCTCGCAGCTCCCGGAAAAGTCGTCCGCATCGAGCGACCACAAAAAGATGCCTCCGAACTTGTTCTGCTTCATCCACAGGACCTGCGTTTGAAAAGGAAGCGCGGAACTCAAAAACCCATAAGTGCTTGTTCGAGCTTTCAAGAGTCGAAAAGCAGCGGTTGAATGTCCGCGTCTGCAGGCCATCTCATCCGTAGTTTGTAGCAGTGTAGTACCTACGGCGATCTGAGCCAATCAGAAAGGCACGCGCGGCGTAATTGTGTTCCTCCGTTCCCCTCATCTCGTGGCTGCTGGCTCCATCACTGGGGAAGCGAGAGCACCAGTGTGCAGCTGCTACATGCAGGAAACTCAGCGGGTACTTTGTTTTCGAATTTGGGAGCACCACTTTGTAGCAGGCCTACGAAGTGCTGTTTTCATGCGGTCTTTCTTTCCTGGCTAATTTAAGCGCTAATTGAAACGCTGTCTGTGCTTTCCGAAAATAAGTCAGAACTACCTTTCTAATTACTGCAACAATTGTGTGTACAGTATTTGAACACCTTTCAAGAAATGGAGTGACTATTTGTTGTATTCCAGCAGCCATCATTGGACGATCGCGACATCTAGGTACCACACTGCTGCAAAGTACTTGTGAGATTAAGTATAGTTAAGGCTTTATGTAACAATACCACTGTGGTGATGGAGGGCCCAAAAAAAAAGGAGATTGAAGACCGCCTCCACCTTCATGCCAATTGGGTTTTAAGAAGCACAACGAAAACGTCATCGTCTTTATTTTTTGCAGCCGTTTGTCCGTCGAAGAAGGAGCGGGCGTATCTCCTTCAAAATCTTTGCTTACGTACCATAGTAAAAAAATAATTACTTATTTTCATCCATCGAAGCGCTGAAGAAAAGGACATAGTGAAAAATTGAAGTTATTGGAATGCGACAGAGAGAGCAGTCATTTAGTGAAAAAAAAAAGAAAATTTAGCCGGCGTCTAAAAGTCACAGGCATGCTGCTTTTTGTGGGAAGGAAAATTTGGGAAAAGGGGAAATAAAAAAGGGAAAAGATAAAATGCGTCAATTAACTGCGTACTACGATGCATCGGCGAGTAGTGATGACAGATATGAAATGATCAAGTGCATAGTCCGACATGTCAGCTAACAAAGTTCACTGCATGAAGTATTAAAGCTAGCATGCAGGGATATATTGTTACGAAGAAGAAGAGGGCAGTGGCGCGGGTCGGAGCGCTCGCGCTAGGCCCATGGCCATTAAAGCCATATTAACATCTGTCATCATGTCGTCCTTTCCAAGGCTTGCCACCTCGTAACATTTGGTGTGAGGTGCGGGTTCCTCCTCGTCATCCTGGTCCCTGGAGCATCGCCACCTTGTGCTCGCCTTCGTCGTTGGCCGAGGGGACCTGGACTCCGCCGCCCGCTCAACCCTAGCCCGACCTGACCAGGACCGACCAGCCGCTTTCCCCCGCCCCGTCCCCAGCCCCGACCACAAGACACGACGACCAGGACCAGACGCAGCATGACCCGATGACGACCCGAATCAAGACGGCACCCCCGCCCAAGCTGTCCGGCGAGTCCTTAATCCCTGACCTTCGGCTGTGGGCGACCGACCGCTGGACCTGAAGCTCCAAGGGCAACCGTTCATCGGATCATCTCGTTCATCTTGGTGGCAAGCCTTTCATCTTTTCTATCCTTTGTAATCATGGTCATCGCCACCTCATCATTGAGAATTTCAGCAATCGATCGGGACGATCGCTCGGAGGACCCGGGTCGTTTTACGAAGAAGAAGAGGGCAGTGGCGCGGGTCGGAGCGCTCGCGCTAGGCCCACGGCCATTAAAACCATATTATCGTCTGTCATCATGTCGTCCTTTCCTAGGCTTGCCACCTCGTAAAAATATATTAGCTTGTCAATATGTCTAATGTCATTTTAAATATGCAACTAAAAAGTTCATTGCATGTCTCTGTTGCCTAGAGCAGGCTAAGGGACCTAAAACACTGTCCATTGTCAGAGACACTGGAGACAGCTTCTCCATGCAATGTCCATAATACGCACGCTCGTAGTATGAGACAAACATAGCACGAAGAAGGCGAAGCGCACCTGGTTTAGTACTAAGTCGTTCATCCCAACCTCAGTGTATTCACCATTGCGCCTTCCAAGCAGCAAGATTTTTTCACCATGTACCAACGCGAGATAGGCTGAAATCTTGTAAGACGCCCGTGTCGCAGAAAATCCGGTGTCGTTGTCGGCGGCGTTGGCCGCGAGCGAAAAATCCCCTTTTCGCTGGGCGCGCACGTAGCGCCATCAGACAGCGCCCACTAAAACCTCCTCCTCGCAATGTACGCCACTGCCCCAACAGATAGCTTGCGACGGCAACACCTCCCACTCCTCTCGTTCGGGCACAATGGAGCCGCGCGGGGACACAGGAATCACGCGGTTAGCGGCGAACAACGCAGCGCACATCCAAGGTGAGTTCACCACGAAGCTTGCGGCTTCCTGCCCGTTCGTTCGGCGCGGAAGCTATGGTGGCGTTCGTGGCATCGGGTTTGTTCAGTGGTCTCCTAGAGACTCGGAGCGATTTGTCCAACGGTCTAGGCGTCGCGCCGAACGGAAAAAGGCGTTGCGCCGACTCTTGGCAGGCTGCGACACGCTATCGCGTTCCACTCTTAAAGGCGAACCTTAAGCACCTTCCAACGTTTTGCTCACGCCGTAAGAAAGTGTTCAAATGCAGGCAAGGCTGCGGCGCCGCCTGTCTTTCCGGAGGCGCAGCAGATGACGTGCTAAACATTTAGCGCGACTGCAGCGTCGTTGGTACCAGCGATGTTCACAGCAGCCCCGCCAGCTAGCGGGAAGGAATGGTAGAAGTCGAGAAACTGATTGGTCTAAGATCGTCACCGTGGAGGCTAAACGAGCGGCGTCGGCGCTCCTGTCCAGCTGTAACTAGAATAAGTCTACATGCTACCAAAAGTAGCGTAGGCAGCTTTTACACTAACTCTAGCTGTGGAGCTAGAGCTCTCGTTCCTCCCATTGGCGCAAATGGCGCTAGCGGCACCATTGCTGTGATAGCTCGTGGTTTTGGTTCATCGTCGCTGGTGACGACGAGGATGTAATGAATGATTCTGAGCAAATAGGTTAACACCCAGCGCAAACGTAGGAGAAGAAAAAACTGACCACAAAATGCAATCTTTTAGCTAAATTTGAGCATGAAAACGTCAGCGATTAAGCCGAGGGAATTTTTTTCTGTTCACTCGTAGCAACGCAATACTTAATACAGTTCTCTAACCGTGTGCTAGGAACTTTTAGGGGACTGGCCCCACGGAAGCGCACTTGTCGCCGGTTTTCTTAAGTCGCGGTAATGCAGCTTTTAGTATAAAAACATCCTCTCGTTTTCCAAGCATACCCACGGCTGACTGCAACCGCGTTGAAGTTCATAATGTCTTCGCATGTTCACTATGGCAGGGGCTGCGCCTAACAGTTAATTCCAAAATTAGGGGTCTAATATGCGAACTCAGTAATAAGCACCCACGCCAGCTGCTTGAGAACACTGTGCCTGGTGGACAGTTGTTGCTTGCAGCTGGTGATGTCATTCCAGTCCCGAGGCGCACCCTTTAAAGCAGAGACGGTGATAACGATAGTTTATTTTTCACGTATTTCCTAAATTAATAGGCGAGTGATGGACGGGTTGGTCAGGTGCCATGATCACTGACAAGGAACAAGGGTGAGTACATTGAAGTCCAAAGGATTTTTAATTATGCTGATATATGAGGTAGCGCATTCCAAATTAAACACAAAAGTGCTGGCTTCCTTCAATGAGGCATTTTAATGATAACAACTTAGGGACATCGTGTCATGTAATTGCATCCTGGGCGGCTTGCTCGAGTGCGTCTACGGCATATGGTTTGGCAATACGCTGCCCGAAGTTTTACTCAGCAGGATGGTAGAGCCGGATCTTACCTCGAGCCGCATGCATATGCACCACGTTAGTTGAAGACTGTACCACGCTACATTAAGTACTATCGTGAACAAAAGTAAGAGATCCAGCGCTTGGCGATACCATGCCGTATCTCATGCGGGCGCAACCTGCAAAGCTCACCGAGACATTCACCAAGTGCTCTTTGTCAGGAGGTGCCGGCATGCAGTACGGTATAGTCCGGCATGCACTGGCAACGATCTCTAACTTTTGCCCATAATAATACATCTGCCAATAATGAAAAGGACTATCACGACAGGTTATGTCTCACTTTACCACGTCGCAGAAGATACACTGACTGAAACAAGTACTCGTTATCTTCATTTACCGAGCACAATGAAGTTACAGATGATCTGTTCTTATACCGTTACTCGCAGTATCACAGGCCTCGGCTTTGTATTCTAGTTCATGTCGCAGCCGCTCACACGGGCTTGCAGTGCTATGTTGCAGTCATTGCATAGCACGTCCTCGGCGACCCATTTCATTTATTTTTTTTTGTGCACAAATAGGGCATTAAGCGCCGTCTCAAATCACTCACTCAGTTTTTATACCCGCCATTTTAACCCAAACGAGGTAATCTCGCTTTGTCACAGAGTAAATCATGGCCTTTTTTTTTCGAGCACGTCCAACGTTTTTCAACATTTCAGCTACCCAAGTTTTAATCAGCATATGCAGAGAGGTTGAAATACATACTTAGTATGGTGCTCACAGATAAACCACCAATATGTCAGGGAGTAGGGATAAGACTTCACGAGCACGTGTATACATTAAGACCGACATTCATATTAATGTGTGCCGTGGCACGACGTATGTAAACTTGATGGCATGGGAATATGTTAAGAGCTTGAGCTGGCTGCCTGCATATTGAGAGACCAAGACGGTTTTAGTGGCCATTCCCCGCATTTGGCCGTTGTTTTTGTCGGAAGCCTGCGTTTTGTCAGGCTGACCGCCGGCCCACCCGGTGGTGGGCAACCTGCCGAGGTGTATATATACATTTATATACACCTGGCAGGTTGTGACGACGTCACAAGGTCACGTGACCTATGTCGCAAGTGGAAAATAAACAGTTCAAAACAATGTCCAAACAGCGCTAACGCACCTAGTTAGGACTTGGCCTAACTGCGCAAATCGGCTGGAATTTTTTTTTACCTGTTGTCTTCGGCGAACCTAAGGAAAGAATCTTTCTTTGTTTACCCTGTGTGCACATACATTAAACAGTTCATCCCCACAAGACTTCTTTTAAAACCTAAAATTCTCCCATTGCTAGGCAATACAAACCATATCATTCAAACAATACATTTTCGTACTTGTATTGACTTCAAAAAGGCTCCAGTGCTTGTACTAAAGTCGAAAATGCGCGAATGATGCTCCTTTAGGGGTCATATTCGCGACAGAAATTACGGGTACATCAGACATAGAATGCAACAATTCTTCGAAAGCAGCTGCATCTTGACCTTCGATGCTCACTTTAATACTTTTACTCTTTTTCAATACTTTTAATCTAGACTGAGACTTCACACACGCGACAGAGTTTTTCTGGAGGGTGGCGGTGGACGGGTGGGAGATTCCTAGTTAGTGCAGTTGTGTTGGGAGTTGGTTGTTAGGTGGTGCTTCTGAAGGGTAGCTGGCTCCCTCAGTGCGTCTTAGAATTCGATTTCACCGTCGCTTTTTCCTTCCGCTGCTGCGTAGGCTTCTGTAGGTGGAAGTAGATCGGTTGGTTGTGGGTGGGTGAGGGGGAGGACGGTTGGGCCTTTGGACGGAGGGTGGCGATGACTGGGCGAGATTTTGGAAAGTTCTGCTCTCACTATGATTATACCGTCTCAGAATATTGACAAAGGAAATTTAGAACATCGCTTAGCCCACGAAACGTACCTTGGAGTAAGCGCTGTGCTTGTCTTCGTAACTGATCCATTGGTCCTGGTAGTGGATGTAAGGCATTTTCGCTGGGTCCACCCACACTCGGTTCCACTTGTAGTAATGGACGCGCCGACACGTCTGCGAACGCGAGTACAGGATATGTGCAATACCATCTTGGTAACCGCTCTGCTCGAAACTACAATAATGCAAGGCCATTAGAAATACGGATTGATGTAAGTGTTACAAAACTGCACGCGTGTCTCGCTTCTTAAATGCGCAGCTGGCGACCTGTGCTCAAAGATACCAAAGTGAGGGTGCAACCTTACTTAGCGTTGGTTCCTCACGAGATTGTGTTCGAGTTTTCGCCTCTTTCTAGTCAGGCTAAGGGCTTCACGAAGCAGATTTGTTCACTATAATCAGCGATCAGTATTTATTTTGTCTGCAGCCCAATTTTTGCAGGGGCATAGCCTTCTGTTAGATGACTAAATAGACCCTTGCAAGCACGCAGGCTTCTTTACGCAAAAGTTTAAGCGCACTAATGCGCCTTTGTCTATTTTTTTTTTAAATTAACGCTCGTTTAAAAAAAAAATTGGAGGCAACAGGATAACGAGATAGAAATGCTTACAGAAAAGAGAGCGACGCGCTAGCTCTATGAGTGTATACCAACAAATTTTGGCTGCATCGTGCCAAGATACATGCGTTTTCTAAAAGCATGCAGGCAAAGCAACCCTTCCAGCTCATGTAGCTATTCCAAAACCCCCAATTTGTGTCCAGTCACAGCGCCAAGGATAATCGCTTTTTCGAAATTCTGAAAACAGATATGGCTATCACTAACGACCGGCTATTCAAGTGTCAACAAACTGAAATCAGTATGTAATCTTCCATCCCTCATTTCACGCCGTCAAATTTCCAGACTGTCTCATAAATTTTATCATCCACCCCTAGGTGGACAGTACGGATTCCCACCAACTAGCCCGCCAGATTGTGTTACCCCTAGGAAGTGCAGTTTTCACACCAGCTCGTCGCCTTTCTGATCGCATTAGTCACCACCACCCGCACTTACTACTGCACATCTCAACGCTTTCTTTCCCCAGACAGCCAAAGACTGGAATCGTATTCTTGTCTGCGCATTTCACCACATTAATGCAGCTCGCTTCAAGGCGTTCATTAGAAAAGTCAAAGTCATCGACATGCTGTAACGACCCACCGCTCAGGTAATACCCCAAGAGGGACGTTTGAGGCATCAATAAATAAATAAATAAATAAATAAATAAATTGCAACCAGTTGCTTAGCTGTGATAGTCAAAAGGTTGATTACCAGAAATTAGTTAAATCGCTTACTACTTAAAACAAATCGCCGGTTTTCTGGTGTCTGCCAACTCTGGTGATACTGTACTGAAAAAGCCGCATTTTTACCTCAAAAAACCTATTTTTGAGAGTCTTCCCTGAAGCACCTGGCATTATGCCCATAGTTTGGCTCACCTCAAGGTAATTCATGTAGCCTGCCGTCTTGGTAAAGTTGGCGCCGTAGCCGAGTGGGTGGCTTTTCTTGAGCCTTGCGTCGATCCCGTTCTGATTCTGGTTCTCAAGAGTGTACGTGCGTCCGTGGGTGGCGATCCCCATTATGATCTGGTCTTTCGGCACTTTTGCACTGACCCATTGACTAAGGCAGCCATCCTGGGAACGAACGCAGAACGGTCAGTGTCATGGGCGGCCGGAGTTGTAGCTGTTCTTTTGTACAGGCTTCCATTAGGCCCCATAAGAAAACTGCTAGGTCAGGAAAGAGGAGAAAACTTTCTTCAGAGAAAAATGTAGGTTTAACTTCACATAGGTTTAACAAGCGGCATATCTTATTTTCATATTTTAGATGCGTTATGTATAACTTACACCCTTCAGAATTATATGGACGCTTTTCAAGTTCCGTAATTAGCCAGTAGAAAATACTAGGTGCTCAAATTTTCTAATTCTTGATTTATTTTTTAATTGAAGCCAACTCAAGCGCTTTTTTTCGTTCAGAATGTGGCCAGGAATTATAGCAACCTCTTTATCCCTTTCAGATAATCTAAGCGCGTTTTCAATCCCTGCGTTGTTGTTGTGCTTTAATTGTAACGAAACGCGATGTTTAGTTTTACGAAGGGTCTTTGGAAAGCAGAAGTGAATGAGTCCTACGAAATGACCCATTGAGCTACTCAGAGCAATGAGTAATGCCTACCTGTATTTGAGAATTGATCAAGCGTGTTTTATATTAGAAGTGTTCCGGGCTGTCTTGCTCATGGTTTTTCAAAGAAAAACTCTTAGTGCGATAGAAGTGTATGCCAACAGCCTGTTTCCTGTCATTCGGGAAACATCAGTCATCAAGACGACTTGGTATAGCTTGACTCCAACAATCGAGATCATTTCTTGGGGATTAGGCACGGCATGGCCCTTAATTCTTGGTCGTAAATCCATTGTAATTATAAGCCATATCACCTGGATATTAACAACCTTTATTAGCTCTTAACATGTGATTCAAGAAGTTTGGGAAGCTATGTCTTCAAGCGAAAAGTTCGAAGAACAATCGAAAATAGAGGAGGATTATTTTCGAGTCAACATTTTGCTGACACATGACGCGAAGGAAAGCATTGCAGCCCATTGGAACCAGGCTGCTGTATAATAGTAGCATAGTCGCTCACTTGCTTCCTCTTCCCTTTAAAACCTTCAGCCCTTCACTCTGAGAAACCTTCAGCCCTTCACTGTTTGGGAAGTAGCCGTCGGCTTTCAAGAACGACTGGACTGATTGAGCGACGTGGTTTACTTCTTTCGTTCATGGCAATGAATTAAATAAGTGTTTAATTTCCGGCACCGAATATTGCGGCCAATCTCTCCGAACTCATTATTTGCGCTTTTGTTTTTATAATTGCATTTTTATTAATGTTTCCCGAAATATATAGGGAGATTTTACAATAAATGGTCTCAGGTACTTACGTATCTGGTGTATATATATTTTTTTCTGTTTTGATTGTATCTGCATGTCTGTAAAAATCTGTTACATGTGTGGAAGACCAAGAAGTGCAGATCCTATAGGTTGTACAACATTATGAGCAACCGAAAAACATGCAAAAAAAGTACACACTGTTGGTCTTGAACTGCAATCATTTCGCGCCCATGTGATGCCAGGAATAAGAAGAAAAGTGGCTTCGCATTGAAAATTAGGGTGACTGCTGAGAAACTGGTCTTTGTTTTTTACCTACAAAGAATTCAACAGTCGTTTTGGACACACTGAAAAGGGACAAGGTTATACAAATCCTCCTTCCACAGGAGACGGCGCAGTCGCTCTTGCATCCCGTGGGAACATGTGGGCTCTAAGAAGAGTGGTGTAGAAGGCATAAATAGCCCATACAAGGAACGAGTAGCTTGCGTCTCGATGAATACAAACTTGTCCCCAGTCAAGCGTTGCATCGAAAGACAACTGAGCCCGAGGTTGAGCTAAAGGAGGCAAAAGTTTTTGTAGAGTACCTTGCATCAGTTCTGGAATACGAGACAAAAGCACTAATGGACAATTTCTGAAACTTTTCGAACAAAGTAGAAATGTGTACAGCGTCGAAGATTAGAATTGAAAGCAGTCGCTGTTTCTTGTAGTCGAAGGAGCAGCACAGATAGTCAGCCCAGTATTGGAAATGTATTGGTAAAGCTGGTCCTACAAACGACCAGGGTGACGGCAGCCCAAGCAGCACCGGTAAGTGCTGCTTGGGCTAGTTCGTCATTTCTTTCGTTTGTCCGTCAGATGCGGTAAACTGAAATTATTCTCTTTTTCCTTTCTTAAGAGCGAGCTTAAGCACCTTACGTTGAAAACTCGAGAACACGTATTAGGACATCACAAAAATTTTAACCTCTGTAACATGCTTTCAGCTAAACAATGAGCTGTTCTGGATGCGCATGCGGCGAGAACAGAGGTACGACTTTTGTGCGACGTATGTGCGTAAGATCAACGCGGCATTTCCACTCTCTGTCCGCAGAGAAAGAAAAATGGAAACAGCAGCATTGTTGGGCAGTTTTTTTACCGTGTCGACGTGGGTGCGTTTCCCGTTTTCGAACAACTGGATTCCACTGGTCAATCTCGTCTTGGACAGATCGTCCAGTCTGTAGTCGAACGCCATCAGGAAGTAGTAGTCCAGGTACCTGTGTTGAACAGTGAAATCAATGTGACAGTTGGCGGCCCAAAAAAATTCATCTCTTAACAAACTGAAACGTTTTCGTCATTTTTGTAACTTCTGTTGAGGTACAAGTATGTCCGCCAGTGCTTCTGTCCGAAAAAGAACAGAAAGCCCGAGTTTTACACTGACAGGTGCAGAAGAGTAGAACGACTGCTTATGGAATGCAATGTTTAACCGAAAACTTCCCATTTCCTTAAGGGTCAAAGCGAGTGCTATGCACAAAGCTTGAGCAATAAGGAATATCCGGCGTGGACTGAACAAGAAAAGGGGGGGGGGGGGGGGGGGGGGTAACACTCGCTGTACATTACTGATGGGAGAAGGAGGACATTTTCCGATCTCCGTTTCTTTTTCTATTTAACTTGCTTTCCTCCAAAAGCTCGAAGAGTCAATATTGAGGACGTCAATATGGAAGTCTGCAGTCATTCAAAAACACTTGACCTGTCTTAAAGACATGCTCAGCTTGGTATATTAGAGTAATGGGAATGTGAGTCTCGTGACTGAACACTACAACAAAGAACAGTTTTTTGTCTGAGATCGGGATTAGCGACCACGCATTCAAAGCTATGGAAATTAGCACAGCAACTCTGCAGTCGTCGACAAGACGACTAAAGTAGGGATGAGAATTAAGGGTGCTCGTTTGGTTACTGCACCTTTGTGTTTCATGTTAGATATGCCATCTTTGCCCATGACAACTATAACAAGGCTGTGTCATCGATCTCAAAAGCTAGGGGTTTTTTTTTTCAAGCAGTTGTAAGTAGGGAGTAGGTATTAGCAGCAGCAGAGCTGAATAATAACGAAACAATGTCAATAAATTTAAATCTTTTCCTAGTTGTTCTGTAAAGATGATGCCAGAGTACTGAAATGCTGAGATACGGCTGCGTAAAACGACGGATGTACAGACTGCGTACTTGCATTCTTAAGCGTGACAGTGTTAGTAACAATGCCATAAATCTAATTACTTGGCCAATTCACTCTTGGGCAGCTGGTCGCACTTTGAGTCGCGGCAAGCTGGAAGCTGGACCGTTATAAGAAAGTTGCTGTAGATTTCTCTCAGCCGAAGTTTCTGGAAAGAAAAACGCAAACGCAGAGTGGCACATAAAAAACGGAGCTTGCGAAGCGCCAATAAATTTTCGTTCTTATTATGCCCCTTTCCAAGCCTGAGCTGCTGTTCCAGTGCCTTTGACGTTCGCCCGTTCAATTCAATTCTTTTAGTTCGTTTTTTTTAAAAGGAGGAGACAGCAAAAAAAGCAGTGACAATGGCTTGACATCGGTGCTGCCCGCTTACAAATTGGCATTCATACAGACATAGCCATGCCCGAAGTGTTTCACGTGTAAAGAAAAAAAAAGAAACAAAGCATAATAATTAACACCATTTTAAGCTGTTATTGAGAACACAGCAAGTATCGAAAATGTCTGCGAGTCGACAAGTTAAACAGTTGTCATCGAAAACAAACTATGTGGGAACGTTAATCTCTGGATTGCGGGATCGAATCCAGGCCGCGGCGTCCTTACTACAATAGAGGCGAAATGTGTGCTCTGCGATTTTAGGGCAGAATTAAGAACACCGGCTGGTCAAAATTAATGCCCAGCCCTCCACCACGGCGTCCCTCCCTCAAACACAAAGTGCCGCTTCAGGACGTTAAACCCCATTCACTCTACCGTACCATATCTGATTCTAGCTTTATACGAGGAACGCTTCCTGAAAACAGGCGTTGAAAAAATTGAGGGGCGATCAATTGGACTGATGCCGATCAAATGCGATTGCATTCATCTCTCGTTCACCAATCTATTCCGGTTTTTATTTTATCTCAATTCCGACTGCGCAACTAAGCAATATGTGTCACGTTGATAGACAGCGGGCAGTCCTCGTACCACTCCAGGCGCAGTGGCGCAGAGGTTAAGCGATGCGCCACGGCCCCGCAGGTGGCTCTTTCAAACAGCCACCGATGGCGCTTGTGAGAACCGGGTTGCACTTTTCGAGCAATGCTAGGAGGGATAGTTCCCGCAAGCCCTCTTTTTGTGCAGGTAGTTCTTCGGGAGACTGTCTATTTTGCACATAGGCCTGCTGTTGTATGTCAGTTTCTTTTTAGTCTTTGTCATTTTTGTTCAGTGATTCTTAGTTCGACACCTCCCTCCTCTTCCCTGCAAGTGAGAGGAATAGGGGAGAAGGGGCGGTGTGCAGGTGGCAGGTGTAGAGATGGCACTGCCTGCCATCGTTGGCAGGTGCAGGCTTCACACAGACGCTGACGCCGCCGCCGGACAGTTTTTGTTTTTATGGCCCTCCTAAGGCAATGGCATTAAAACGGCGCTCAGAAAAGCAAGGTTTTGCGTACACCGCGTCACCAGCAGCACTAAATTGCAGCGCTGAATGACACAGGGGCAGGCATAATCACGAAAAGACATCTCCCCCCATCCCCTTTCCGAAAAAGCACTCATACTCTCAACAAGCGCTGACATCACTGTATCTTTGCACATCCGCCCATTTCACTTGTCGAGCCTGACCCACCACATGTGTGACCTGGGTCACTGTCCTTCGCTTCCGGCAAACGCCGAAACTACTATGCTCGAAACGCACTTTTCTATCCCGGTTCTCGGCAATCGTCAAGTCAAGAGCTGTGCTCTGCGTCGGGGATGATAAATACCTACTGAAATCCAGGGTTCGACGGAGACCCGTCTGGTCGGGAAAATTCATGGCGGGAGATAACAAGCGCCGACCAATCATTAGACACAAACAAAAACAAAAAGAGACGTTTCGGCTCCGCTACGGGAGCCTTGTTCACAATGAAAGGGAGTATGAAGTGAGGGTTCATTTTAAATGCTTCATGGTGTGACGTAAGCAGCGCGTGTAGATCGGGGGTAGATTTCCTTCGTTACGGTTTAGCGTCTGTGACGTGGTTTGGATGTGGATGGATTCCAGGGAAAGCCTTGTCGTCTTGTTCTTTTCTTTTCCAATTATCCTCGCGCTGTCCCAGTCGATGGCATTACCCGTGGAAACAGCATGTTCTGCTAGTGCGCTTTTCGCCCCGTGCCGCTTGTTGACATCATTGTTGTGCTGCTGCAACCGTTTGCGGAAGTCACCCGTTTCACCTATGTACGGTTAGTCACAGCCAGTCTCCGGAGACCGAGATAAAAGATAAGCTGGAAAAAGACAAGTTCCCTGGCGTTGTCTACAGGATCCCTTGCGCTGGCTGTGACCAACCGTACATAGGTGAAACGGGTGACTTCCGCAAACGATTGCAGCAGCACAACAATGATGTCAACAAGCGGCACGTGGCGAAAAGCGCACTAGCAGAACATGCTTTTTCCACGGGTCATGCCATCGACTGGGATAGCGCGAGGATAATTGGAAAAGAAAAGAACAAGACGACAAGGCTTCCCCTGGAATCCATCCATATCCAAACCACGTCACAGACGCTAAACCGTAACGAAGGAAATCTACCCTCGATCTACACGCTCTGCTTACGTCACACCATGAAGCATTTAAAATGAACCCTCACTTTATACTCCCTTTCATTGTGAACAAGGCTCCCGTAGCGGAGCCGAAACGTCACTTTTTGTTTTTGCTTGTGTTTAACGATTGGTCGACGCTTGTTATCTCCCGCCATAAATACATACTGTAATGTCTTGTTAATATGGGTGCTTTGCTTCCCGATCAAGACTGTCCTTAAAGCGAGTTATTCTAACAACTAATCATGACGAAAAGGAAAAAAGGTACTTAGGAAAAACCTCTTCGTAAAAATGTTCTGCTTATGGCAGGGCGCAGTGGTTTCTATAATGAAAAATGTTTTGTTCGCAGTTTCATATGCAATATTATGGTCGCCCTTGAAACCCTCGAGTGTACCTTAAAGCGCCTCGTGGGCATACCCAACCATTCTGAACAAAATCATTTTTGAAGAGGAAACTTTTATGAACGCAATTTTTTCATATATTGTCAGGTTTCACAGCAACCATCAATATCCGCAGATCATCCGACGACAGTCCTGCATTTTTTTTTCTATGAAGATTTTTACTATCGTCAAAAGCGTTAACCACTGCATTTCTATGGGAGTCTTAACTCTTCGATGGGATTGATGGAAACTCTTTAAAGGAAGATTTTGCTACATATCAGAAGAACGGACCATTAGCTTCAGCAAGAGTATCTTACAATTTCCCAATTTTCAAAATTGTTGTCCGACGAGAATGTTGGGCAAGACATGAACGGTGGTAGGTTTCGCGCTATCCTAACTTCTGGCTTCTTGGCCACGGAACTGTACAAGATGAATCGGTGTCATTTGGTATTTGCTTTTGCTTTCACAATAGTATAGTCGTTTGGCCGTTCTTTGAACAAGACCATTTTTCCAAAGCCGAGCAGTTCTTCAACAGTTGTTCTTACGCCGACTGCATCAGCTTGTTTGAGCCATTCTCGATTGCCTTTCACGAGAGACGTAATCGGTGCGCATGCGCGTGTTCCTCATCGGAGTTCACGTGCATGTGAGCGCCTGCGACGAACGTGTTTTCTTGCCTCCTGAGTGACATCCCTGGCGGGCCTATGCCCACCAACATTCTCTTTGTCGGCGATTTAGAATTCTTCTCAGATTCCCCTATAGTTCATACAAAGTATATGAACTATGAATATATGAATACGTATGAATATATAAACATTTCGCATAAGAAGTTAGGTTTCCTTGGGCGCACATTTCTTCGCAGTCGTTCTTATGCTCGCGAGAGTAACATTTCCGAGTACGTCCCGAACCTTGTTGTCAAGGCTGATTTATATTTTTGGAAATGTGGTGGGCCCCTCGCATGGTGGTTCTTTCAGCGATGCCAACAATGAGTCGTTACTAATCCTATTCTGTGTCGACGCAACATCGCGAGCTGAGACCAAGTTTAATTTACACTTTGCCTTACTACTTCGATTCACTCAAATGGTTATTGCCGCTTGTATTCACAATTTTCTCGCTATGGAGATTCAATGGGAAATTCTCACGACTTATAAAAGCCGCTTCAATTCATCCAATATAGCAGCATTGTAGAGGACTGCTTCTGGGTGAGCCTAGGTAGAATCGCACTTGTTTAAAAATTTTAAGGTAAAGTAACACTTATTCGTATATCGCGACCACTGTGTGCATGAGGCATTGTGAAGCAATGAATCTTTTGTTTCTGAAATCAGCGAGAGGTAAAGAAAGCGTTGCTGAAGGGGGGTGGGCTGAAAACATCCACCGTAAATGCAAAGCGGTAGTTGGTCGACGCACGATATGAAGATCATTTTAAATCGATGACATGGAGCATTAATGCTCACGTACAACGTGAATGACAATCCAGGAGCGCCATTCTTTTCATTCAGCACTGCATGTAATCAAGACCCAGCGACCGTCATTGTGAGTGCGCAGAAAAGAAGTGAGCCTGCTAGGCGCTGTAGCATAAATTTAACTCATAACGGTAGGCTTTTTTTTGTTTTCCGTCCTTATAAATTTTATTTATCACGTGACAATAAATTATGTTTATAGATTTCTACTCGTCTGTACAGGCGGAAAGGGAGAACAATCAGGTCCGCCCTTTTTTTGCGCACTGTGTTCTCAGAGCAATTCTGCGTTAGGAGTTTCTGCGTTAGGAGTGGATGGGAGCCATTTATGAATATAAGGACGCTATGATACAAGTCTTGTCCTCCTACTTATTGAACATTCACCATCCGCTCGTCCATCAGACTGATTCCAGTGACAGCGGAAACGCCGGGCAAAAGCGAATATCGAAATGCTAAAACAATCAAAGGTAAATAAAATTGGGATGAAATAGTTTCATTATACCCGCTCTCTTTGCGGATAACAAAGTAACGTATCACTACAGACACCTGCGGTAATAATGTCTGCCATTATAGAGGCAGTCAGCCCAAAACTGTTCGCTCTTGAAATATGCATATCAGTTAGGTGTTGTCAGCGATGTTTGTTAATTATCGGTACCTCTTGTTTACATACGTACTTCTTAATCAGGCCAATCATATTTTTGGAATTATATGCTGGCTGCTTGATGATAACTGCGCTATCAAGCGTTAGGCTACAACGTGGAAACTTTTCTTTCTATCCCTCTCTGCACTGCTATCAGAAGGGAACCTTCTAAATGACATTTAGGGGTTCTTTTATCTCTTTAGTCAATGTTAATGTCTTTCGTATATCTTCTGCACAAGAGGATGACACCACGCCAAGTGTTCTATCGACCCCAAGGTTCATTGCCGCTGCCATACAGACTTTTTGAGCAAGGATCACCTTGATGAACTCGAGGAATTTGTCGGCGTCGTCCCCTTTGCAAATAGAAGGGCCAGGTCCCTCTAGGTGAAAGTTGACACCGTCCAGGCCGTTCGACCGGATCAGCGAGTTCACGGCGTCTACCATCTTCTCCATGTCCTGCTTGGAGCGCAGCCGGTTCAGCAGGCTGTTCACGTGCGCCCCTCCGCCGTAGCTGAAGAGCACCTTCAGGTTCCGATTGCTTTCTTTTAGCGCCGCCAATTTCCGTATTACCTCTGCAAGCAAAATGAACCCATTACTTTGCAGGGTCGTTTTTCTCGTCATGAAGACATATGCCGTAAGGTTAATACTTTACAGCAGTAGTTGGCATTAGAAAGCCGGTGTCATAAAGTAGATATACCGAAAGGGAAGGCGGTGTGAGAAGGGCAGTAAATTAGAAGGCCAAAAAGGTAGACGAAAGGTGGAGGGGTGCAGCATAACCTTCCTGCTGTGCATCCCCCCCCCCCCCCCCTTCCCTCTTCAATTCGTCGCTCTCATTAAGGTAAGGGCTTAGCGGTGCCATTAAGGGAGAGGATGAAGGCAGAAGAGTACGAAGTACGGCTACGCATCAGAGGGTGTAGCGACGGTGCGCAGGCCAGTGAGAGCGAGTGGAAATTCGACATTTTAGAAGCGAAACTGGGAGGGTGGAGAGTCCCAGCTACAAGGCACCGCAGTTAAAGGGGTTGAAGCGCCGCGGCACGACCAAGGTTTAAGAACGTGAGCACGACGCAACAGGGCACAGCGTAACAGCTCTCGCTCCATTCTCCCAGTTGCGACATAGCGTAAAGGTTACCTTTATCAGTTTCTGGTTTGGAGCACAAAGTTTTCATCGGAGATTTTGGGCAAGTGCAAGAGTGCTTGAACATGAAAGTGTGCTCTATATGAGCTTGGAGAAAGCCATATAAATTTATCTGCATAAATAGAGCTAAAAAACGTCGAAGGCCGCCAACTGCGGTCTAAGAAAGTGCCTACAACGTAAATTCTCCTTCCGTTGCGAGCATTCCGCTGTAAAAAAAGCAGCTTATTCTCCCATCGCAATTTTTATTCATGTGACGTGAAAATTCCTGATTGATTGATTGATTGGTTGATTGATTGATTGATTGATTGATTGATTGATTGATTGATTGATTGATTGATTGATTGATTGATTGATTGATTGATTGATTGATTGATTGATTGATTGATTGATTGATTGATTGATTGAATCCGGAATCATAATGCCAAATACCCTGATCAGTCACTCCTAGCAGTAACAGTTTAGAGTTTGAACTATTTCGCACCTCTCTCATCCTGCGTGCCCCTCGGGCGGAAGATGAACTCTCCAGTCTTGTTATCAGTCTCCAGGTAGGAGTAGATGATGTGCGTGCACTTGTGGATCGGCACGGTGCGAATGCGGAAGCGCATCAAGCCCGGCACGACGAGGCCATCGCCGCGCACGAAGCATGCCAGAGGAGCCCGGTTTCTTTGGCGCCGACTGTCGTGCCGCTGCTTCGTGTCTCTTTCGAGCTCTTCCTGCTGCCTTTCTTCGTCGCCGTTATCACCCATGTGCACCGGCTCGCCAGCGCCTCCAACTGGAGGAGGCAGTAGAGAAGAGAAGGGGGAAAGCAGTTAAAAAACGAAGGAAGACTGGAACGAGAAAGTGTTTCGTAAAAATATATCAGTAGTATTCTATCATATGCAATGCTTTCTTTTATGTTTCATCCAATGGTGCTCGACAGCTGATCCGCAAGAGGAAGGCTCGATTCCGGCTCCGGTGGTCGCATTTCGATGAAGGCGAAATGGTAGACCTGTGCACTCTACGATACCCGGTGGCCCGATATTAGGTACTGTACGATATCGGGGAATCCCAGGTGGTAGAAATTTCCGGTGCCCTCCACAACGGCGTCCGTCATAGCCTGAGCCGCTTTGGGACGTTAAACTCCATTGAACTATATGAAGCCTTTATGCTCCTGTGTTTTCAAAGCAGCATTACATGTCAGACAGAAGAGAGACTAGGTAATGCTATCGCGCACACCTAACAAAGATGTTGCGTTAGCATTGCTTTGTAAGCTGTTAAGCGCTAAAAAAACTTCTCTCGGCTAAGATGAAGTCAATAAAACGGTACATTGTTGAGCTTCTCGCTATACCGTCGAGTGCCAACTGTGCAGCGAGACGGGACGAGAGCATGTAGGTAACAGGATTTAGAAAATTCCCCACTGAGCTTCTTTATTTCTCTCACGCCACAGAGGAAACTAAAGGGAAGAGCAAAAGACACCATGTGGGTAGGGTTTAAATGGAGGTACCGCAGCAGCCACCCAGGAAATGTGATTTTAATATTTGATCGCAATCATATGCAAGCCGGCTTCGAAGGTCACATACAGATATTGGTATAGGCTGGCTCTGGAACGCATGATGAGCAGTGAGGTAGAGCAAAAGATCAGTCTGTGTCACCTTCAAATAACCTGATCCCGTGCTTTATGATTAGCCGCGCAATCTCCTTCATTCCCCTATGCGCTCTAGCTGTCTCAGTGCTTCTAGAGAATGGAAGGAAATGTCGCTGTGTGGGTTATAGAACAGTAGCTCTACTCTATACGACACCCCCGCTCAGCAACATTTGACCTGTCCGTTACGAACGAAAGACCTTCATTCTAGGCGAGGCCAAAATGCTCCTAGCAACAGGCAAGACGTTGCCTAGCCAGTAGTCCTATGCTGGTCCAAGCTAAAAGAGAGCTTAACCAAATTCGAGGATGAGTAACTCGATACTGGTAACTAGAATTTGGCCGCGCCATTAAAAAATTTGGCAACCCCGTTGTAAAAGGAACCAAAAACGATGTCTAGTCGAATTCTAGCGTGGGCAACCTGATGGTGGCAACCAAAATTTAGCCAGGCCACCCCCAAATTTGGCCCACCCCTTGCCAAAATTTGAGCTTAGTATAACTGGAACAAAACTGATGTCTAGCCTAACCACAAGTCTGCCTCATGTCGAGTAAAACTTAGCAGTACCAATTGCGCGTTGTCATTAATTACAGTTAATTATTTAGTTGATCCTAAACACTAAACTTTATGCTACAATGTAGTCATATATCATTGGATAGTTTATATCGACTACAAATACATTGTACGAAGTACCCGTCTTAATTATTTATCGGTAATTAGTAATTGCTCCTAAACATTGTGCTTTAAGCTGCAATGTTGTCATATGTTTTTATAAGCTTATGTCGAATACGACTTCATTGTGCTACTGACACGTCCTAATAATTAACGATAATTAGTAACTGTGAATAAATATTGAAATTTAGGACAGAATATCGAGTCATATATTGTTATATTGCATTGTGCTACTTCTCGGCTACTGACCGAAAGACGGGGGTTCGATCTCGGGCGCGGCGGTTGTATTTCGATGCAGGCGAAATGTCATCTTCTGTGCGATGTCAGTGCGCGTTAAAGAGCCCCAAGCGGTATAAATTACCGGAACCCCCCTACAGCATCCCTCATAGCCTGCGTCGCTTTGGGACGTTAAATTTTATGAAACCAAAACCAAGCATTGCAGTATTTCACGTCTTGATAATTACCGGTAATCAGTAATTGTCACTAAATATTGAACCTTACGTTACAATTTCGAGACGTATATCATATATTATGTTATAATGCCGAGTCATATGTCGTTAGATAGCTTGTATTGAGCAAATTTACACTAGACTAATTACGTGTATTGACTGTGTACCTATAATTAGTGATTTATGACTACAAATTGAACTTTACGCTACAATGGCGAGTACAATCCGAGAATACATATTATCGTACAGCTATCGCTTCATCTTGGGCGTAACCAGAGTTAAACCCGTAAGTTGTTTCTTTTTTCGTTCCAAATCGGCAGCCGCGCCAGCAAAAGCATTCACCATGATGGAGCGAACCTAGCGCCAAGTGACAAGAACGCATGCAGCAGTTTATGTGCTGTGTCGTAGAAACGTAGTAAACTGGCTTCCGTTATCATAGGGGCAAATGTTTTGCAAGCCAAACAGGAACAAGTCTTGCGGCCATTTCAGAGAAGACGTGTAATCCCGTAAACCGCCGCTGCGAAACAATCTCAATCTGGTACGGTACGTTACGGTATGGTGCCGTGAGGTATGGTATGGTATTTATTTTTTTATTTTTTTATTTATTATCTATTTTACTATTGGTCCTAACTCGGACCCAGAAAGAACATGATTAGAGGAGGGCTCCGGATTAATTTCCCTCTTACATCATTCGATTGCCTCAAAGTTGCGGCAATCAATTTCGTTTCACTTTGGCTGGCTTTTATAACACCCTAAAGTTTTGTCTTACACTTGCTGCATTTATACTTCTCTTTGCTTGGGTTTACTTTATAGCTCTGTGTTTATTTTTTTATTACTTCACATTTGTTGAATTGTACACATTTAGCCTTAGTTGGCCCACAGCGTTGGATCAGCCGATGACGCGGGCTCGCTTTCGGCGCCGCTGTTCCTCTCTCCGCGCTTGCCGCTCCTCTGCCGCCATCGCTGCGCCCACCTCTTCTTCTCGCCTCCCGTAAGCGGGCGTCTCACGATTGGCTCGCTTCAGGCTCCGAAGGCTTCACTCTGCCGCCACGCAGACACACGCTGGCATTCATTCTCACACACTGGCACTCACACTGCCTACGCAGTAAAACTAAGTGCGATCCAGCCTCATTACTCTTGCCGTAGCAGCACTTGCCGCTCTATGCTTATCGTTATTCAGCTGGTCCTGGTATCTACACCCTGGCTGCTCTCAATCTGCGGGTTATTGCCTGTTGCTTATGTCTCTCTTTCTCCGCCTCGAGTTCCAGCTGTCTTGTTCCCTAAGTGGTCTAGATTAATCCGGAGTCCACCACTACAACACCTCTCATTCTATTCATTATTTCACTCCCTACTTTGTGCCTTCCATCACGGCGTGGCTCAGGTGTCCAGCAGATGCGAGACAGTTCCTGCGCTCTGTCCTTCCGTCGAAACCAATGTTTTCGACACAAGTGTCGGTCCTCTTCACTTCCCGTAAAATAAAAGTAAATAAATTGCCGTACTCTGCTGCCGATTTTTCAGATAATACTGCTCGTGCACGTTGCACGAGTGGAGCCCACTTTATGCAGCACCTTCGTAGAAGCTCTGCATCTGGAATCTGGCGCAAAATTCTAATCTTTTCTCCATTTCACGTAACACGCGCCATAAACATTTCATCGCCAAGTCACCTATGATAATATGGGTTGGTTTATTTCAAGGCTCTTCTGCCTTTCACTCTCTTTCTATATCTCTCTCTTTCTCAGTGTTTACCCTTTCACATCTTACCATGCCGTTTGGACGTATGCTGACTATTAAAAAAAAAAGATCCTTGCGTCAAATATATCTCACCGCCTCCTCCCGTATTCCCGACGTTACCGTCGTCATGGGGAGAATGGTGGTTTTGGTCATCGCGGTTTTCCTTGCAGCCACAACCACCATTTGGACGATGGTGCTTGGAGTGATGGTCCTTCCTGGACCCTTTACACTTGGCCTCTGCTAAGCCGGTGTAGAGCACGAAAACTACAGCTGCGAGGAGTGCCCAGCGAATCAGCGTCGGTGATCCCATGTCACTGCAGCGAAAATGTGTAGCACCATTATGATGCTCAAACAAAGCCGACATCAGCTGGCTCCAGTTGTTTGTCGGTAGATATTGAAAATGAAATTAACTCACACATATGCAATATACGGGGCGTCCCAGGTAAAAGTAGGCAAAGTTTTAGAGAAGGGGAACTGTCGTAGCCCCGTGAAGACATGTTAAAAGTCGCATGGCCAAGTGCCCAATGTTGTTTTCGTTGTCAAAAATTAATTCACTTCTGAAGACTAACATTGCCATCTGAAATAAGCTGTAAATTCGTAAGTTGTACATTCTTTTCAAAAAAGCCATCTGAAATGTTCAGGCCTTGCTATTACTTATGCCAGCTTATTCATTACCATTAAAAGAAATCCAATAACCAAAGCAACCATGTAACCGCTGCTGGCGCATATCTCTCGGCCATTGTACACGTAAAGCCTTGCTGAGGATAACGCTCTAGAGGCAAACAGATTTTGTCGTTCTAGATGCTTCATGGGACGCTCAAGAAGCACTGCCGTCTCGAGGTAGCTTTTGCATGTTGCGGTATTTCTTTTTAGTGCTGAAACGAGTTTACGTAATGGCTCCTCAGTGCAAACATTTCAGCTCGCTGTTTTCCTAGGTGGTCTGCAGCTTTCGCATCGACAGTTTTTTCTTGACAAGAATAAGTAAAAAGCTACCAATAAGCATTTAGTAATTATATAAGCTTCGTGAAAGAAAAAATAAAAACTCACAACTATCCTCAAATGGTTTCACTCACCTATGACACTCCGCCTTTTTTGAACCTCGCATGCTTTCCCCTGGGACATCTGTTATATCTAAAATATCTAATATAGATTATCTATATATATATATATATATATATATATATATATATATATATATATATATAATCTATATTATAATTAATCTATATTATATATATTAATCTATATATATATATATATATATATATATATAATATCTTACCTGGGCTTTCTTAGCATTAGTGATCGAGGCCAGCCGTTGGAAAAGAGCTATAGAGAGACATTTGACTACAATATCTGAACCGAGCAGAGGAATGCATGCCCAATCATTCCCGGAGCCCCTCAAAAGGTAATCTTTGTCTTTGTCAGTTACATACTAAGCCCTAATGGCGGAATCATTCTACAACTGGCCACCTGGTACTAAGTATCTAAACACACATTTCGGCTAACTCAAACGCTTTGAAAGAAAATGTTGCGGCAGCTTCACGAGGAAGTTCTCTTTGCTGGACGCTAATGCCAGCAGAAGGCTGGCATTAGCTTCCAGCAGTGATTTAACGTAGTATTTTTCGACGAGACGTTAGCTCGAAACTTTGCCTATACCCGGCCATTCTCACTTTACGCGCAGACATTACAGAAATCGTGCCTGTCATCACCTCCCATTACACTGAGCGTGCAGGCGCTCTCAATTTACAAGCCAAACTCTAGCCATATATGAATGAGGGCCGGTAATCTGCGTTGTATAATGTTGTGCAGCTCCTAATTATTGGCATTTGATGTCTTAGCATCAAAAGGCAGATTTTTGTTGCTTTTTGAGAGAACGCCCTTTTTGAGAGAACTGTGGGACCACTAAAATTAAGTCCACGGTAGTCAGTGCGCAGGAATCCGAATCTTTCACCTTCATTTCCGCTGGGATGACCGGTTCAAAGTGGAGGGGTAGAAAGAACGACTCACAAAAACCTTGCAGAAAAGTGCGTCCAATTGTTTGTTGGCATCTCCTCTGCCTATTTACGAGTGCCTGTATGAATCTCGATGGATCCGCGTGTTATTTGGGACAGTGGTTTTACACTGTTTTGTTTTTGGTTTTCACTCACCCATATTTGGTTTATGACATCAAAAATGCCTTCATACTTCTTCACAGCGTTTTGAATTCGCACCCTTTCGTAATTTTTCAGTGCATCAGCGAGAGATTTGTCATGGCTGACGATCATGTTATCTAATTGCTATTATGAGGGCTTGTGAGAAGCCCAGCGCGATGCTGGCCTGAAAAAAAAAAGAAAAAAAGCTGCTGGCATTCGCGGCACGTTAAGCCGTGAAATCCAGGAGGGAGCCCGAGCGCGCTGCTTGGGCGACGCGTACACGTAACAAGCGTCCCAAAATGCGCTATGCGCCGCAGTGGCAGGGCACCTCATGGTGAGTCACTGAGAACAAAATGAAGCTGCACCCTTTATCCACAGACGACAAAGACGCCAGTTCTAAAGAAAATGAAGATTTCATGAGCCAGAAAAGGTGACAAAATAAAAACATTACAGTCGCCACTGCGAGCCTTTTTCGCAACCATCGTGTTCTAACGCCAAGGGAGTTTTCCTGTAGCGTATCCCTCAGGTCTGGCTGCACCACTAACTTTTTCCAAACAGTTCTCAACTCAGAGGCTTGGATCAAGTGGCGGAAAAGAAAATGAAACGCTCCCGTTCTTAGCCTCATTTTCTCGGCAGTAAATGCTTTGCTGCCGAATAAATATCAGCGGAGCCAGCAATAGTCGTTTAATCGATTTTTGAGGAAAACAAAATTTGAATGCAGCTGTCCTTAGTGTTCTTTTAAGTATAGTCACTACGAGAGATTGAATGCAATACTTTTTATTTGCACTGGTATGATGCTTATTGACAAATAACTTCTCCAACATGACGTCACGCATTTTATAGGCCACAATATGTAGAGTTTGCTTTAATATCCCAAAAACACAAAATTCTCTACCTCCACTGCGACGTAGTGACCTTGGTCCTTCGATAAGTGAAGCACGCGATGGGCGACAGCGATCTGCGATTGGAATGAACCTGCCCCAAAGCGAGAATAAAATTCGACTGGGAAATACTGCGAATCACTAACGCAAATGGTAACCACAAATGCGGAGGTCAGGCTGCTTGGTATACCTTAACAAAAAAAATTACCGACGATTACGTTACTTCCTAATGCGAAATTTGAGCGCAGCAAATAAGCTGTTTCACCTTTTCGATAGATTGAGGCAAAGAAATCGAGCAACACATGTATGCGCTATCACAGAATTTTTTTTTTATTTTTCACACGTATTCCTTTAACAAAGACTCCACTAACAGTTCTTGACAGTCATGAAGGAAGCTTTGTGGTCGGAGAAATAGACTGATATATGTTCGAGTTGGTACACCAATGCTTGATTCTCAAAGACGAGATCTATACAAGTGCCTCGCGAGGTTGTCACAGCCGTGGGACGCGTTACGAGCGAGAGGAACGGGATGTTCTCCCGCATAAGTGTTAGGAAATTGCTGTTTGTCTTTATGTCAACATTAAAGTCCCCCACTACTAACATCGGTGTGGATCGATGGACGGTTAATGCGAGTTGCAGGAAGTGCACGACGTCTTTCGTGAGTGCGGTAGGGGCGAAGTAGGCAGCTACTACCAGCAAGCCGTTGGGCAACTTTGCGGCGCACAGTTCGCCAACTTCATGTGACGTGCCAAACATTTCGACTGGTATTGCAGAGAGACCTGTGCGCAAGTAGATAGCGACTCCCGCCGCTCTGTTGGGGTCTCTGCGAGCACCACAGCAGTATAGGAAATCTATGATTTCGAGAGGCTCTTCGGGATCCATCCAGGTTTCAGCAAAGCAAAGTACAGAGGAATGGCGCAGAATGTGATCGTGGTGTACGTCCTTGGCATGTGCGGCAAGGGAGCGTACGTTAAGAATGTGGTTGTGAATGATGAATCAAGTGCTGCCAGCGAATGACGCGTCCATTGGCTGTCTGCGTGTGTTACTGATGTGTGGTTAACATGTTAAGCTTCGCCTGTAAGAGTGGAACGCGACAGCGTCTTGCAACGCTGCCAGGGAGTCCAAAGAACGCCATCGCCAATTCGGTTGTACGCCTTGCTGGACGGTAAATTTATTTTTTGAGGAAAGGAAATGTATCTCTCTCGCATATCTGGGTGGACACCTGCACCTCGCCGTAAGGGAAAGGGGGAAGATGGGAGTGAACGAAGACGCCGTATTAGCTAGACGCGCCTTTGTTCATTCCAAACCATTCAGCTTGCATTACGGAGTGGCTAGCGTGCTCGTATCGCACTCCGGAGACCCTGGTTCGATTCCCCAACTCGACCAATTTCGTTCTCGGTTTTATTGATTTATGCGGTCTAACTAGAAAGGTTAATTAGGCTATTTCATATTTATATTCTTGCATTTCTATCCATCGTGTTCTGTCATTAACCTGTCAATTGTTGGAACTGTCTAGGATGTTCGACACAACGTATATGAAACGAGCAACGTTTTACGGAGTATCTGATCTCGCTTCGGCGAGCGCGGCTTCGGCCGCTTATCTGATTTTTTCAACAGCGTCCGCTCCGGCGGACGCAGTTGTTGCTGCGACGCGCGTCTTTTCTTGCCTTTTTCTCTTTCCTCTGATCTCTTACCTCTCCTCTATCTGCACGTTGGCAGCGGTGGTGGCTTGGCTAGAGCCAGTAGCAGGCCCGTGCAATTTCCTTTTCATCCTTCTCTCAGTCACAACAACAACAACAACAACAACAACAACTGAGTGGGGAAGTGCGTGGTGGTGGAGGGAACGCGGCTTCGTACTTATCTGTTTTTTTCAGCAGCGTCTCCTTCCGCGGACGCTGTTGTCGCTGCGGCGCGCGTCTTTCTTTTCTTTTCTTCTGACCTCTTCATTCTCCTCTATATTAATTAGGCTAATTGATTAATTAAGCAATTAACTAAACTCAGTCCATCTTAGTTGCAGCATCACTATACGATCCCTTTGATTGGTTGCATGGTTACTAGCCAAAGTACAATTGGCCCCATTTGAAATTCGCGCACTGTGACGTCACGAGCATTTCGACCAATTGAAAAGCGTGACATTGGGGGCGGAACTGGTTACGAGGCCGACGCCGACGCCGACGACGACGCGAAACCCAGGAACGGACGCCAAAGAGCTGCGCTCTAAAAATCAGATCGATTTTGTTCATATTAGGCAAACGCTTTGTGTACGCCTTGCTTGCCGTTATTTCAAGACTAAAATTAAGTGTGCGCAGGCACACCCATGCACATTATAAACCTGAAACATCCGTGCACTTTTGGATTAATGCCTGCATGCGCTTTTTTAACGTGTTAAATTGAATAGTAATGCTTTCTGCTGAGCGACTTTGTTCATTTTGCTTTTGGGAATGCATGTAGCGCGACATAAAATACGAGGGACAGCAGAAGTACAGGGCAAACGCTTGTCCCGTTCATCTGCCGTCTCTCGTTTTTTCTGTATGCGTTCCCAATAGCATAGTCAAGCACTTTCGGAAAAAGAAAATGATGTACAGAGAGCAACAGTCGGAAGGGGTGCTTAAATTAGTGTAACGCCATGAAGCATGGAATCTTTTTTTTTTCCGCCAGAAACCTATTTGCTGTAGGCAGGTGCCGCATTCCGCAGCATTCCGCATTCCGCATTCTGCGGCACCTGCTGTAGGCAGGTGCCGCAGGTGCCGCTGTAGGCAGCATTCCAATTGACTGGAGGGAACTGACGTCAGCAGATTGGAAGTGCCATCCCTTCCGGTAAAGGCATCAAGAGCGGCTAACGCTGTAGCATTGCTAACACATAATGGTAACTGTTTCCTTGTAAATTTTGTTTAAGTGTGCTTAATGATATTTGACACTTCAGAGTAGTTTACACAATTTAGCTCTATCAGTTTTGTTCTCGATTGTGTGTTTGTATGTGAGCAATGCGTCTTGCGCCCTTGCTGCAAATGTTAGAAAAATTCATTTCATTTATTTTCCCTTAAAGGCCCGAGGGCATTACATAAGGGGGGAGCAAACTCAAGATTTGTACCAACATGACAAGAACACTACAAAGAAAGAGAGAAAAAAAAAAGAAGAACAGTGAAAAGGAATAGAAATGTAAAGCAGGTAAGGGGCGTCGAAAAGGTTATACAATATGTAACAAGTAAAAAAAAAATTATCACATGAGTAAACAAAGGCTAAGGAATGAAAAAAAGCAAGGACACTTGTCTGTATTAAGCACAACATATAACTGAAAAGATTGCTCTCACGAAAAATGGTCCTTTAGCATTTCACGGAATGATTTGCGATTAGTGCATGATACAATGGTGTTTGGCAGGGCATTCCATAGAGCTATTGCGTGCGGGAAAAAAGAAGAACTGAGTGCTAACGTGCGACAGTTGATGCGAGCGATGCTATGATTATGGTTCAAGCGGCTAGACGTCCTATGGGGGGGTTCTAGTTTTGCGTGGCGTGAGCGCGGATGATAATAGAAATGATGCAGAAGACAGAGGCGAGATATGATGCGGCGTGACACGAGCGATGGAATGGAGACGGACTGTTTCAGTGCAGTGATGCTGGTTTTTCTTGAATAGGAAGATGTTATAAAGCGGATGGCGCGCACAGGTATGACTGGGAAGAAAATGCGACGACAGGAGCATTTTCAAAAACCTTGTACGAGGTCAGCCAGGTCAAGCACAGACGCACGCGGCGATATTAATGGTGCTGAAGCCTGGGTTCATCTTCGTCTTTGTCACGAATGTGCGTCTTTTTTACGATCACCCCCGGGGAGAAGAGGTGCCATTGGGGC
The DNA here is from genome assembly GCF_055824585.1 of Amblyomma mixtum. Classification (NCBI taxonomy): domain Eukaryota; kingdom Metazoa; phylum Arthropoda; class Arachnida; order Ixodida; family Ixodidae; genus Amblyomma; species Amblyomma mixtum. The sequence goes on from NC_143016.1 coordinate 92,256,362, forward strand.
GACTTACGGCGACGGTAAATGGCGGAGTTGTAGTAAGACTTGAGGCGCTGGACATGATCTGTCTCGCGCCCGCAGCGGCGGAGATCGGGAGACGGTGTGAGGGATTCGACGACGTAGTTAACAAGAGATGTGCGGTACAGGACGTGGTAGGGGACGTGATACTAGGCAAGAAATTTCGATGACTATCCTGGAGTACTTGACGGCATCCAGAGCCACTTTAGGGTGCCACAAGAGATGTTCGGTGTGGCCTGAGTGTTCTCGTGGCGGAATATTTGGGATACTGGTGTCAGTCGTGAGTGAGCGGGCCATTTGACGACAGTCTTCTGCGCGTTTCGAGGCATCAGAAGCTAGGGCATATTCGGAGACGTCAGGTTGGTAAGGGAGAAAGGTGTCTATTGCAGCAGACGGATGACGGCCGTAAAGAAGCGAGAGAGAGAAGCTGGTAGCGGACTGCACAGTGGTATTGCATGCATAAGTCACATAAGGAAAAACGAGAACCTTATGCCGGCGAAGTATATACGCAAAGGTGCGGTTAAGTAGCTCGGGTGGCCGTTGGTCTGCGGATGATAGGCGGAAATATTTCGATGAATTATGTTGCACTAGGTGAGCAGGGATTCGACAACATAGGACAAGTTGGCGCGACCTCGCTCGCTGAGCAGTTCAAGAGGTGCACCGTGACGAAGGACGCAGCGCTGCAAAAAGAAGGAGACGACGTCTGTTGCTGTAGCAGCCGAGGGGCGGCGGTTTCTGCATACCTCATCAGATGATCAACCGTAGCGATTGCTGAACGCTTTCCGGCCGCAATGTATGGAAGCGGGCCGTATAAATCAGTGCGGATGCGGCCAAAAGGGCGTGTTGGTCAAAGGAGCGCTGCAACTCTCCAGCAGAACGATGAGGAGACGACAGAACGACGAGGATACAGGCGAAGCAGGAGCGTACGTATTTAGCTACTAAGGCGTACAGGCCGCGCCAATAGTACCGCAGCCGGATGCGGCTGCATGTCTCTAAAACTCCCGTGTGACCGCATTGAGGGTCAATGTGAAAATAGGCGCATATTTGCATGCGGAAGTCGCGAGAAATAACAAGCAACCACTTGCAGCCGTCTGAGCTGTAGTTGCTGCAATAGAGGAGATGATTACTAATCGCTAAGTGGGAAGCATGACGGCGGTGAGCACGTGACGGAGAAGCAGCCGTGGAGCTGGAGAGGAAGTCTAGAGGAGGAGCGATCCAAGGGTCGGTACGTTCGGCTGAGGGCATGTCGCTTATGTGAGGCGACGGCTGGCAGGCGTCAGAGGTGGAAAGGCTGCCGATCTCACCTGGAAGTGGGCAGCGGGACAGGAGATCAGAGTCTTCATGCTTCAGACCGGAGCGATAGACTACGTGGATGTCATAATCCTGCAAACGAAGAGCCCACCTGGCAAGGCTGCCGGATGGAACTTTCAAGGTGGAAAACGAAGGAAGCATACAGGGGTCCGTCACAACGTCCAAAGAGCGGCCATAAAGGTGAGGGTGCATACGAAGGCCAAACACTCTTTTCACTGAGAGAGTAATTTGATTCCACCTTCGTAACTGCGCGTCTTGCGTAAGCAACGACGTATTCATCGGAGCTAGATATAAGCTAGGCGAATCCAACACTACTGGCGTCCATGTGGACCTAAGTAGGAGCGGTACAGTTGAAATGGCGCAGTTTGGCCGGCGCCACGAGCAGGCGGCGCAAGGTGTTGTAGTAGCGTCGCACTCTCGCGGCCACTGCGATAAATCAGAACTACTGGGGTGAAGTTGTCTTAAAAGCCAGCAATGAATGTAAATTTGCGAATAGACCGGTGAAAGTAAGGGCAAATATCTAGGAAACTGCGCAGGTCTTTGATGGAGGAATATATGGGAAAGGCAACCACTGCACGAAGTTTGGCCCGGTAGGGACAAAAGCCTTCCTTGGACTCAACATGGCCTAAAGTGGTCAGCTGACAGGCAGCAAAACGGCCTTTTTTCAAGTTGAGTAGCAGGGCGCCGTCAGAGAGGGAAGTCAGGACGTACTTCAGGCGGCATAAATTGGTGTCAAAGTCGGAGGAAAAGTTGAGAGCGTCATCGAAGTAGCGTAGGTACATCTTCCACTTAAGTCGCCGCAAAATGGTAACGAAGGTCGCAGAAGCATTACAAAGGCAGAAAGGGAAAGGAATTACAATAAATTCGTACAAGCCGTCAGGAGTCACAAGAGCTCTCTTGGAGTGATCGGCCGCTTTCATGGGTACCTGCCAGTCCCCGGAGCGAAACAGAGGAAAGGAGAGCTCTGCCCTTTTCAAACAGCTCAGAGCGTCGTCTACGCACGGGAGCGGATAAGCGTCCTTGCGTGTGATCGTATTAAGGAGGCGGTAATTAACACAGAAGCTTTTGGATCCTTCTTTCATTTTCACAAGCACAACAGGCAATGCTCAAAGGCTGCGTGACGGCTGAATGACACCGTTTTGAAGCACTTACTCGACTTGCTCTGCAATAGCCTGGCGCTCGGTGCCAGACACTGGATAGGGGCGCTGCTTCAGAGTCGCGTGGGCACCAGTGTTGATGCGATGGGTGACAGTGGAAGTTCGGCCGGAGGAACGTTAGTGCGAGTCGAAAGAATTCAGAGCGCAACTGATGGAAGGTGTGAAGCTGTGTCTATTGCCGCGGGGGAACAATTGGCCTCAGAGAAGCAAGGAAAACTTCGCTGGCAGAGTAATCTGGCGCAGAAGGTGGGCGAGCGCGTTCAAGCAAGGTGCGGTGTATTGTTAGTCTCCTTGCGGATGCTACAGACGCGATGGGTTGAACACTCCCGAGACATTCGCCAAAGCGCAATGTGGTAGGGGAGAAAAATGGGTTGGAAACCGAAAACTAGCAATGGTTTAACTAACTTATACCCCTGTCACACGGCCAGTTTCAATGGCCATCGAGTCGAGGGCCACCGAGATTTTCGATCGCCATCGAACTCGAGGCAGTTGTGGAGCTGCTACACGGCAAATCTCAATGGCCATTGAAATGGTTCTCGCGTCTTACGCCAAGCTCGTGTGGCGCCACAATCGCTACGTTCGGTTTCGCGCAAATAACAAAAATATATTGACGAAACTTAACTAAATGTTGAAATACACTTTCTTGCAGTCATAAGGCGCGTTCACACTTGTTCAAAAATCCGGCAAGCGAAGCGGATTCGCTCGCCGCAAAAACTAGGACCTGTTCTCATCTGTTGACGCCTGGGCGAGTTGGAACGGCCGCGCCGCTGCTGCTTCTCGCTGTGCGCACCACGTCACCGCTCGCGGCGCACACAGATACAGTGAGAAAAGAGCATAAATTTATGCTGTCTACGTACCACGAGCGTATGCACGCTTACGTACGCTAAACGCAGGCGCATTCCACATTTAGTTCAGCGTATGCTAGCAGAGACGCAAAAATAAACTCAGCCTCTAGTGGCGCCATCTGGTGGTGAAAACGGGAACCATTACTGTCAACAAACCGACTCTCTTAGGCCTAGCAACGGCAGAATCGTCACTCTAAATAAAAAATAAAGCAAATTTATCACTTATACGTTTTCTTGTAGGCAAGATGAGACGAAGCGAAAGACCGGTGCCCCATTTATGACCAGTGAACGGACAGAAAAACGCAGCAACAACGAGAATTCCGCCCGAAGCGAGGGGTCCGGCTTTGAAGGGCGTCGCCATGTTTGTTGTCGTTCGAAGCAATGCTAGCAACCTTGGGCAACGCTCGAAGGCCCTCGAAATCTCGATAGAGTTCCGGGCTGCTCCGTCGACTCGATAGACTATTGACTCGATGGCCATTCAAACTGTCCGTGTAGCAGCGCTCGATCGCCTTCGAGTCGATAGACTATCGATTCGAGGGCCTTCGAAATGCCCGTGTGACAGGGGTATTATACTGAATGGTCAAACGATAACTGTTATTGCTAGTCTATCCCGCGATAGCGTTAAATGACATGCCTTCGATTCCGTTGAAATGTCAAGGTCTCTCAAAAGTCAAAAAAAGGTGAAACCAATGGACTGATTGGAGTCAGGTTAGGCTGGACATGATTTGGTCACAGTCGAAGGTAAAATTTCGGGGTGTGGGGGGGCCGAATTTTCGGAATGACCCGGGTCAAAATTCCAGATTACCATGGTGATCTCCGTGCTTATTTAGGCTGGACATCGATTTTGGTCTAAACAAAACAAGGTCAAATTTTGGCGGTCGGCCAAATTTAGAAGCGGCGCGGTTATAATTGGAGATTACCATCGTATTGAGAACATGGAAACAGGCATGGACATCGGTTCAGGTCTAGATCCATAAAGTTCAAATTTAAAGGGTGGGGTGAGCCAAATTAAATGGGTGGGATGGCCAACATTTTCGAAACGACCCCGGTTTATTTCGGAAACAACATCATATTGGCTATTCGCTAAATTAGCTTCGGCATCTGACTTAAGGCTGTTGCTGTAAAATCGCTAAGTCCGCAGGCCGCTTTAATGTCATGCAGATCCCACGGGCTGAAACTCGAGTTTCAGCTGCATGCGTCCACCCAGCAAGCGACTCAAGCTGCCTGGGATTCTCACGAGTCAGGATCCTCTGCTTGCGCAGCTCTTCCAAGCTTTGGCAGAGGGTGACGACTTCAACAACGGTGCGCAAGTCACACGTTAATAGCTTCTGAAAAGCGGCGTCGTCGATGCCATTCAGGTTTAGTCTGTCAGCCTCCAACATGTGGAAGGTTTACACATTTGCATATAGTCAAGGATATCACGATTTAACTTGTGAGGCTTTCGCTGACTTGCTGCGACTGTTCGCGCAAGCGTTGTTCGGCTCGGATTGTCTTGACAGCGGGACGACCAACCACTTCGTAAAAGTTCGTCTTGAAGGCAGAACAAGTTCGGATGTCGACTTCGTGGTTCTGGTACCACAGGTTAGCCACACTGATGAAATAAAAAATAACGTTCTGTAGTTTTGGCGCACCATCCCATTTCTTGTAGAGGCACACCCGCTCTTAAGACCTGAGCCATCTTCGTCATCCTGCTCATCGATTGCGCTGAAGATGGCCGGGTTCCGCTGGCGAATGTAGCTGGAATAGACACCAGCTGAGCCCACTTGTACGGCTTGGTGCTGAACGTCATCAGGTATCGCAGGCGTCGGCAGAGTACGGCTGTGGAGTTCCATGGCTGGCACCGGCACATCCACCAAATGTACGACAGGGGTTTATTGAAAGGAAGTGGACACGGAAGCAATGGCAAAAACAGTACGATGTCAGCCAGGTCGAGCACAGACACACGCGGTGAAAGCAATGCTGCTGCTACTGAAGAGCGTCCTCATCGTGTTTGTGTCTGATGTGCACCGTCTTCTTTACACACGATAACACTGGGCATATTGGGAAAACCTTAAATCCGAGGCGCGTTCTTCTTTTGTGACTTGCGCTAAAACTCACACATAAATATCATATCCATAAAGTTCCTGAAAGCACTGTGGAGCATAAGGCGCAGTATGTACAGTGCAACTTCTTAAATAAGAATACTGCTTTATAAAAGTTTACCAGTCCAATCCTCGAAAGTGAAAAAATTGTCTGAGATCCACACATGTATTTCAATTGTTAAATAATAGAAAGAATTCATTGTCTCGGAGCAAGACTCATGTTCAATAGGTACTGGCGCACCCACTCACCTACTTCCTTTTGTAAACCTGCTGACCAGGTGGCACTGGTTTTCACAATCAAAAGTGACAGGCTTAAGTTTTAATTCCAGATTGCTAACCATAAACTGAAAATAATTAAAAAACATTGAAATCAAAATAGGACAACAATATGGCATCGTCATAGTTTGTACATCCCAATCCGGGCTGTCCAAAACGATTACTTTAAATTCAGTTTTTTCCTCACAAGCACTGCAGAATGAAACAAGTGAGAAACTTCATTGTCACATCTCAATCGATTATAGAATTTTTATATAACCTACAAAGTGATCTTCCACTTGATGCCTATGACAGTGTTTTATTCTTATAAGTGGCGGAGATTTTTTACGCGAAATTTAGTAGTGGTTTCAATATTGGCTTTTTTGCTTTTTGTACAGCGCTTGGACATCCACTCTTGTAACATCCCTTCACCAGGGGTGGCAATATGAACAAATGAAATGAAATGAAGTGTTCTGAGGAACTTAAGGATACTGATCACATGACATAACGTACAGATGGGTCATACAAGCTTACGGTACTCTTTCTTGGATATCTGAAGTCCACAGTGGTCCGGTAGATTCGACAGTGCTGCTGCAACGGGGGTGCTAACAGGGCTCTACGACTCCAGCCCTAGCCTTTCTTACTCCCTCGCGATAAAAAAAGACCTTCGAGCTCATACACGTTCATATCGAACAGCGCGTCTTCAAAGGAATAGTGCGCAAAGATACACTCGCCCAGCTGTTTCGAAAGCACCTTAAGACAGGAACTAAAGACAGGAGGAGTGGCAGCGGTTCACTGCCGCCCCGAAACGGCCTCCACAAGGACCGTAAACGTCGATGTGGACGAGCATTTCACTTCGAGGCATTCAGTTCGGCTCCAATTTTCGAAGGCGCGCTTTTGCATTTCGCTTGTCACCTTCGCGAGAATGGGGCAGAATGAGCGTTCAATCCTAACGTCGCTTTCCCTTTCGCAGGAAGAAATGCGACCATGCTTGTTCCATCTGTGTGGACTCGTGCTTTTTGTGCGGTCGTCCAAGACGGGAAGCACCTCTGAGACTTTTTTTCTCTCGGCCGAGAATCAGAACAAAAGAAAGCACAGATAAACGGCATTTTCTGAGTTCGCGGTAAAACAACAATTGAAAAGGAAGAAAAGTTGAGAGTGCGGTGTCCTCGCCGCGCTTAGCGAGGGCAGTGTGCATATACCGGAAGCAATAAGCATGCTGTTCTGAAGAAAGGGGCCGATTCTGGGTCCTCTTGCCAGCGTATGCTAGGTCCAAAAATTGCCTCTGTTTTATGCCTGAAGAATGCACAGCTGATCGTTGCATGCCTTCGTATCTCGTCAAACGCATAGTTAATGATTTGGCACCCACAATGAAGAAATTAAATCGTTTTAGTGTTACCAGGTTCGATAATATTACTATTCTCGCCAAGCATTTCTGAAACAGCCTGACGTATACCTAACTAATCATTATCATCAGCCTGGTTAAGTCCAACGCAAGACAAAAGTCTCTTCTCCACCAGCGGCAGCCATGCTATCGGCGCAAATTTCTGATCTCATCTGCCCACCTGACTGCCTCCCCATCCCTCTCCTGAGTTCTCCCTCACCGCTAACTCTTTAATGCGTTTCTTTCCCGCTACTTTTCTTCGCTTCATTTCTATATCTAGGCTAATTACTGTATCTCCATCATCGTATGGCCGCTACATCTCGCCTTGCCTTGCCCCGGTACCTGCATCATGCCGGGAGCTCATTATGGAGTTTATTTTACTTTTACTCCCAAATTCGGTTTCTATGCCCATTTACGGTTCTCGCATTGCGGAAAAGGGGTATCCACAATTTCTATATAATTTCTTTCTGAAAATTTTTTCATTGGTTCTTCCCTTCCATTCGTGGCACCTATTCTATCGATTCTTAGTGTCTGCTTACCTGCCTGCGCAGTTAGAAATGAAGGAGCGCTGAGAGCACCTTTGGGTAGTGCAAATACTTCTTCGACATTCCACTCCTTTTTCTAGAGTCGTCGAACTCCTACAAAGTGCACGGCCTCTGCAGTACAAGATATGATCTATCTGTTATGAAACTCCAGAGGGGGGGGGGGGGGGGGGGGGGGGGGAGCTGTAGCTAAACAAGTAATTGAGCCGCTGAACTTTGTGTCACGAAGCAGGTGCGCTACCTCTTGACTACCGCTGGAAAAAGCGTCATTGCTTTAGAACAAATACACGCATATATGCCTCATTTTGAGGCCCACGGTACATTTTTTTTTTTTTTATTCAGTTACCCTAAAGGCCCGTGTGGGCATTACATAGGGGGGTGGGGGGGGTACAATAAAAGTTTAGAATACGGAGAAAATACACAAACAGGCGAGTGCACACAAAATTCGAACATGAAGCAAACAGGTAGATGTATGCGGCTCATACAACATTCACAGCCCCAGGAAGCACTTCAGATTGTCGACAAATGTGACGTGGTCAGTGATGGATGCCACGTTTTCCGGGAGCTGATTCCAGTTGCGAATGGCAACAAGAAGCGGTGACTGAAAAAACAGATTTGTGCGGGCGAAAATGGGCTGTACTTTGTGTTGGTGATCCAGTCGCGGAAATACTTGGTTAGCTGGTACTACGTGTAGCGCAGAAAATGGTGAATGACTATGGTAAAGTTTGTGAAAGAAGGACATGAGCTGAAGCAACCTGCGTTTCTCGAGCAGAGATAAGTTAAGGGACTTTTTCATTTCAGATACGCTTGCTGTGCGTGAGTAGTTCTTTACGATGAACCGGGCAGCTTTGTTTTGAAGAGATTCAACTTTATTTATTAGATAGGTCTGATGTGGATTCCATATAAGCGACGCGTATTCGAGTTTTGAGCGGATTAATGCAGTGTATGCCGTAAGTTTTGTAGACGAGTTGGCCAGATGCAAGTTGCGCCTAATGAAGCCAAGCGCTTTGGATGCCTTGCTGAGCGTCATATCTATATGAAGGTTCCATGACAGGTTGGATGATAAATGAACGCCTAAATACTTTATGTTGGACACTGATTCCAGCTGGGCATCGTTTATACTATAAGTATAGGACTCCGGCTTGATCGTCGTGAACGTGATGGCTTTCGTTTTTGACACATTAATCTCCATTTGCCAGTCTCTGCACCAATTACCGAGATTTATAGGTCCCCTTGTAAACAATAAGCATCCGTAGGGTTATTGATTTGTCTATATACCACGCAATCATCTGCAAATAAACGGACTGTAGAGCACAGGTTATTACTGATGTCATTTATGTAGACTAAAAACAAGATTGGTCCGAGCACAGAACCCTGTGGCACTCCAGATTTCACGGAGGCAAGTGGAGATGAATGGTCATTAACGAAAACGGACTGGGTGCGGTTTGATAGAAAATTAGATATCCACTTGACAACCTTCGTGTTTATATTTAAGCATGCAAGTTTTCTAATGAGGCGCTGATGTGGAACCTTATCAAAGGCTTTTCTGAAGTCGATAAATATCGCATCTATTTGGCACAAAGAGTGGACGGCATGATGAACATCGGTAATTAATTCAAATAGCTGTGTTTCGCAAGATTTACCGCGCAAAAATCCGCGAACATCTCGCGGAAATTTCGCGAACATCTGCGCAGCTCCACAGATCGCTGCCGAGTTACAGTTCGCACAGCTCAGTAAATGGTGGAACAGACTAAGTAATAGCGGCACACCGCGGAAAATCTTCTCTCTGGAAGCAATTCCATGGTGCATGGTATACTGAAGATTATCCCTTCGTTGACGAGATAAATGGTACCCTGTTGCATGATTAGTTGCAATAAAAACAATGTCTAGCTTCACGTGCGCTCTCGTCGAACATACACACCGTAGTAGCCCTGCAATAAGAAGTGTTCATGCTTGTGTTCCGCGGCGAATCGCGAACGTTTACGAGGGTATGACAGAAATGTTTTCTTTGAAAAGAAGCGCCGCTCTTCCTGCGAAGCATTTTTCCTTGGGAGATGGCTGTTTTGAAGCAGATTTACGCAGTTGTGAACGGCTCCTTGGGAAGGAATAAAATATTTTCACTTAGCGATAGACCTATAATTTTTTCTGGGAAATTCCGACAGTTACAAGACTGTCTCTTCTCGTGTATGGAAGTGCATGCTTTCACTCAATGGTACTTGTTTAGAACCTTCGCTCAGGCATATCCTTTTTTCCAGCCACACAAAAGAAAGCTGTCTCTTTACATTCATTTCAATAATAATAATAATCACACCCGAGATTTATTAATCGTAAGGATGAATTGGGCCGGGGAAAAAAAAGTCTTAAGGGCTTGACGAGCCCTCGGCCCCTGCATGTACAAAGGCATCTGGGTAACATTGAGTAGAAACGAGACGACAACATCACAATGACATCAAACTTGTGATGCCCACATTATAATAATATCAATAATAAAACAACGTACAACCAGACTATTCGTTGAAACGCAGGAATTACTTCAAAAGCACCTGTATCGGCGTACTAATTACATCAATATTTTTATGATGTAGCGTATTTAGGTGTGTCGGCAACTGGTAAGCGATCATTTGTAGTCCATAATTTGTCCTAGGTGTTTTAACCTGCCACTGGGCGTAATACCTCGTGTGATACCGTTTTTCGGTAGGCGCTTGGCTTAAATAATCATCGTGACTAAGTCTCTCCTTTTTATACCGGAAAAGCACTTAAAAACTATAGGTATCAAAAACCTTTACAATGCATACGTCGTCAAAGTACTGCTTTGAACTCTGTTTAAGATTAAAACAGAGCATAATTCTTCAGATTTTATTTTGAAGCAGGTAAATTCATTTAAGACTGTTAGAGTAGTCCGTCTGCAGACAAGATGACAATAGTTAAGATGGGAAGAAAACAGCAATTTACATATATACAAGCTCTTTAATCCTCGCTGGAAGTGCCGTTTTGACGCGATATAAGTGGCCTACGACTCGAGCGAGTTCAACAAGATACTATAAACATGATGATCCCATGGTACTGTTTCGTTGAAGACAACGTTAGGGGTTTTAAATTTGTCATCTATCTCAGTTTCTTTTGCATCGACTAGTTGCTCTTTCTTCGTGTGCAGAAGTTTGTCTTTTGGTCACACCTAAAAGCCTTGCTTTTCTTTGTATTTATTATTAACCAATTTTGTTCTGTCCAGGTGTTTAATTGAGATAAAGCAATGTTTTCTTTGTCTGTCAGTGTACCGCAGTCGCTAGACGAAAGGAATATACTTGTGTCGCTTGTATAAATAAGAAATGATGTTTCGCGGGTGATGTTTGCAAGGTCGTTATTGCATTGGTTAAAGAGCGGAGGTCCAAATATTCTGCACAGCGGCACTCCACATTTAATATTCTTTGAGAGCTGGACTAAAAGCTGCTAATACTTGTATACTGTGAACGATTCGAAATACAGGATTTTAATAGTGGCAGTGGAAGGCCTTTAATATTGTACGTCCTCAACTTTCTGATTAGCAAGTGATGGTTTCAAGAGTCAAAGGCGTTCCAATACTATTAAAATACCAAGTACATTATGCTCCTTTTCAAAACTATTTAAGATGTACTCTTTTCATGGGGAAGCGCCAGTTCAGCTGATTTATTTTTCCAGAACCCAAACTGCGACCTTGTTGCTATGTCATTTTTTCTATGCATTTGTCTAGTCGCGAGGAACTAAGTTTTCCTAAGCCCCTGGAGGAGACAGGAAAATGATAAATAACTCTGTAATTTCGGAGGGAATCCTTATCACCTTCATTAAAACTTCTTTTTGGGTGAGTTGGTGCAAAATGATTTCCTAAAAGGTTATACCGCAAACATAGACAACCACTGGGGGACTGAACACATGCACGGGCGCTTGTGGATGCGCTACTCCTCCCTGTGGTTGTCCATGTTTGCCCCATAGCTTTTTGCGACTATTTTAGCCACTATATAAGCCTTTAACTGCGACTATTTTAGCCACGTGCATTTTATTTCCAAATACACTACTTAAAAATACAGGTCAAATAAATAAGTGGCGATAATAATATGTCTATTATAAAGTTGACTACCGTAATCTATTATTAAGTCAAAGGTACTTTTGTTTCCTTGTTTTGCCACGCCTCTATTGCAATATCATCATCATTCACCGACTGCTGGGCACTCTCTGCAAATCTTTTGGCTTGGGTAAACCTGTCCTAAAAATGTAAATATGTTTTCTGGAAAATACAGGAGTTTATTATTATTATCTGAAAATCATCCGCATCATAGGCCAAACGCCTAGTTTGGTTTATTAGGGTTTAACGTCCCAAAGCGACTCAGGCTATGAGGCTAAAATTTCGCCTCGATCGAAATTCAGCCGCCACGGCCGGGATCGAACCCGCGTCTTTCGGGCCAGTAATCGAGCGCCATAACCACTGAGCCACTGCGGCGTGGCCCCAACGCTTGGAGAGACCCATAAACGTTAGTATAACCTAAGCTTCAGAAACAGAATACCTCAGGTTAGCCCAGTAGGTTAGCCCAAGTCAGCGCAAAAAAAAAACGGACGAGGGACTTCTGACTTCGCTGACTTCTTCATTACATGCAACATCAACTAGCCCGGTAGGTTGCTGTCTTGAAGCTACTTTGTATGCGATCATTGATGTGTGGATAGGCAGTATAGTCACAAGGCATGAATGTCACGTCTCTAAAGAAGCTGTTAAGAGCATTCGACATCGTGGTCCCCATCCAACACGAGTGCACTCCAAAGGAGACGTGTCGGATTCCCGAGCAATGGCGTCAGAAGCTCTGGGTCCCTCCACTCCAGCGCAACATGGACACACATGCATGCGAAGGCAGACGAGAGGCGCGCGCTCGGGCCCTCGAACACCAACACGGATCCAAACAGGGTGTATACTACGTTGACGTGGCAGGTCCGTCGCCCACTGGATTCTACACGGCCGCAGTAGTTCACCAGGACCAATGCGTTAACGGCCTGTCCTTTCGAGCTCGAAATTCAGCGCAGGCCGAGGAAGTAGCCATTGCGCTTGCCACCTCGGAATTGAATTCGAAGGTAATCGTGACAGATTCGCGTCGAGCCTGTCCACACTACCTGGCTGGCGAGGTTTCACTTTTAGCCTGTTGTATATTAAAGCGCACAGTGAGAGAATCAGACCCTTCGCCCAAACGCATAGTTTGGACTCCGGGCCATCAGGGCATTAGAGGTAATCAGGCTGCGGACGCGGCTGCCCGAGCGCTTACCTACCGGGCACCTCATCCAGGCTCTTCCGGCTCAGAGATTGTGCAACCGCTTCTGCGGTTCAGGGAAATTCTGGACGACTATTGCGAACGCCATCGGCTTTTCGCGGTCCCTGCTAAGGGCCTGAGTAAAGCCGATGAGTGAACACTGAGACGCCTGCAGACCAACACTCTGTTGTGTCCTGCAATAGAGAAACATTTCGACCCCGAAATTGATGGGCGCTGCCCTCACTGTGGGGAAGTATCCGATACCTACCACATTGTTTGGGCCTGTCAAAAGAATCTTTCCCCTTTCCGAGAGGAATGGTAGGCAGCCCGACTCAACTGCTCGGGGCTGGAGTCTCAACGGGCTCTAGTCCAACGGGCGCGAGTAGCGGCCTCGTCCAGCGGGGTCTCGGACTAAGGATTCCACCTATGTAAAGGGCCAATTTTGGCCTGCAAACTCTCCTTTAGTTTATTAAAAAGCTGTCACCACCACTACCGTGAGCACACTGTCGCCACTTGTTACGCTTTCACAGGCGCTCCTTTCTCGAGGCATTCAACAGGAAAATACGTTATTCCATAACATTATTCTTACTTCCTTAAAGTATTCAAAGAAATACCGATCTTCAGCAGACATGAGACCTTTGTTGAGCTAATTCGGTTAGGCACTAAATTAAATGAACAATTGAGGGTCCCTGCATTTACTGCACGTGTTGTTTATTTGGTTCCCTTCCTTAATTTTGTTTAATAAATCATGTGTAATCAATGGCTTTCTTATACCTTCCGGTAGCCATTTGGTTATATAGGAAACATGTTGTGCACACACGTTTTTCAAAATGCCGACAAGCGATCCGTAGGGAACATTGAAGTCTTCCGCAGAATAAAAATCAGAGAAATCTGTCCTGCGAATATCATCTCGGAACGCGTCAAACCTGGAGTACCCGGGTTCGAATCCGACCCCGGCGGCCGCGTTTCGATGCAGGCGAAACGCAAGAGGCGCCCGTGTGCTGTGCGATGTCAGTGCACGTTAAAGATCCCCAGGTGGGCTAAATTAATCCGGAGACCTCCGCTACGGGACCTTTTGCTCTCTTTTTTCTTTCACTCCCACCTTCATCCCTTCCCTTACGGCGCGGTTCAGGTGACCGCCGATATATGGGAGACAGATACTGCGCCACTTCCTTTCCTGAAAAAACAATTTACCTCTTTTCACAGTAAATCTGGGTAGCATGGAATGCCCTTGATTTTTTACAGCATTTCGGCTTTTCAGCCAAGTGAATTATACATAAGTGGTCGCTAATCTTCCAAAGAACTACTGCTTATCGAAGATATGAAACATTAAGAATTCTAATAAAAAGATCAATGAGTGTTTTTGAAGGACAAATAATAAAATAATACGAGTAGGTTTCGACATGACAATTTTAAAGTTCTTGCTTTCAATCACAACAATAAAACGCCGAGTATAGCCAATGCTACACATTGTGCCGAGATTCAGATCACCTTCAAGATCTTTCAATTTTTAGAGCGCAGATCTTTAGCGCATAAGCGGATATTGGGGTATCTGTTGTTTCAGCCAGCGTCTTCGCTTTGGCGGACGCGGTTGTTATGACGCGCGTCTCTTCATTTACACGTTCCACTTATCTGTTAACCCTGAAGGAATATGTGTGAAAAATAACAAGTTGTTCGTAATTGTACACACATGTCTTGCTCGAATTGTTTGCCTCAATCTATCGAAAAGCTGGTGGTTAAATATTTTAATGAAATAGTTTAGGAGGTTGTAGCGGCGGTTGGAGCTCTCAGCTCGGAACCCCATTGGTGTAGGCTGCTGTCCGGGCTCTTTCGATGAGTTGCTGAAACAGCTGGTGCGCTCAAATTTTGCATTAGGAAGTAACGTAATCGTCGGCAATTTTTTTTTTTCGTTTATAAATAGAAGAAACTGATCAGTAAAATAAGTAAAGATAAAAATATTCTCATCGGGGGTCGGAAGATTACAGTAAGAACCATGACGCCATGACCTTTAATATTTCATAGTCATCACTAAAAACACAAAATTGGGCGAGAATGTCACATTTCAGTGCGTTATTGACGAGCAAAAACCCGCCGCAAGAAAATGGCTTTGGTAACGTCGAAAAATGAACGCGTCATTATCACTCATCCAAGTTTCTGTGAATATAACAGCATCATTGTTTAAGACAAATGAAGACAACAGTAGAAGCTCTATTTCTGAATGTTTGGTATTTAGCGGCCATGTGTTTATATTAAAGCATTTAAGTAGTGCATAAACAGTGACTTCGAACCATGAACGTGTTTCAGTTTCTTAGGAAGCAAGTGAGAATAATTCATTGTTTGTTTTCCGCATGTTTTAAGAGTACTGCGTCAGTAACAGCCTAGGTTGAAATCTTGTCAAGGTCACCCTCATCTTTGATTAGATAGGCGGTTTTGCGCTTTCCTTCCTGACATAAATTCTTCCATGTCTGTAGCATGCAAAGCAGAATGCATGCAGAGCAAAATCCACCACGTTGCATGCTGCAATAACTGCGGGTTCCGCTTTGTCAGATTCTCGTTCAGATAAACAGTGCACTTCTTGTCTGTTCATAGTTCGTTCCTATTCTTGAGCCACTTACCAGGCGTATCTTTCATGTCAAAACGAACCAAGGTTATGAGGATATTAGCACCCTTTGTTAGCAGTGCGTGCAAGGCATTAACGCCGTATTGGATCAGCACTGCTTCCTTTATCTTTATATTTATCTTAGATAGCACGTTCTCTTCGGGCGAATTTTCAGCTTCATGAATTTCTATGTTGTCGGAACGGTTGTGCTGCTCTATGGCATTCAAGTCTCCTTTTACCTGACGTATCTTTGTCTGCTGACCACCTTTCACCCTCTCGATTCAAAAGAATGTTGGAAACAGCTTGGAAAAAAAGCCGCATATCGAGACCAGACGTCACATCGATGACCACTAGTGGCAGCATTGCTCAGCTGTTAGAGCATATACTAAAGCAGGTTACTTGAAGAATCGTGGTCACCGTTCCTTATGCAAGCCAACTATGAACAGCATTCACGGCATTCGCAGCTCCGGAGAGCTGTAGAGAAGAGGAATATTTTTGCTTATTGCATTCTGATTTAAAAGGAAACTCCATCATAGCCTTGTTTATCATTTTCACAAAAAGCAGATGCGATCTAAGATCCTAAGGTAATTTTTACTTGTTTTTATACAAGCACATTGCTTCCAGTCGCTTATTTCCTCTTGTTTAGGGCCGTCTGGTCTTTCTTACGTTAACAGCAGTAGTGACAAACTGTACTTGATGTTCAGCTACAGGCGAACGACACTAGTTTTTCGGGACGCATGATCAATGCCGATGCATGTATCACTTGGGCCTTGGATGACATACGGTTCATATGTATCCGACGTGCGCATCTAGCAATATCTTCCAGGTGTAACCTCGAGCATGATATACGAAACGTATTTCATGGAAGTCCAAGGTGATACGTGCGTCAGCAATTCATTCGCCCATCTGATCGGCAAAAACATCTCGTTGAATAGGCACTAGTGTACACGCGCACATTCTTTATCTGGCGCCTGATGTCACCAAGCGAGCCTTTTATTTTTAATTGGCCTTTTTTTCCCCTCTTATATCTCTCGCGCTCTCTCAGTTTACATTTCCCCTTCATGCACAATAAAACATCAGTCGTAGTTCATCCCAGGGGTGCCTACAAAGAGTTTATGTTCGTCTTTTAACTAGCGCTGTTCGCACTGACACGAAGCAGTTAGCTCATCTCAACACATTGGAGATGATCAGCGTTAACGGTGTTCACCAAAAGCAAACAGTCAGATTTTTCATTCCAAAAATAGTCGCTCTTCATTAAAGATGAAACCGCCAGGCTGGCTCAGTGGCTGTAGCGTTCGGCTGATTAGCGCAAAGAATTACACGCGCTAAGAACGAACTAAAACGAGAACGAAATAACTCACACACAGCTCTTATTTTGTCCGATTTTGGTGCATGGTTCAATATGTACCACCTAGTAGGGCAATCTATCCCTCTTTGAGCGATAAAAAGCACCCCGTGTTCTTAGACTTCACTGCACGTCAAGGAACCCCAGATGGTCGAAATGAATTCGCTTTTCCTTACTGCAATGCACGGAATAGCTGACAGTGTTGCTTTGAAATGTAAATCTCTCTAACCTGTAACCGAGTAATCGATAGTTTCAACTTTATTTCGGCCAACCTCTCGCAGTCAACCAGTTTTCCTCAGGGTCACACCAGAAATCGCTCTGTGAACCGCTGTTTAGTAGCGCCGTAACAGTGCAAAAAACAAACAGGCGCGTCTCACATACCTTGAGGAGCGTTTACAAGAAGGAGGACTGCACATATAACGACGATAATATTCGATCTTCACAGCGGTCAAGACGTACATGACAGACTTCGGCACGCAGTTGATGCGCACAACAGATACTGGTACTCGTTCCGACTTTTCTTTGTTTCATGCTGAATTCCACTCCCAACTACGCGATAAGGTTTCAGTTTTAGTTGCTCGCAAAAGAAATAGCTTTGTGGTCCCACCAAGGACCCCGAGCGCTGTTAATGAGACTTTACAGGAAAATATTTCGTAGTTACTTCGTTGCAACCATGGCTATCACCTTGTTGCGAGTGAAATCAACTCGAAAGTAAAAATATCTTTGGAATATTAGGGCATGCTTCCCCATGCTTGGTGCCATTCGACGCATACATCATTGTAATGTTCCATCAAGCTAATTAACACATGCGTCGAAATATGCGAAAATATGGGCTACAATAAAATCGCTAATTCGCCTACTGCGCAAACTCGAATACTTTGTGACACGGCCTTCTCCCCATATAAACAAATCATAATTTTAACAACTATTACTTACACGCTGGACACTGATTTATTTTCAAGTATGGCTGCTCCATGTGAACCTTCGCTGACTAATTATAACGAATTGAGTTCCGATTTTATACGCAAAAGTTGTGATGACGTAATCTGTATACTTAGGTTGTTCAGGCTATTAATGCCTCGGTCCTAGACGGCATTCCGCTGTCCACAGCGAAAAATAAAGTGGTTTCTTATCTACTACCTCACTCTCACTGTTTAATAAAGCCTTCTGTAGAGTACCTAACCATATAGTTAAAAGCTTGTCAGTGTGGTTTATATTGTAACGTGGCGGCCAGCCGAAGAATGAGGCGTGGTGAACGATGGCTATGAGATGATTTAATGGCCGCTGGCCTAGCGCGGGCGCTCCGTCCCGCGCCACTGCCAGCTTCGTCTTCGTCACACTACCCGGGGCCTCCGAGCGATCGTCCCGATCGGTGACGAACAGACGGCGAAATGGCGATAGTCTTGAGTGGAGGATCGAACAATATGTAGAAGATGGTGCAGTGCTGGCCGCCACGATGAGAAAGATGAGAGAATGATCCCGGTCCACGAAGCATCCGCGCCGTAGGGTGCCAGGAGCTGACGGCCGAGGTCTCTGGACGCACCGAACGGCAGGGGCAGGGGGGGCGGTGTCTTCATGTTTGGGTCTTGGGTCAGTGGGGTCTTGGGTCGGTGGGGTCTTGGGTCGGTGGTGTCTTGGGTCGGTGGGGTCTTGGGTGCGTCGGGTCTTGGGTCCGTCAGGTCTTGGGTCGTCGTGTCGTGTGGTCTGGGCGGGGGACGGGGCTGGGGTGAGCGTCGAGGTCGGTTCAGGTCGGGCGGGCTGGGGCACGGCCGTGCGGCGCTGACCAGGTACTCACAGCCGACGTCCAAGGCAGGCCCAGGACGCCGAAGCTCCGTGACCAGGATGGCGATGAAAGGACCCCAGCACCTCACACCAAATGTAACGTGTCGGCCAGCCGAAGAATGAGGCGTGGTGAACGATGGCTATGAGATGATTTAATGGCCGCTGGCCTAGCGCGGGCGCTCCGTCCCGCGCCACTGCCAGCTTCGTCTTCGTCACAATATCTACGAAATTAGAATTCCTAACGAATTTGGAAACTATATGTCCAATCCAATCTTCATCTGTATTAACGTTCTTTTCTAAAAAGCCCTGACTCGTAGAATTACATAATTCGTCAGCAAAAATAACATTCTGCCATCATTCCACCTTGACTTCCAGAATAGTGTATCGACAACTACGGCCGGGCTTTCCGTGGCAGGGAAAATTAATGAAGCACTCAGCAATAACAATATTTCTTTAGGTGTATTTCTGGATATTAAAAAGGCATTCGGCGCAGTGGTTTTCAGAATTAATTGCGAAGAAATTAGAACTATAAGGGTTTAGGGGAGTGTCACTTGTTTTCTGCGAAGGCTATCTGAACGGGCTACCGCATTGTGCTATCACTGGCCAACACGCTTCAAGTTCGCGGTTTATTGTACGTATTGCGTATGGTTCAGTCCTGGGACCTATACTTTTCGCGCATTCCATAAAGAATCTCTCTGATTACCTAATACCCATGCCACTATGTTGGCTCACTGTACCACTCTGGTGGCTGCTGCAGAGTCCGTTGAAACTGCCGCGCAAAATTTAAACCCAGACCTTCAGCGTGTGAGTGAATGGTAGACGTGTGCGAATCTTCGAAAGTTTCTAATAGCGAATCGATTGCTCTCTTCCCCAATTTGTCGAACGAAAAACATAATGCATTTAACAGAACACCACACTAGCATCATGGATCGGATCCATATTGTTTCGCACGACAATTTGTTACTTTTATGAATATTCGAGTAAGTAGTGAATATTCTTCACAATATTCCATTCGTACTCGATTATGTTTGGGAAAAGAAGTACTGGCACATCCCTAGTATATGGTTCTCAACACACCCTCTTGCCAGCTGTTTGTGAGTAATGAATTATTGATGGTATGCAGCCTCGAGATATCGATGTTACGCTACTTCTGCCAAAAAAACTCTCCGGTGTCTCCCTTTTTCATTCGAAACGATTTCATGCAGTGACGACTAGCAGTCGCTCACCACCACATGAAAAATTCCTTGTTCACATATCTCCCATTGACACGACCAGCGTAGCCGCCACAAGGTAGAGGAGAAATTGTGGAAAAAGGTGCTTTGCGCTCACGCAGAAACAAGTAATCCTTCGGTTTCGTTAAAAGTAACTGAAGTACAGTACCAATTGCTTACAGCTTTTTTCCAACCGAAATTGTTTTTATTGCCAATACTGGGTTAGTTACAGGAACTTATAAACGACTGTTTTAAGAGGCACGTTCTTTCTTGTGTAATTAATGATTCTCTTTTATGAGACCTTTCTTTATATTGTGTCATTCGCCCTGGTTTACTTCCATAGCTTTACTACCGCTTCTTACTCGGTTTAACCAAAGCTAAAGCACCGTTAATTTTTTCCGTGAGTTTAACGGGCTGTGATCCTAAACCGGAATATTCCGTTCAATTTTTCAACTGCAGTTCAACCTTGAATTCATGTCCGCAGTTCGTAGGGCGGCACACGTTCTTCAAAAGATTAGCACAGGCCCAGCCAACCGTTCGCAGAAATAATGCGTTAAGAGTGCGCGATTGCCCAACGATAGGAGAGGAGAAACCCCAGAAGAAAAACAGCCTTTCTAGAATGCGTTTCTTTTTATTCAGACAAAAGTCGCCCAGAAGCCACTGCAGTCTTCCACTGATGACCTAACCCTCAATCCGTCCGGTCTCCTTTTTACATAAAAATGTTTATTTTCTCTCTAACCCCAGTTATAGTGAACAAAAACTAAGGCGGAGACATGTGTGCATAGCTATCGGGATAACTATTAAGCCAACACCGCAGGAAAGCTGGACATGCCAAGCACAGTCATTCTTCTGTTGGCGTGCGACAAATCACGAAGATTCCTAGTACGAATAGTTATGTTCTGTATATACGCTTTCCTGTTGCTTTAATACATAACTTCCCATTTTTTCAACGCACTTTCAAAACTTATCACTGAAGGAAGTTAAGATTTCAACTAAAGGCTACGGTTTGAAAGGAAGCCAATGTGCTTTGAAGCGAAAAGTAGGAGAGCAGTTCATTAACACTGAGCCACTTTGTTTACGAGATTCGCGTACTAGTCAACAAATAGCGCAACTCTTAAAAGTTTGCAAAAGCAACAACTTCCGTAAGAGATGCGGCGTCAATGTCACGTGTATTGACTTTGCGTTGACGAACTGCACTACACATGAAAGGGCGCATTAAGGAACACTCCACCTTTTATTTGTGTCTCTAAGAATGCGTGACAGTAGATTTCAGTTTCTTTGTCTTCGCTCATTATGCAAAAGTTGTCCATTTCTTGAAACTTTTGGTGACTTGGTTACCATTTATCGGGGCCGTGGGCTCTGAAAGTATAGAACAATAAAGATGGCATTAGGTAAATCCGCCGGCGTTGTATCGAAAACACAAAATATATCACCTCTTCCAACGGTGCTATTTTCCCCATCCTTCATATATTAAGCAGCACAGGGTAACACGTATTGCGGCCTTTCTCATTGAAGACACAGTTTTAAAAGTAAAAGGGCGTCCTTGCATTTTTTTTGTGGGTTTTGTTGTGTTTGTAAAGTCATTGTGCGTTAAGAAATTTGTTAGTGAAATTGTTGTCGCAGCTTTAATCTCGGTATCTTTGTTGCAGCATTCGCATTGAGCTCCTTCATGCAACCTACTATTTTATAATTCAATTAAAATGCCTATTTTGGATCAAATTCACATTAGTAGGTGAGCAAAGCAAGTTGCTGAAGTCTCTCTGTAACCACCGCAGCAATCTACAAACATGTTCGCATATTTATTTATATATGTTTTGCCGAAGAAATGAACTTCGGTGCCGCCTCGGTGGCTCAGTGGTTATGGCGCCCGGCTCCTGACCCGAAAGACGCGGGTTCGGTACCGGCCGCGGCGGTCGCATTTCGATTAAGGCGAAATGCTAGAGGCCCGCGTGCTGTGCGATATCAGTGCCCGTTAAAGAACCTAAGGTGGACGAAATTGTCCGGAGCCGTTGACTGGTGGTGGTGGTAGTAAAACTTTATTTCCCACAGTAGGGGTCCTGAAGGACACTCGGCTAGGCGCCAGGTGTAGAGGGCAGCTCCCACGTAGGCACAGAGAGCCCGAAGCTCTCCGCCGCCGCGCGGGCCTCCTCGACAGCCCGAACCTGGTCGTGAAGTGAAGCACTCTTTAGTACTTTGTCCCAATGTTCCTTGTTCTGGGCGTAGGCGTCACTTGATGCACAACCACACAGCATATGGGTCAAGTCTACACGTTCACTGCACTGGTCACACACATGTTGTCCGTCGTAGTCTGGGTCGATGTGCTTCATGAGCCGTTGACTACGGCGTCCCTTAGAGGCTGAGTCACTTTGGAACGTTAACCTACCCCCCCCCCCCCCCCCCCCCGCCCAACCATAAAACTTAAAAATGAACTTCGATAAAAATTCTTGCTCAGCAAATCTCTCCTTGGTGATTTCCCGAGTAAGGCTGAGTCGGACATAGTGCGCCGTTGCTTCTGCTTAGCAGTTTGGCGTTGCAACACAAGGAGTTATTCCCTGATTTCACCCGGCGCTAGTTGTGAAGGTAACCACTCCTACAATTTGTGTATTTCCCGTCCTAAAGGGTAGGCCTGGCAGACTGCCTTTTTACGCGGTTCGTTTGCTTGTTTGTTTTTTTCTTTGTTTAAAGCCTTTCTGCTCTAGAGCCTTTCGTTTACTATTGCGCATAACCATACGTACTTCACTACTTCGATGCAGAGGGCTGATCAAATTGTGTAGCTCCCTACGCGTGAGAGCCATTGTGGTGGTGTTTTAAAGCGAGTGCACTCACAGAAGGCTTTCTAGACATAAATGGTTGATAGCGCTTCAATGTATCTGTTGCGAGAATTAATGTACGAATGGGAGATGTAACGAACGCTTTTTCAGACAGCCTGAAACTGGTTGTACACCGCATCGCTGCCGTACAATTCACAGAAAATTCAATATAATTTATGTGCGCGAAAGAGCAACACATATCGCTAGAGCTCCAGACTGAAGTTCTAAAATAAATTTTCGCTCTCTCTTTTTCTCAATACCTTTCTACTCCTGCACACGCGATGTCTAGAACTTGGAGCTTATAGAAGAGCAAGCGCACCTTTCGCGTTTCATCCTCGGAGATGTGCATGTAGATGGGGCGATAATGCCTCATTGCTTTCCACGCCGCTGTCACCATGGGGTAGATCTCTCTTTTACACAAACCCGAGTAATCGTCCTCGTCCAACGACCATATGAAGATGCCGCCCAGCCAGTGCTTCCGGAACCACGTTGCCTTAGAGCACAAGGAAAAAGAAAATTGAAGTGTGAATAGCTGGCTACTTCAATCCAAGTACTGCATTCTGACGAAAGGAACAGCTATTATAGGAGAGGCAACAGTAATGAGTAACATTTCTTGAAGGTTACCGTGGACGCCGCCGCGGTGGCTCGTGGTTATACGTTCGGCTGCTGACCCGCAAGACGCGAGTTTGATCCCGGACGCGACGGTAGAATTTCGATGTAAGCGAAATTCTAGAGGCCCGTGTATTGTTGGAAGTCAGTTCACGTTAAAAAGCCCCAAGTGGTCGCAATTTCCGGAGCCCTTCACTACGGCGCCCCTCGTAGCCTTTGTAGCTTTGGGACGTTAAACTCTAAGAGGGTTAACGGCTGAGCTAGTTGGTTTTCAGACATAATAAATTATTTTTAGCGCAACGGGGACACTATAAAGACGACAACAGGGGCGCCCGTGTTGTTGTCTTTCTTGTGTTGTGTCCCCGTTGCGCTAAAAATCATTTATTACGACGTTAAACTCCCACACACAAATCATAAACCAAGATTACTATGCGAGCATTATTAAAGCTCACCCAACACTTGGATTGATCGTTTATAGAATTAAGGACAAAAGATGGAGCAGATTTACTGAAGGGAATAGGGGAGGGAACGAAAGCTGTGGGGTTTGTAACAGGGGGATAAATACGTTCTCCCCCGGTTAACCGCGCCTTGCTGTTCAAAACTGCGCGGACCCCACCCGGTGATCGCGCACACACCGAGCGCGCGCCGACCACGGCGGGCCTTGCTCTCAGGGAACAAAGGAACGACATTCTGTCTTGCACGAACAAGACATGTATTGCTACAACAACAATAACCCCAGCTAGCTACAGAATACGCTAAGGAATCGAGGACGCCCGACTCCCCAGCAAGGTTACGAGCGAATGTTTGCCACGCTACCGCGGCGGGTGGGACAAGATGCGGGAGAACGTTCCTCCCCACGAGGCCTCGTCACTTTGGAACAACTACTGACGTCTTATGTAAAAAAAATGAATGGGCTAGAAAACGCATGTTAGGTAACATGGGCAGCGAGCTCCCATGCGGTTCTTCCTTTTTGTAAACATTTTTCTGCTGCAGTGACTGTGCAATAGTCCCAGCGCTCTTGCAAAACAACGAATTTGTGTGTTTAGCCAGCCCTTTCTGGTGTTCGCTTTAAAAAAAGACAGAAGGCATACCTTCACGTCGACGCTGTCTTTGTCGTCGTAGCTGACCCACTGGTCCTTGTAGTAGATGTAGGGCGTCGCCGCGTACTTCACCCATTCTCGCTTCCAGTGGTAGTGGTTCACCCGCTGGCAAGTCTGGGAGCAAGTCGTAACTTTGTGCAATTGAAATTCAGCTAAGACCTCAGGCGTAAATTGACGAGCTTCGCTTCCAAGAAAGTGAAAATGAAAGTGTGTTGCGTTCTCATTTACCGCACGGAGGAGCAATGAGATGTAATTAAGTATTTTTGAATGCTCTAAGCAATAATCGTACATTGAGATCCAGCAAGTTTACAATCTTCGAAATATTTGTCCGGAATGAATACCTATGAAATCCCTCGCCGTTTTCCTTCTTCTGTGTAAGATTTTCTGCTAAACAAGTTAAACAGCATTAAAAAATCCTCACAGATAGGCACTTAAGCCTTCGCCTATCTGAAGAATTATGAAAACTGTGCTGCCCCTTGCAAACTTCATTCCTTCAAGTGAGCCCACTGCGAAGACACATTTGCGGAGCTCGCACCTGAATGGTGATACCATATTCAATGGCTCATTGTAAGTGAACAGCAGGGTTAAGTTGTTCCCCAGGTGTCTGACCTCTGCAATTGTTTATTTTAATCGGCGTCGTCATAGTATTAGTATTATAACGGAAACGCTTTTTGGTAGAGCTGTCCATACAAAAACGCTCTTGTAAGGGATTATTATTGACTGGCAGTAAGTGGATAATTTCAGGTTAAAGATCAATCGGGTGGCAGAACATATGCACAGAACCAGGACGTGCAAATGAATCAGGAGCCTTCAGCTAAGGCAAAAAAAATAGCAGTGTTTCGTTTTGAACGTAAGATTCACTAAGTCGAGAATTTAATTAAACCAGCTGTTGTCAAATCGGCTTTCAAAGCACATGTAAAAGAAAAAAACGTAAATATGCCACCACAGCTATTCAACCTACATACTAACACAGAAACCAAATTTTGAGAAGCCTTTGAGTTGTGTTCATAGTAATGAGGCCTACGACAGCAAGCCCCTTTCCAATGTATGCTGCGGCACGTGCACCTGTATTTTACATTGCACTGAGAACTCCTGAACGTGTACAGTAAGCAGAACGAGTCGTCGATATAAAGAAATGTTTTAGCCCCATACGGCAGAAAAGCGTACTAAACATCAACCAATTATTAAAGGAAGTTTTGTGTAGAAAATTTTTTCGGAACACCGATTCAGTGCTCTCACTACGAGATAAGACTGACTGTTATACAAAAGTAGAAATCTTCTGACTCAATTTAGGCTTTGTTGCACGTCAGGGAAATACTATGCATACAAGCTCAACATTCTCTAAAAGAAATTTTGAACATTGTAAGACACTCTTATAAAAAAATTGAAGGTAATGGTCCATTCTTCCGGTGTGTAACAAAATCTTTATTTTAACCTGTTTTCATCGATATTATCGAGCAGTTAAGACTGTCATGGGAAGCAAATGGGGAACGCTTCTCAGACCGCAGAAATGTTAGTAGAAAAAAAGTTTCACTGCCATGGGGTGGTCTGCGGTTATACCGATTGTTGTGCTGATATCTTGCATTACATTAACAAATGGCGTTCATAAACTGTTTCCCGCACAATGTTTTTGTCCAGAATTGTTGGGTATGCGGTGCCACTCTGTACGCAACACCTCGGATCGATTAGTAGTTAATATGTCCTCAGTGTCATGTGTAACCTTTCATATTGGCCCTATTTCTCCGAACTCCTTTCACTCTCATTCCGAAACGCAGCATCAGCAGAAAGGAGCGGCGCATCCCCGTCCTGCCCGTCATCCCTTCCCACGACCGGTGTCCCTTCCCCACCTTCACCTGACCCACTGAAGTGTTCAGATAAAGTTCTTCAAAACCAGCCGATCAACCTCCTCTCACCTCGACGTAGTTCATGTAGCCGTCCGTCTTGGTCAAGTTCGCGCCGTAACCTAGCGGGTGGTTTTTGTTGAGCTTCGCATTGACGCTGTTGTTTGCCGGGTCACTCAATGTAAAGCTCCGGCCATAAGAGGCGATTCCTGGTATGATCTTGTATTTTGGCACCCCTGCATTTATCCACCGGCCTAAGCATGACTCCTGCGGAAGGGAGATAAATGTTGTCTTTAAAGCAATGCTGAATATCACTTGAGTAGAGAATGGAAAAAAACTTGGTGGGGCTGGGTCCATCGACTTAATTTTATCACACATGCTACGAGTCTAACGTGGTGCTAGTGCTCAAATTATTG
Source organism: Amblyomma mixtum (assembly GCF_055824585.1). NCBI lineage: Eukaryota > Metazoa > Arthropoda > Arachnida > Ixodida > Ixodidae > Amblyomma > Amblyomma mixtum. The sequence continues at coordinate 92,282,926 of NC_143016.1, forward strand.
CATGAGCTTGTCGGTTATTCATGATGAACATCGACACAAAGGGCCCAAGCATGAAACGACCTCCGCAAGAACCGTGCTTGGGGAGTCTGTTGCATCTCTGTCCTGTCTGTCTATCGCATAGCTCTTTCCAAATTGTTTCTGTAGGCTCTTGTTTGAGTTTTGCGGTCAAATAGAAGGGCCACCTATATGACATCGGCGCCCGCAGTCATTAAGGCGCCGCGGGAGCACTGCTTCAAGATCTTGAAAAAATGTGGTTGATGTGGGCAGTAACCACGAGCCGAATTGTTGATACACGGGACCTGCTCTCGCATGCTTAGATTGAGAGAAAGCAGAAAAAAAATGAAGTTCAGGGATGTAGCGAAAATCTAAATATTTTCTGCTTTGCTTACCCGTGCTTAGGAAGAAATTTATTCGAAACATCACCCAGACACTGTGCTGGTTTCAAGGTGTTTCTTGGGAAGGAGGAAGACGAACCTCAGCGCCTGTCAACTAATCAATGTAAAACAAAGCATGCAGGTGACACCAGGGCGCTATTAATGCGAAAACGCTATATTTCCCATTAGCACAAAAGTCGACTGCTGCCGCCTATGGCCCAAATTTCGGATTATGCAGTACGCCGGTATACGATGCCGCAACACACGTAAGCGAACATGTACAGTCGTGAAAGATGAAACATAACGTACTATGACCTGTAGAAGTCAAGACTCGTAGTCATAGTCATTCATGACTCATAGTCATTCTGCAACCTCTCATGGCTCAGCACTTCTGCAGCGTAGCATCACTCAATAATTTAAGGTAACGTAATACAAAGTGTATAAAGTTTGTACAAAGTATGCGTGGCCATGCCTCGTAGTCGCAGTTATGACTCATGACCATTCTACAACGTAGCATGACTCAGCGCTTAACAAGTAGCGTAATGTGAAGGATACGGAGCTTGAACAATGTATGCATAGCCACGCCTCGTAGTCATAGTCATTCTACAATTCAGCATTTTAATGATATCGCATTCTCAAATTGAAAAGTCTTAAGTGTCCCTGCCGAATTTCTTTACATCTGAGTGATCGAGTTTCATAGGTTAACACGTACTACATATCTGAGCTCAAACTGCAAGTTCGTTCTGATATTTGTCGCGTTAGTAAATGTCCCATGTGATTCTGCTCCGTGACGCGTACGGATGCGCGAAATATTGCATCTTGTGCGATACACTCGTTTGCTCATAGCGGTGGCTAGCTTGACCTCAGATATCACAGCGGCAAGTTAACGTCTTTCAACAGAAGGTATCCATGAGCCATGAAAGGGGGAGGTAGACTGCTTATTACCGCACTGCGACTGCCTATCTCGATCGATCGGATGATCGGTCGGAACATCGGTCGGATGGGTGAGGAGTAAATAGAAAAATAGGGAGAAATGCAGGAGGTGAGAACTGCCAGCAGTTGCATGTATGAAAGCAGAGTTCAGCTATGACACAACGTCCGTGGCGTAGTGCACGAATTCTCAAAATGCTGAGCCGACCGTTGCCCCGCGGTAGCGACTGTCCCGGCGACACATCACCTGCTCTGTAGCACAGTTTCACTGCTGTGGAACTATAGGCAGTCGAGGGTTTCTACTTAGCTTCGGCAGCGCCACACACATTATTTATTTACCCCCCGAGGCGCAACAACAGCAGCGCCGCGAAGACGGAGCATCTTCATTTCGCACATAACGCGGTGTCGAGTACTCGCCTTGTCCAACGTCGCTGGAACCGCTGCACGATCGAGGTTCTAAAACGAGTGGTCGGTCTCGAAAAACGAAGGCCGCATTCCCTTCTTCATGGCTACACAGTGTATCAAAGCAGAGACGTGCAAGACATTTGCACCATGCATTTTCTGTGCTTGCTTAGAGAAAACAATGGGATGCAGGGTGAATTTTCTTTAGCTTAACAGCCCTCCCCAAGCCTTTTAGTGAGAAAGCACTATTCGCCTCATAACCTGGGAAATGTCAGTGTGTGATGAAGCCTCTCAAGTTAGTCGCGTGTTGCAGGAAATGGCGAGAAATAAACTGGACTTTAATGAGGATTACCTTGGCCAACCTGGAGAAATAAAGTAAAAATTTACGGGACTGGGTTGCAAGCCCGAGGCGGATCAGATAAGCTTCGCTGGCCACTGCACAAGAGCTCTATCACGCCTCGTGTTAAACCCCAGCACATTGTCTGCAGGCTCTGCATTCCACGTCGTCGTCAAGGTAGATGTACTATGGTAGCGTAGGCTGCATAGAAGCCCATACGTTCAAAACATGGCGGCTCATGGTGCGCAGCCAGCGCCGTCTTCGAAATGCGTGGACAACTAAAAAGTGACGTCATAATTAAAACAAAAACGCGACGTTGAAGTCACGTGTTTTAGTGACGTCATATTCGTGACGTCAGCGTCACGTGCCGCTTGGCGGGAAAAATAAACTGCTGAACGCCGCGACGCTTCAGCGCGACACCCGACACGAGAACGAAGAAAGAAGACACGACGAGTGCCGACCACCAACGCTATTTTAGGTAGTCAGTTCTCGGTGTGCCCTTTTCCTTCGTCCTCGCCTCAGGTGTCGCGCTGAACCTTCTCCACGTCCTTGGGAAAGCGATGAAATATGACGCCGCCAGACAGGTTATCGCTCGCACATCGTGCAACCGCACACCTCTTTTTTGCGTACGGGGGCCCCATGGCCACAGACGATGCCCTTTTGGGGCAAAAGCGACAGAACCGCACCCAACCGAACGAAACTACACAGAAGCGCTGGCAAAAGGGAAAAGCGGAAACTGTACACGAACGATGCGCACCAAGAACTCGAGCAACAAGCAACGAGGAAAAATTAGGGCTAGCAGAATCGAGTTTCAAACAAAAGCAAGCAGAATGGTCAAAAGATATGACAAGGGTATGACATCAGAGCACCGTCAACCTTGGCATCGACCCCCTGGCATTGCCGCTGTTCTGAGCGAACGCTGTCATAACAATTTTTACAAAGCAAGCGCTATACTTTCTAACAAAATGCACACAACTAAAACATTTTAAAAAGGAATCACTGCAATTGTTTTCGATTGCTTTTGAAACACAAAATATGTCCTAATTATTTTCCTCTTCTAGTCGTGTTTGTCCACTCATCTCATTTTGGCGCTTTAGTTCCACCACTAATTTGATGTCGCTAGCACTTGGTTCTGGACCGCATACAGGCTCCGGCTTCGCGACCTATTTCAATTGACCTTGTCGTCGTCTTCATCGACTTCAATCTGTGCGCAAATCAAGAATGGAAAGTAAACGCTTTTCAAGTATGTAGCGTTGCTGTCCACCTGCAAAAAAACCTGTTTCTGCACAATATTTCGTGGTTATAAATGTTAAACTACCAGCAATTTTTTTCGCTTAAATTCGGATCGGCAGACAACAACGGCGGTACACATCTCCTGCAGCCCGTCTCGTGGCTATCGGCCGGCTTTTCTTCAAAAATCAACATGCATCGCCTGCTTTTGAAACCGCTGAACTGTGGCATGCTCCATGAGCTCGTTCGTCGGTGCAGCCAGAGTTATCGGCCAAAACATAATAAGCTACCTGAGCCCAGGCTCGAGGGTCACCTCATAGTGGCTGTGCGTCATGCATCTGGTGCGCTCACTTTTCCAGAGATAGTGAGGTAAATAAGGTGTTTCCGTTTTGCACTTGAAAACAGCATTTTAGAAACGGATGTTTTCGTGCGTGCTCAGACGCTGCATGTGTTTAGAGGAGGTGTATCAATCAAAGTAATATAGGCTCAGATGAATGACTGAACTGCTAACTGAGAATATCCATAGCTATCGAAAAACGATTTCCTCTCTCATCTGGGCTACTCCAAAGAGAACGAAAAAAGAGATTAAAGCTGGAAGGCGCGAAAGGACGGACTTTGAAATAAGCCGAGGGTTTTGCTGCCTATATCGTGAGCGCCCGTGTGTTGCGACCATGCTGCTTCTTTACTCCTGCGCCTTTGCCCAAATTATGTGAAGAGTCCCTGGCCATTCTAGTTACGTTCCGTCTCTGTCTCAAAGTGTTTGTTGCCACTACCTTCTCGAACTGACACAGGCAGTCACGCTTTCTCTGGGGAGCCGCGCGTCTGTCAAAAGAATACGGTAGGCAGCTCTATGTTCCAGTGTTTCAGACGCCGTACCAGACTAAGGTTGATGCTTATGAGAATATGGCAGTGTCATCAAAGGTGTAAAATTTAGACACGCGAGCAATATCTTACGTGATGAGAACAAATGGCTGCATCACCAGGTGTCATCCGACGGGGAAGAACTGTGCTCTCTGCGTGGTTTTGCTAGCAAATTTTCCACTTTTAGTACGTACACTTTTCGCATTCCTTCTAATCAAAAGACGGGTTATCATGTGATACTGTTCCAAAAAAAGTCACTATTTTATTCGCAATACTTTTGGCCGGTGACTGCTTTTGAGTTTTCAGGGATAAAAGCATTTTCTTGTGCCTTCAAGAACCTCCCACGAAGTCTTTATTTTGCGCATAAATTTTTTTAGTCAAGACAGCTAAATCTTACACAAAACATGAATTAAACCCAATGCCAGAACTCTGTATAGAATCTTATTTTAATAGTAATAATGTGACTATATAAGAGCAATTGAATAGGCAAACACAGAACAAAACACATTTGGTTTGTAATCGAAATCACGCAGTGCGATCAATAATGTCAAAGTGGCTTACCGACTCGGTGGTGGTACGGTTGTCTCCTCCATGGTAATACAACCCGCTAGTGAGCTTCGTTTTAGATAGATCATCCAGCTTGTAATCGAAAGTCATTAGGAAAAAATAGTCGAAGTGCCTGCGGTGGAATTTAAAAATACAAGGTGTCCTTCCTAGTCCATGTGCTGCTCCGGGACTTCAAACACCGCATATCAATATTACCGGCCTGTTTACGCTCTGAACAAATTTAGATTTTCCAAACATTTGCCCTGAATTTCGTCTTTGTGGTCAGTGTACATATTTGAGCTGGACTTTAAGCTTTTTCTTCCGGGAGCCTTTAGCACTAACAGACTCCAGTTTTTACTTTCTGGATCCTGTGCTCGGAGTGGCACGGCGGGCGGCGCATTGGAGGGGGGGGGGAGGGGGGGGGGGTCGCGGTTGTGGTGCTGTCCTGCATGCGCGGTCGAACTTCACTTGCAGTATAACACTTCGACATAAAGTCATATTGCGATGAAGAAGACGAAGCTGGTAGTGGTGCGGGACGGTGTTCTTGCGCTAGAACAGCGGTCATTAAGTCACCTCACTGCCATCAGTCATCTCTTCTCATTCTTCGGCTGGCCGCCACGTGTCCAAAACATTCCCGCCACCAACTTCTTCCTTCGCATAAAGCTTATTCAGGCTGCTCAACAAATTTGCGAAGAGACCTTCGGCTTCTTTAATTATCTTACATAATGTTAACGACATTGCCCTCTTTAACTCTTACGGATTACACCTAATTTTTGCCAATGAGTAGCCACTTCTTGACCGCTCTTAGGCCAACTTCCTGCTTTAGAGCCTGCTCTATCCTCTCCATGTTAAGCTTCCTTATATTATTTGTTATACGCTTATTGATTATCTTCGATAGTTCTCCCAGCGATATCCTTTCTATGGGGTTAAAGAATTTTACTTCAACGTTTTTAATATGTTTCTTTTTTTTTACCGAGGGAACTACCCCGTAGCTTGTCGAGCCACGCGACCTCCTACTTATTTTTGAGACTGTAATTCATCTCCTTAGTACAGAGGTCATCATCCTCCGATAAAACGGACTGTCTGTTCTCCAGCGACGTCTTGAGTTCCTCTACTTTCCCTATTGCGCCTAACTCGTTGATGTACTTGTTATCATTGTCAGATTCCTCTACTTTCTGCTGAGACCTCACAATCCTACGGTCAATACATCTCACTTCGCCTAGCTCCTCCACATGCTGTACTACGCCAGGATTTGCCCACAGTATGAAATCTATTTCAGTTATGGTCCCGTAGTTTGGGCTCTTACAAGTCTATTTCCTGTCCTTCCGTTTGCGGAAGACGGTATTCGTGATTCATAAACTATTTCTTTCTGCGAACTCTACTAATAATTTCCCCCTGCTATTCCTAGAACTCAAGTCCAGGCGGCCGTCAGGAATGTGTACGGCGTGTTTCCTCTAAAGAAGAAGGGTGTAGAGCTAGGAGAGTTGGTAACAGTTCATTGTGGGCGGTACACCACGAAGCATACGAAATAACGAAAGAAACAGACCACTGACAGCGCTAGTATGTGATGTCTCTTTCTTTCGTTCTATCGTCTTTTTTTGCATTGCACCACCAACAATGTGTTTACTATGCTTATTGCAGATTCCGCGTGTTCAAGTACCTTGAAACTATCTTATCATTGTGACTGAATATAGGCGCTTAGGCCTGTACTACATTCAATTTGGAGCTCTTATTAACCCTAATCACGATAGCTGCCGCCTGCTCGTTACTGCTATAGAATTTCTCATTGACGTGGAATCCCACGACTACCTCTCGTCTGACCGCTAAACTCAGGTAGAATAGTACGTGCCCGCTCTATAGCACTCTATACGCTTCGTATGCCCTCCTAATTTCAATAATCCCTAAGACAGCCCACTTATTACTCGCTAGTTCCTCGAACAACACTGCTAGACTAACATTACTGATAAGGTTCTAGCGTCAAACGTTGGCAGGTTCAGTTCGCTGTGGAGGCCTGTACCGAGTCAGAGATTACTGGCGCACTCTGCTACGCCCCAGGTATGACCGCAGCTTTGCTTTGACGTCCCCCTATGGACTGAGGGCCGGAGCTTAATTGGTGTATTTGTACACCTGGAGGTGGCCAAATACTACACCAGAGGGGCTGAATCCTGCTCTGGCAAGAGGGTGCGGTGTCGGCTTAGAGTACCGTGATCTGGCTGCGCCCCTGGTCACCTTATAAAACGCCATCGACATTCATTTTTTTTTTTTGTAATCTGGTGGAGAATCGTGCAGGACCGGGATTAGAACCGCGGTTCTCTTGCCTGTGAGGAAGATGAACTACCCCCACTCCGTTGATGCATCGGTGCTTTCAATAGGGGCGAAAGGCAAGCAGGTATTGCAATGGCCTTGCCCTGTGTGAGCAGGCTGTTAACTCGAGAGTGTAATACAAAGGCTTAGCTGAGTAGCGCGCCTGTGGTGACATACAGGGAAATCGGCACCGCCTGCGTTATTATTTATGCAGAAGTTTACAAGAAGTTTGGAGGAAGCTAAACTAGGATGCAGCGATAAACTACTTTGGGAAGGGTAGATCTTGCTGAGTGGTGGAGTTGTAGTTAGTACTTAGTAGATTTGACGAAAGGAAATAGCACAATAACTCTATGACTGCTCGCTGAACACCTCAACCACGCCGTGAAAGAAAGGAGCAAAGTGGAAATTAAACAAAACGTAGAGAAAGGCGTACTGTAGTGGAGGGCTCTGGAATAATTTCCACCACCTGGGATTATTTAACCTGCACTGACGTCGGACAGCACACGGGCGCCTTTTCTGCTTCGCCTCCGTCGAAATGCGGCCGCCCCGGCCGCATTCTAAGCCGCGTACCACGGCTCAGTAGCCGAGCGCTCTAGCCACTGAGCCACCGCGGCGGGCGAGCGGTCAAGGGGCCCAGTTCTCTAGCATCTAGAGAACCATGCCTCTCAACAGTATGGCTGCAAGTTCGAATAGTTTTGGGAGCTAAAAGCATGCATGCTTTTGTCGCCTTTATGATGGTGTTGTGAATCACTCAGCACAGACAGTTGATCACATAGCAGCTACGGTTGCAAGCTCGTATGAGCCTGCACTAAACACGATTACAGTGATGAAAACTTAAGGTGAATTTAAGCTCATGAAAGTAGCATGGATTTTATCGCCGAGGGGTGCTCATCTGCAATATTTTTGTGCGCCAGCTAGACGGCTTATCTACAGAATTTCTCCAGCTTTCAGAAAAGCACACTGAAGCCGCAAAAAAAGAACCCCAAGTGTTCATATTACTAAGTATTTTCCTAGTGTCTTCCTTCGGTGCTCTCTGCACCGCAATAGATTACTCTTAAGCTCCCAGTATTAAGTGATCCAATTTAGCGTTCCAGTGAGCTTGTGTCTTGTTTGTTTCCCATCCACGGATACTTAGATGACACGTTTTGAATTAAAGGAAGGTAAAATTTTATGAAATTGTCCGATTAGAAGCCCACCACTCATGCCACAACAAAATTTATTAGCCAGTTAATGACGTTTGATGGCAGAAAGACTGGGTTGTACAGTAAATATTTTTGTACACCTGTATCGGTAACTGCTACTACCATAAACTAAAATCGGCACCCTTACCTGCGTGCTCGCTTTTGCAAAAATCTCTGTACTCTTCGCCCGCAAGTGCCTACCTTGTGATCCGTCGGCTCATCAGCCCGTTGCACTCAGGATTGCGGCATGCAGGAAGCTGAAGTGTGATGAGGGTATCATTGAGAACCGCTTTCCGCAGCTTCTGCATAGTTCGCAAAAAGAAATGCGCCAGAAAGCAGCTTGAGATAACTAGGCTTATGAGAGCTTCATCCTCCCACATGACATTTTCCTTTCCGTTCGAAGGCCTTCTTGTGAGCGAGTTTTCATTGCGCGCGCCCCAGCCCTTCGCGGATATTGGTGTACGTGCCTATTTTTGTTCGTCGTGCGTGACTGTTTATATTTTCTATGTACAAATAGTCGAAATTCATTAGGCCCACCTAAGCCTTCATTTATTTATGCTTCATGCTTGTAATAAGTCAATTTCTGTGCTGATTTCTGGCTGCTCAAAAGTGCATTGCTCTCATATGGATTTCATTTCAGATGCATGATCTACTTATTTCTTATACGTTCCACCATACTCGGCTAGAAGTTATGGCGTCCCTTGCTAGCTTCATATAAGACATGGAGCGCTTTGAAATCAGCCTGATTACAACTGAGAATATTTCGGTTAATAATCACCTGAAGTGAAGGCTGAAAGAGCGGTGCATATTGACCCCTTTCAACCCCGCTGAACGCCAACATTAGGCCTGTCAGAGTTTGTGACACGAAACTAAAAATTGTACGGCAAAATTCACGAAAAATAATCTTAGACGAGGCGCGCACCTCTTCTAGCAAATATTAACTAATTCTATGAGGCATCTGTTCGCTAGTAAAAAAAAAAAAATGCCAGTTCGGAGGAAGCAAGAAATAAAAGCTTTATCGTATTATCAGTTCATTTGAAATTGCATGCTTCAAATCTTCACACTACACATTGCGTTCGGCAGTTTCAAACAAAGCTGCTGCGAGCCAACGCACCCACCGTGAATGAGAAGCGGGTTTTCGGCTTTAGTCAAAGATGTTATTGCTGCTTCTCCGTATACAATTCTAAAATATGACGTTTATTTTGCATGTTACGCTCCTTTATCGTCGATCTTTGTTCACGAAATATTCTGGTTACTGCATAAAAGCTGGCGCACATAATGCAATCTAGTGCGTAGAGGAAAGGTTTTTTGCGAAATTTTGAATTGGTCTTTGCAGTAGCGATAAACGCTAGCAGCTCCCAGCGGACACCAGCTTCTAGAATCCTTCAAAATATCCTCGCCAGAAGGATGCAACTTGTACAAGCAGCGTTAAACGGCAACATCAGCGCGTACATGTGTCATCGTACTGATACCTCAGATAACGCTTTTTCGTGAAGCCCAGTATTTTCGTTCCAACATCGCGACTGGGCATTGTCACTTGTAGCTCCCTTTTTGTCTGTCATGGTACCTGTCGTTATGTGTCCGCGGACACACGTTCGAAATGCTACTGTGGTCGCTTTGATGCAGATCACATTCAGTACAGACAAATATGTGCCTGTATTTGATCTAAAGGCGGTGGGAGCTGCTGCTCAACCACCGTGACTCGAGACGGAGGTGGCATTTGCAGTAATTTGGAGCAAGAGAGCGCACCCACTTCCAGCCGCGTCATTTCGTACGTGTCCACTTCGCAGATGCTTAGTGGCCTCAAGTCAACACTGCTGCAAGGACAATACGAACGACCCTGTGTGTCACCTCGATGAAGTTGAGTATTGCCTTGATCTCTGCAGGCTTGCAGACGGGAGGTCCTGGTCCCTCCAGGTGAAAGTTGATGCCGTCGATGCGCAGTTCCTTCAGCCAGAACTTGATCTCGTTGATCAGATGCTCAGCCTTAGCGTCATCGCGAATCCGATTCAGCAGGCTATGCACGTGCGCGCCACCGCCGTAACTGACGAGATTGCGCAGGTGATTTCTGCCCGTAGCGAGCTTCAGATTGCCCATTTCCTTAAGTATGTCTGCAAAGCAAAAATAACAACTAATATTAAACTCCATTCTGCAATTACTTCACGGATGAGGTATTCAAGGGCGCAATGACAACACATCTAAGGTTACGGTCCCACAAAATAGTTCGCGTATTTTGCTGAGTTGCATGTTCGAATGCCACGAACAAACTATCCTAAACATCCTACTCAATCTTTTTGCGTATGTACAGGACGGACTGATGTATGTCATAATTTTTTTTATGAACAGCACCCTTAACTAAATCCAATTATTGCGGCAGAAACAATTCGCGGAAGCTAGCAAAAGCCTTCAATATCTCCTCTTACGCACTAGAAGTGCTTGGAATGCGCTTCCAGGGTTGCTGCAGGCCCGTGATGAGTAAAATGTCAAGACTGACGCCTAAAAAATAAACCTGTGTCCTCTCTGCTGTCATGAGCTTGGTGCTAATTTATCAGAGCGACTCATTACACTGTCAAACACAACGCGTACTGCAGGCCTTAGTGATGTCACACTGGTGCCCTATCAGCGAAACCGCACTTGTTCATTGCAAGCTACGGCGTCAAGCAGCGTGTCACGCTCTTATGTAGTAATCAGCTCGGCTTTTCGTGTAGCATCAAAGAATGCATTAACTGACTGGAAGAAAACAACGGAGTTGAAGGGAAGCAAATAAATAGCAGCGTCGGCTAACCAAAATCTAGTGTTAGGTAAAAGTGGCCTATAGAGTTGCGAGGCAGCATGCCGAAATTTGCGCGCGCTTAGTACCACGCAGACTGCTAGCCTTCTGCTTGAACAAGGAATCATAGTCCTTGTCTACACCCTCTGCAGACACTGGTTACATAGAATCAGAAATTTCACCTGCAAAACTTCCCAGCGCATGGCACCCGTCATTGTCTTGAGCGCAGACGTAGCGGCCACAGATGCTCGCTAGTTTTGCTAGTTATAATGTCGAAGATGAATCTCGGTTACTTCCAAAGAGCTTCCACGGGTGAAATAACGATATAATTTCACGCGTACCTGTGCAGCCAAAGTGCGGCAACATGCACTTAGCCCTAAGAGCTTTTGCAAAAACGTTGCGGGTTAATTCCAGGCGGTCCCGCCGTTAGAAACCGTAAGGGCAGAGGAGACATCTAGTAAAAAAACCTGCTTCCACAAAAGAATCGAGAAATGAGGTCGCTTCACACCATTATGATAGCTGGCCCGGGGGGCATCTTCTATAACATAAACCACTACGCTTCACGCCGTCCCACTTGGTATAACAGACTAGCATGCGCTCATGTTTTTCCTTGTACTCTTCACCGCTGGTATAACTAACTTAACACTGTCAATTTTGTTCGCGTTCAGCTGAGAGAAACCGCACATATCCGCGCCAGCCCTAGCACCTTTTCAGTTCTCATAAACAAATTTTTCAGATGTCATGGTAAGACGACGGCTCCATTCTCTGTATCCCCGTATTAGTAAGCATACAAGATACAGCAATGTCTCGTAAATCGTTTGCAAAACATTCACGCTTAAATTTCTGCCAGGTAATTCTTGCCGCGAATGAAGGACACAGGACTAGCATACTCTTCTCTCCCTTGGAGCCTCTCTTGCGGAACAAGAACTTCCCCGTCTTGTTGTCCGTCTCCAGGTAGGAGTAGACGAAGTGCGTGCACTTGTCCACTGGCAGACTTTTCAGACTGAAGGTCCTTGTGCCCGGTCGCTGAAAACGCTCGCCACGGATGAAGCACACGACGGGCGCTGGTGCGCTCAGCTCGACATCTTCGCTGCTTGTGTGCTCAGTCGTCCCTTTTTCACCCGTTCTATCTGAAGCCTGTAACGAGACAAATTAGCAGGTAAGGGGAGGTCTTTAGACTTTACGGTCTGCTTTTGAGTCACGTAGTGGGCCATTCATGACACCCGCGAAACTCAAAACGGCTGAAAGGTGAGCAAAAGCCTTTTTTTCACCTCTAAGGACTTCGGTGGCTTCGTAGACACCGGAAGAGCCCGACAGCAATGTACAAAATCTTACCCTGTGCAGCGAGTTATGGAAAGGAAAATGATAGGTGTAATGTTGAGAGACAGGAAGAGGGCAGATAGGGTCAAGGAAAAAACGCAGATTAGTGATATGCTGTTCCAAGTAAAGAGGAAGAAATGGGCTTAAGCAGAGTACTGGCCTACACTCCTTTTTGTCTCCTATATTCCATTCCCCCTTTCTCTTTTTCAAATAGGCTGCCGCCCTTCCCCGGCCACGGAGCAGGTCTTGGTCCTCGAGATGCGAGCGTGCCTGAGACGCCTCAGACATCTCTGACCTTGTCTGACAAATGCGTATTAATTTACGATTGTGCCCGCAGGCCAAGTCCACTAGAATTCAGATGTCGCCCCAGAAGTGACATTCCCGGTAGAAGGAGTCCGGATCTATGGCTTGTCACTTGAATATATATGGGAATGTCCGTGTTTGCAGGCGTCGAAGGTGTGCTCCCTATGCTTTAACGAGGTCTTAGCCGGAAGAAAATAGTTCCGACGTACTAGTTTATATTATACTGTTATATTCATGTAGGTAGTGACCACATTACAGTGGGTGTGTTCGTTAGGACGACATGGTGATGGTTCCAGGAATACTTTTTATGCGAAGCATACTACTTTAGCTACCACTTCAGCCCTTCACCGTGGTTATGCGCCTCCAAATCACGTGATACATGACGTCACACCACGTGACACGACGACGTCACGACAGTAGAGAAACGGGGGCCCACCTCGCGCCGTCGCTGTGGTTGTGCGCCTCCAAATCACGTGATACATGACGTCACACCACGTGACACGATGACGTCACGACAGTGGAGAAACGGGGGACCACCTCGCGCCGTCGCTGTGGTTGTGCGCCTCCAAATCACGTGATGCATGACGTCACACCACGTGACACGATGACGTCACGACAGGGGAGAAACGGGGGCCCACCTCGCGCCGTCGCTGTGGTTGTGCGCCTCCAAATCACGTGATACATGACGTCACACCACGTGACTTGATGACGTCACGACAGTGGAGAAACGGGGGCCCACCTCGCGCCGTCGCTGTGGTTGTGCGCCTCCAAATTACGCGACACGATGATGCTTCGCATTCTCCAGGCTTACCCAAGTTAAGCCTCAGCCATCATTTTTTACTTGTGGCCATGACACAAGGTTCAATTCTATTCATCTTCAAGCGAACCCGTGGCCCTCAACACTGTGGCCATCCTTACAAAAATGACGAGCAGTTTTGTGAAGCTTTACCTTCTTCAAGAATGGTCAAATCGTGGCTACACAAGAGATAAAATCTGATTGATTAGTCCGAATAGTGAGACTGCTGGGTGGGAGCGAAGGATGATTGTTTATTTTTAAAATTAGAAGCTCTGCAAAGTAATTGCGACGCTTCTGTGCATTTTAAATGTAAAGACTACATTTGTAGCTTCTGAAAAAGAGATGGTTAACGCCAGCCTTCCTCGCTTTTTATATAAGATGATTACTGTAGTCCGTAATGCGCAATTTGAGCGCAGCTCTTCATGCTGCTTGCCATCACTGGCAGGGGTCGTGTTACGGTGCTACCCAGACTCCGAGATCTTGCCTTGGAAGCCACCTTTCCGGTGGCGTTTTGCTCTGCTACTTGGGCAAACGGATACGCCAACAACGCCGACGACTGCACCAAGGCCAACAACTACGAAGACTACAATGACTACGACGGGGAAGGCAGGAATGGGCGAACGAGAGCTGCGCTCTAAAATACACCTCGAAGAAAGTACACAGCGAATTCCTATCAGCGCTGACGCGGGATTTCCCCTGTCACCTGCAAATAACCGGGGTACATTATTAATTCACACTCAGTAATTAAGAAAAACTCCGAAATCTTTCAAGGCCCTAAATACTAAACTAAGCCTCTATAGTTTGTTTTTGTTCTTTGCGACGGTTGTCGAGTGGTCTTCAGCGAAAAGGTATATTCAAATTCAGCTTGTGTGTGCCAGCCGTCACAAGTTTACTGGGAACGAGAGTCATAAAAACGGAAAAGTTCACCCCAGCCACTTCATTTTAGTGCGCGCTTGTGCCCACTAACCTGATCAAGCCTCTTCGTTAGTGCCGGAACACGGTGTATCACCTGCCATTTCCGGAAATTGTCTTCCTCAGCTATTTGCGCGCCCCGTAAACATTTGACGCCAGGTGCGCATTTCCACCACAAGCATTTTACTTCAAAGCTATATTTCCCAACTCGGTTATCGGTGAGTGCTTCACCTTGCGAGCATCAGTGCCGTTGTTGTATGGACGATATCCCTGCAGAGCCTTCCATGCCGTGTCCACCATAGGAAAGACGTCACCGACGCAGTCACCCGAGTAGTCATCCTGGTCCACAGACCAAATGAAGACACCAGCCAATCGTTCCGACCGGAACCACCTCACCTGCAGTAGAACCGGTTGAGCAGAGGGTCTGAAACTACAGCAGATTGTTATGACCACTAAATTTCTCTAAGCAACAAGGACAAAAGTAAACCACGTGTTCAAGATAACCTTCACTAGTAAGCGAACCGAATTTTCCTGCATTTCAGCAGTGCCCGATCGAAGAAAAGTTTGTTACAATAATCAACGCGTATTACACAGAATGGAAATATAGGGTACATACTGAGCGCCGCGGCCACGCATGAGGTAAGAACTGTTTTGTCAGCCTAGCTACTGCGCTCGGACTAGACACTGTCCTGACCTTGAAGTGCGATTTGCCATCAAAAGCTATTTCATTCCAAGATTTCGCGCACTTGAGCTGACGCAGCCCAGGTCCAGCAGCAGCATCAGCGTCCTCATTGCTGATACTATGAAAAGCGGCAATTAAGACAGAGCAGCAGCTATGCGCCACATTATCTAATTTTTTACGCCACATCTTCGTGCCTTCAAAGAACTGCGTACGCACTCGATTCATGTGCGCCGTTAGCGCCCCGACGGAAGCGGCGCATGGCATACTGTAACGCTGTTCAAACATCTCAAATGCACTAATAGTTCCCGCGTCCATGCTCCAGGATCTAAACAACCCGGATGTGGAATAAGTTTCTTGCTGCCCTGAGCATCGGTACATGCCCAGCTTACATGCGTATAAATACAGGATGGATGAGGGATGGCTCCACCAGTAGTGACCCGCAGAGTCAAGAAAGAGTCGTGTTGTATTTGCCATCTCGAAAAGGCACTGTGCAGTAAAATATGTAAGAAAGCCTAGTATTCAATGTCTGTAAACCCATGTGCGGTTTGGTTCTTTTGGTAGATTCATAAATGCCCAGCGTTAGTAGAGTAATGACTGGGTCAGAAGAGTCCAGGACGTGCAGCCGCGGCTCAGATGCATCGCTTCGTCCCCAGCGCCACCCTGTGATCTCAGAACGAAGCGTCCATTTTCACACCAGGAGGGCGTGTGCTATGCCTCTCTTGGGCTTGGTGCGAAAAGCAGCCCACTTGGTGGGTCGGCAAGCTGGCGCGCTTTCCCGCTTGCGCCGCTACTCTGGTAGGGTGTGGGTAACCTGCATTTGTTTTAGTGCGCTAACACTAAAGGCCCCCCTCCCACCCCTCGCCGATTTCACCGTTGTCGGTTGTCCGGTCCATTCAAGCAGAACAAACTGCCCAGCATAGCAGGTGGCACTTGAATTATTGATTGGCCGCGAGGCGACCAATCAGTAATTTGGTCCATGACCTAATTTGGGCGAGATTCCCAGAATCTCACCCGAATTAGGACATGGACCAAATATCTCATGGGCCCAAGAATCTAACCCGAATTAGGTCATGGACCAAATATCTCATGGGACCAAGAATCTAACCTCAGAAGAGCCGAACACCAGGCCAGGGGAAACCTTGTACCCATTAGAAAAGCGGTGAGTACCCGGCGGCGCTGATAATCGAACCCAGCACCTCCCGAATGCAAGGTGGGTGCTGTACCACAAGGCCACCGCTTTCACAATCCTGAGCGCGCCTCACAAGCACCAACAGCGTCGCATTCCAGTTCAACGCAAAGCCGGTGAGCGCTGCGCAAAGGCAAGCAAAATGTGACCTGTGGCCGTGTTTCCTAAAGCTACCTGTAATTTTAATATGATACGGCCGTGAATTCATTTGGAACGAAAGTAACAGAATGAAGGAGAGCCAACTACCAATCACAAGCACAGCAGGCTTCGATGCGGCGCGGCCGCATCGCCAAGTCATAAGGACCGTGATGCGCCAACATGTCGCACAACCACGCAACCACAGCGCAGGGTTTTTCCCCGAGGCAAGAATAACTGCGACCAAGTTCATCAGGTGCGCGAAGGGCATCTTCGTGCGCTGGTATTCGTCAGCTCAAGCGTCGGTCCGTCAGTGCAGCGTGGGCATGTCATGTGTTTATGCATGTAGGTAGCATTATGGCCGCACTTCCGCCAAACCAGCGTGAACTCACCCCCACAGCCTAAGTTACTGAGAGCAGCGAGCAATGGCAGAGGAGCAGATGAAAAGAAAACAAAACAAAACATTACAAAATATCGCATCCTGCTTTTAGTTAGCAGCTACTCCCTCGGGAGGCTGCAGTGATTTGCTCTTCCATTTCCGATTAAGAGGAAAGTGTAGGAAGAATGCGGTGAGGAGCAGCCAGACGTACTTTCGCATCAGCGCTTTCCTTGTCGTCGTAGCTTATCCACTGGTCCTTGTAAGTTATGTACGACATCCCCGCCTCCTTCACCCATTGCCGTTTCCAATGGTAGTAGTTGAACCGGCGGCATGTCTGGAGAGATACGTAACATACGCAATGTTTAGTAGAACGAACGAGCATACAAGGTGTTCTGTGTGCTCGAGTTTGATCTTTAGTAAATATTTCTCCTCTCTCTGCACGTAGCAGTAACAAGCCTGAGACTTCAGAATGCACATAACTAAAGAACTTAGTCTGTCAATTTATTCAGTCAGCCCTTACTTTTATCATTTCCGTCCTCAGTTCATAATTTTGGCATGGATTTTTGTTTTTATTCTACAAGCGTCAAACTATTTAATAATATTAAACTCGGACACACAGGCTTTACTACATTGTTGCACCTGATTTCAGCCTCGCATACCCAGTTACACTTGCAAGCCTCAAATGTGGGAAAGGAGCTGTTTTTTTTTTGCAACAGGGCCGGATAAAACACGTTCCTTTTAAAGTCACAAGACGAAGAATGGAGCCCACCTCTACGTAGTTCATGTAACCGTCCGTTCTGGTAAAGTTGGCACCGTAGCCCAACGGATGCTTTCCCTTGAGCTTTGAGCCGACGCCGTTGTGAGCCGCGTTGTCGAGCGTGAAGGTGCGTCCGTAAGTGGGGATTCCGGGAACAATCCTGGATTTGGGCGTGCCAGCTAAGATCCAATGTTGCAGGCACGATGCCTGCATGAGCCGGTGGAATCAGAACGAGATGCCTTGTATGTACCGCGGGGTACAAAGGTAAATGCAAAAACGCAGTAAATGTCCGCCGCGGTGGCTCAGTGATTATGGTGCTCGCCTGCTGACCCAGAAAACTCACGTTCTATCACGGTTGCGGCGGTCGAATTTCTATGGAGTCAAAATTCTACAGGCCCGTGTACTGTGCGATGTCAGTGGACGTTAAAGAACCCCAGGTGGTCGAAATTTCCGGAGCCCTTCACTACGGCGTCTCTCATAGCCAGAGTCCCTTTGGGACGTTGAACCCCATAAACCATAAACCAAACCAGCAAAATGCAGTAAAAATGCAGAAGTGTTGCGGTTTTCATAGGCTGCGAAAAAGGAAGGCACCTTGAATCTAATCGTTACTCTATACTGAACCAGAAAGCATGCTATAACAAACCGCCTTGCGCTCAGATCGGTGACCTGCTAGATCCACAGCTGTTTTAGCTCTGCGCCCAGCAATATCAATGCACATAACGAGATGCAAGCGTCTTTGTGATGCCTGGTGTCCTGATGTATCAAGGGTAATAACGCAGCGCTCTGCGCGTAATTTACTTAATGTGGGAAAGCCTGCAGCCATGCAAGCGGCAGCGTCAACACTGCAGACTCTAATTCTATAGATCTCTCGTGACAAGCACTGAAAAAGGAACATCGAAAACGCCGTACATGTCGTACATCTGCCCCTTCCCCTCCCCTCCCCCTTAATAGGCGCCATTGTACTGCCACCCCTACTCTTACAGAAGCCTATTCATTCAAATTTTTACTTGTTCCCGCGTTTGAGTTTCTTATTAAATACTCTAGAGCTTGTTCTATTAACGCAATTTATATATTATTCTGATTTTTTGCTCGCGTCAGCGTCAGTGCGTGTTCTTTTTTGTACAGTCCTCATCCTTTATATTTTCTAGAATCGAATGAACACGACAGCTTGTCCCTGTTTAGGTCAAACGCCAATGGAATAAACGCGATGAGCATGACACGTTAAGTTACTCTAAAACCAAAGGCCACTCTCTTGTTTAATTTTATAATATGCATTAGCACCCGACGGTTATAATTTTCTGTTTACTAAAATAATTCATTTCATTGCACTGCCACATCAGCAATGCGCTGTTCAGCCAACAGCTTACGGTGTCTGAAGATGGGCAGCAATTTTTGCTGCTGGTGTTCTTGCCTCTGAAGGAATTATTCCCAAGTTTTATCCCACTGGTGAGCTTCGTCTTCGAGAGGTCGTCCAGATTGTAGTCGAACGTCATCAGAAAAATGTAGTCGACGTATCTGCATTGATAGAAACAAAACGGGCGCTGGATATATTCAGGCCGCACTAAATAATTTCACTTAAGTGTTGCCGACCATATCGATGAAAGGGAACGAACAAAAAAATCAACGCCTATCCTTTTGCTCACACGAAGCAACGACGAGGTAACTGTTCGTATACATAAATTTACAGACTTCAAGTTTATATTTAATTAAGCCTGCATTCGGTAATAAAACAAACAGGCAGTATACGTAAACATGACTTCGGCCATAGCCTCCTGTATTATTCATGCCTGTTCGTTCACTCCGAATCCTCTGTCGCACTTTCCTTCTCTACCATTCTGGGATGCAAGTGCAGGAGAGAACGTTTCGCCATGCACCTATTGGCTCTTGCTGTGCTGCTTGTTCGCGCATTCCAAACGTTTTGTCCTGGCCTACGGTGCAAGGTAATTACCAAGTAGTAATTACCAGCATACTGCCTTCATAAAATTGCAAAATGACTGAATAGGTTTATATGGGTACGGGAGGACTATGGGAGAATAAGTTACAGACTGTGCCACCATTACGTTGAGCGGTCGAGAAGTGCCCACCAACGAATGAAAACTGAAATCAGACAGTAGCCGATGGCCTTCCGGTGAAGTACTAGTAAAGTATTATTCCGTAAGGCAATATCCCAGCTCCGTTGAAGCGTCGCGGAACCCATAAAAGCTGACAACGCCACGCGAAACCAAGTGCAAAGGGCGGAGCGAGTAGTCTTCGATGATAGCGCCTTATCGCTCTCAGCGCCTTATTTAATACGATGAACTCCTATTTTAAGTGCAAAAGCACTACTTCAGACTTACCAAGCTCGAGCAATACTCCTGCTTTTTCTTGTGCTCCGAATTAACCCAAGTATACCCGAATAAGCTCAGGTAAGCTCGGAAGAGCGCCACGCAAGCGGCAGACAATAGGAAGAAGCTCGGGTAAGTTCGGAGGACCACCGCGCCATCTGTACCCAATGGGAGGAGGGCGTCCCGCCGCCTCGATCACGCAACCTTGTGGCGTCATCAAAACCTGCCCTGGCAGGAGGTAGTTAAATTAATGATTAGTCGCGAGAGGTTCCTCGGGAAGAGCAACATGGGTGGCACAGTCCTTACATTGGATGCGATAGAAACAGCCACTGCCAGCGCAGTGGCGCATCGCTTACCCGCTGCGTCATTGCGCTGGTAGAGGTATGATGATTCGCCGCGATCTATGACTGTAAAGTAGGCAATGACCAATTCTGCATACATGCATACATTAACCCACTAAAGCTGCCGCGTCACACGTTTAAGGCGGATCTTGAGGGTCCTCTCCATTTGAAGAATGAACATCTTTCGAACGTCTATTCTGTTTACCGACGTTAAACCCCTACCACTTCTTTATACAAGTTACGGCGCTCCCCGCGATGAGGCGCTCGGATCCTAGATTACATAAGACTACAAGTGCGACGGCCGGCATCCTTTGAACTCGCATCCTTTGAACTTGCTACCATCCTTTGCTAGCATCCTTTGAACTTGCTACCACAACCACCGTTCGCCATCGCAACTCGCCCTCATGAGCGAGCAGAATTCTCAATTCAACGCATAATTATAGTTACCGTTCCTACTGGCATCCAAGTAGTAAAGAGTGTCGGCGGGATGTACTGCCCTTACCTGGCTAGGTCACGCTTCGGTATCGAGTCGCACAAGGGGTCCCGGCATGCGGGCATCTGGACTGTCAGCAAGAAGTCGCTGTAGATCTTCTTTAAGCGGAGCTTCTGCTCAGCGAAAGCAAGAAGAACGAAAAAATGCCACAGCGATTACTCAAGTCACGCAAAGAACATTGCAAACCAGGGCGTGTGAGAAATGCATTTACATACCACCAAGGCTCACCTGCTCAGTTTCTAAGAGACACGTTTTATTTGACGAGGACTCTTGCCCTAGAATAGAAGGCTATTTATTTTTCTTCACCTGTTTAAGGGCAATAAATAGGTGAAACTTTTCTCTAGCTCACTTTTCAAGCACTAGGTAAATTATTTTTTGTCAGCTCGAAAAAATGGGGATGCTATTTTGCCGCCGACGGAGGATGTAGCGTACGCGCTCTTGCATGCAAAAGTATTTCTCGAAATATGACAACACAGCTACGTGATATATTAGCCTATACTCCGCTTTAGCAGTGCAACGATGGTTGTGTTGCACCTGGTTGTCGATCTGCTTCTCTAATCAGAGAAGTCAAACTCATTGTCACTTTGTTAAAACTGAAGGCACAGCGCAACGAAAGACAGGACTAAGGTAGGGACAAACACAGCGCTGACTTGCGACTAAAATGCTTTATTGCTCGCACGCAATAAATAGGCGAAAAAGGAGCACAATCAACAGATATAGCATCAGTGATGATTGTACCGACTTGTACAATGTACAATGTACAATGTACCGACTAGCCCAAACAAATACCTTAGTGCAATTCATTCTCACTTGCTTATTATTATAGGCCATTTATTTTCCAACTGAGGGAGCAATACACCACATAAACCCTTCTCTGGAATCTACAAAAGCAATATGTCGGTGGTTTCTATCGTGGTGAATTTTAGTCAAGCGCGGTGTCAGACGACGCCAGGGAAGTCCCAGGGTTCATTCTGAACAAATATTTATACGTTTCGGCTTCGAACCAACAGTTAGTTCGTAAAGTAACTTGCCTGCTTACGACATAAAACTTCGTACAAACTGGTCATCTAAACGTTAAACCAAACATACAGCGCAGAAAAAGTTTTATAAATTTTTTATGCTTTCCTGCAATGATGCTTCTTTAATGTGGATTGTTTTCCTAATAAAATGCGGCAGTGGTCGGGAATCTGTCGGCCGCGTCAACAAATCAGCGGCCCCGAGCACGCTAAAGCGCTTTATGACTGACACATGCCCGTGACGTCAGCAACACTGATGGCTCAAAATGTATCGACCAGTGCGCTAACAGACCATTACCATGAGCCATGAATCTACAGCATATGGCTCCTGATGTCGCAGAAGTCAGCTCTAGCTGCCACAGCCGCAACAAATTTCTCAAGAGTGGACGCTACCACTTAATAAACAAACATTCCAGTCGAGCCTGAGTTGTATTGAATTGTGCATTCTTACTAAATACCTGAAATAGTTTGAAGTAACATTTTTTGGAGCAAGCAATCTTTTTTTCGCTTCACAGTCACTATCTTCATTTCAAACTCGGCAGCGGAACCAAGGTGACTTGAAAGGTTACTGAGACATATAGCGCGCAAGAATCGGTTTTGAGCGGTTGAAGGCACATTGCTCATCGTTATTCAGATGCCCGACTTTATGCTCCGTTTTTGCTCAAAACGCCATGTTTTTGTTGTGCCGCTTCTTTCGCTATGAATTATCGGTAAGACAACAGAAAAATCTTTTCCTGTAAAGGGCTTCAATAAAACCTTAATCTGCCCCCTTTATCTTATTTTGCCGAAAATCAAGCCTGATTTTTAAGGCAGGAGTAGGGCATCATATCTCAGAGTGATCGTGAGCGAAAGCCCGTGGGCGAAATATAATTTTATGGCAGGTATTATTAAGCATTATGGTCACCTTTAAGAAGTGCAGAACCCGGTCGGCATCTTTCTTGCTGTAGACAGAAGGACCGGGTCCCTCCAGGTGGAAGTTGACACCGTCCAAGTGATTTACTCTTATCAGTGAATTAATTCGGTCCACTAAATTATCGGCGTCTTCCTGAGTGCGCAGACGGTTCAGTAGGCTGTTCATGTGCGCGCCGCCACCGTAGCTGAAGAGAATCTTGAGCTTTGGGTTTGCCCTTTTTAGCAGGGCCATCTTCTTGAGCACAACTGTCAC
This sequence comes from Amblyomma mixtum, assembly GCF_055824585.1. Classification (NCBI taxonomy): domain Eukaryota; kingdom Metazoa; phylum Arthropoda; class Arachnida; order Ixodida; family Ixodidae; genus Amblyomma; species Amblyomma mixtum. Next base: position 92,305,670 of record NC_143016.1, read on the forward strand.
GAGAAAGATAGGAAAAAGAAAGTAAGCAAACTACGTTTGCTGTGCGTAACTACTCACATGGGTATAGTTACCGTTAGTGACTCAACGTAGCTGCACTATAAGCACATGCTCGATATCTTAATGAAGAGCGAAGAGATAAGGGGGAAAGGAGGCCGGTTGTTTGAAGGGGTCCAATTGGCTATTCTGAGGAAGGGCACGCTAAGTGAGGGACGGGAAATTCCAACAAACAACATGACTGTCACCACACCACGATAGGTAATCTTCTCATTTTCAATCGTAATTGCTCTACTTTCACCGAGGCATGGACGTCCACATGGGATAAACGAATCCGGGAATCGTCGTTTTTTTGTGACGCAAGCGTCCGATGTTTCAGTAATGGCGCTAGTCGGTGCAACAGATTAGCCACAGCTGCAGTGAGGCAGTTCTAGGTTCCTGACGTTCAATAGACGCTCACTTCTAAACCGCAATAAAAAAAGAAAATGTGAGAGACCCCATCGATAAAACTGGGGGAAGAGCCTTCCCAAAGAAAGCGTGGAGGCTCTGCTAGACTTCGGCCTCTAAGAGTGTAAGTTAGTCCTAAAGGTATGATCTTACTACACGCCAAGTATAATACCGTTAAAAAAGCTCCAAATCATCCATGTTAACAAAAGCAGTATTAAAACAATCATTTTGTACACACTGCCATGCGCACCTCAGCAATGCTTTTTGTCTCGCGGAGTGCGTATGGCCGGAAAGAGAAATACATATACGGACCAACTTTCTGTTGGCTTCTGTCATATTTACCACGAGCCCCTCATTCCCCTTCCTTGTTTGCTTAATTTCGAATGACAGGTAATTTTACAAAGCTGATGCCTGGTTCTGGTCACCGGTGACGTAACAAACGAACAGCGTGCATGCTACGAGCAGCGAAGTACGAAGACTGTCACGGGCCTTGGGAAAAGAATAAGTGTGATTGGGGGAGAGGGGAAGAAGAATTCGTTTTCGGGCTATATCAACGAAGCAACTCTTGAGGAGAAGGAGGAGTTTGGGCTCCTATATTTCAAGGTGCCAACCGTTCAAGACAGTGTGCTGCAGTCTATATAAAGGCATTTTTTTTTCGACGATACTTACGAGTTGCTTTACAAACGCTACGAGTTAATAACTCTCAAAAAATTTCTCTTAAACAGGATGGGCAAAAATGCATGTAGCTGTCTGAAAGACTGAAGGCTCTCCTTTTCGTTTTCGCATTCTCTAATGCCTTAATTAATTCTAACATAGATCTTTTATTGCTTTTTCTCTGGCCACTTCTGTTCTGTCCAGCCGACGGAGGTTAAAATTACTGGATGGTGGGCAAAGCAGTCGGATTCGCCATAGGTTGTGACTAAGCGGAACCAGCGGCATTGCTTCCCCTCCTTCTTCAGAATTTCATCCCTGTTCTTTCCCTCATTTCATCTCATATCCCGTCTTCTTTTTCCCACAGAATTTAGCCAGCCAAAACCCCGTTATTTTCACCACACTGATCTGCATTGTGGTTTTCTCTGTCTCTTGCCTCTATTTTATTTTTATGCAATTCTGGAATGACTAACCTAAATTGCTGTCAAATTTGACGGGACAGCCGGTGTTTGGAAATTAATACTTCAGTGGCACTATGAATTAAAGAGTTTTTCTAAATAAGTTGCATATCTTCAAAGCAGTGAGCAGGGAAATGCTACAATCCTTCTAAAAACGTCAGATCCGCTTCTCTGTCTCAATTCATTCGGTAGGTTTATGATTTAATGCGGATTTGATTCCGTTTTTAAATCTAACTAATGAAAGCGTTTTCAAAAATGGGCCTTCATACGTCTACTTATTCTCTTTCGCACCATGTAGCATGCTCCAATTATTTGCGCCGCCTTTGGTGAAAGGTTGCTACGTCGACCATGTTTTCTTAAATCGCGCGGTATTAAACACTATAGTGTCGACCTAATGATTGACGCTGTCTAACATGCTCCTACCCCGACAAATGAACGGGCGACTAATGCAGCTTGTTTACAAACAGTTTCACAGCGGCTGTGTGCGTGTCAAAAAAAATGCATCCATGTTAATTCAACCACCCTTCTCGAGGTTAAGTTAAAGCAAAGTCTATATTTTCCTCAACAGGCAATTTCTCAAGCAATTCCGTAACATTGAATAGAAACTCACCATGACTGTCACTGCCCTACGTATAACTTTCTCAGCATGAACGTGGTGTGAAGCCAGCTACGTACCTCTGTCGTTCACCAGACCCTTCTTGCGGAATATAAACTTCCCTGTCCTGTTGTCCGTCTCGAGGTAAGAGTAGACGAGATGCGTACACTTTTCAATGGGCACACTGTTCACCACGAAATTCATGATTCCATACTGCTTGAAACCTTCGCCGCGCAGGAAGCAGACCAAGGGTGGGGGTTCCCTTGAGCGCGTAGTGTGGCGTAATCTCTCATCTTCCCGAAGGAGTTCTTCCGGACTTTTCGTTTCAGATGGCGCTCCAATTCTCCCCACTGTGTGCAAAGAAGAGGAATAGTGAAGCCAGGCTCTCATATTCTTCAGTGCAGTGCCTATGTTGAGCTGGCCTTATGAAGCCAAATCAGAGGTCTTGAACAAAGCCCGTGCGCTAAAATCGGTACCTAAAATAGCTTTTACCATGTCAGGAAGTTCTGTTTACGGGGGTGAAGATAGATTACTTCTTGAAAGCCTACAAAGCATACTAGTTCGGAGAGAAATATCGGTGTGTGATCTTGAAATTCAAATTTCGGTATAAGTCAATTCTTCTCTCTGGGAAAAGATTTTTAGTAGCCTGTACTCTCTCTGACAACTGGCACCAGAGAACAGGTCATAGCTTGTCATCAAATCTAGGCCGAATGCGCTAAGCAATCCAGGCGCAAGAGAGCAACGTGTCTAGTTCGCTTCCGTAATGTTGGTGGTCACGAGAGCACGGTCTACGGCAGCCAAAACGCCCGGCGAACGAATGAGGTTCAGCAGACAAAGGTTTCGAGGTTTCTTGATGGAAGATTCAGCATCCACTTCAGTGGTACTGAATGACATGACAGAACAAATACCAAGTTCGTTTTCTATGCATAGAATAGAGATGTTTCGCTATGAAATCGAGGACCATACGGGTGAACTTATTTTGAGCCGATTATTTTAGCTGCAACGAAACTGACAATTTAACGACCGAGATCGAGCGTCATTATGTCTTTGTTTAAGACGGTTTAAGAAGAAATAAGGGCAGCTTTGCGCCCATAAGAATAGTTTGTGGTCTAGAAGGCGTTTCCGTATTTGCATCCAAAATTCATCTTTGTTATGTAACTCTTGTTTTTGTTGGGATTTTTCAGTTTTTGTGCCAAAGCTGAGCTTCTCAAGAAATCGTGTGTCGCTGCTCACCAGGACATCTTTAAGGCGTATTTATGTTAAACATAATATTGATGCTCTCGTTCCTCACGTAACGCGGTTAACATTAGCATACATATTTCCATTTGTGGCATTATTTTATCTACAGAGACGAAACGAAAAAAAAATATGTTCGTCGACGACATGCCCAGCCTCATCGAGGTATAAGGGAAGGACGACGAAATTCAATAATTTATATTTCTTGTTATAACCTGAAGAGCGTTCCTAATTGTTTTCTAAAACCGCGACGAATTTGGCGCAATAAAATATTTATATATCTTTTATGTTTCTTTATTACGCAAGGCCGCAAACTCACCCCGGTTTTTTGTTCTGGCAGTGTCGGTATATCTTGCTACGTCACTTTCCTCGTGATGCCATTTCTCGTTACTGCCACTGTCAAGCTCTCCTTGGAGCCCTACGACACTTTTGGGCCTCCTGTAATTTTCCTCGCCGTAGTCTGTGTTAAGAACAGTCACCCCGACTGCGGTGAGCGTCGCGAGCAGCAGCGCCGCTAGTGCTCCCATGGCACCTGCAGAGAAATCACGTTGCGTGTGGTGGTCGCATCATCTTGGTGTCGATCACAGCCGAAAGAGCGCCATTAACAGACTGTGCTGCCGAAGATTGCCACCATTTTATGTACTATTTGTTCATCCCTAGTAAATCTGGAAATCTGCCCATTGCCAAATTTCGGAGCCTCTACTGGCGTTTAATCATAGGACATAAATTTTAAGTTTAACCAGCTGTTCTAAGCATATTTAAAACCTAGTTTAGAAGAAATTTTCCCTTCAGCCGTGTCACATCAACACCCTTAGGTAATAGCTTGAATAATTTCATAAATCTTGCACCATAAACTTCACCATTCATAACCACTTTAAAGCCCTTATGCTTAAGGACAGTTAGAATCCGTCAGCTTTACAATACGCATGACGTTAGTCAACTCCATCCTAAAGTTCATCACTTATCATCATCATCATCATCATTTATTGACCCTTAAAGGCCCCTGGATGGTTGGGCATTACATAAGGGGGAGGCGTTACATAACAAAAATACACCAGGTCACGATCAGTGCTATATACATGTACTGGCAGGATATAAAGAAAAAAATGTACATGAACCCATCACACAGAGTGGCCAAACATTTATGAAACGGTAGTTAAACACAAAAAGAATAATCAACATCAGGTTTTTAAGTGCGAGAGCAGCAATATGCGGAACTTACACGGATCTCGTTCGATCACAATGCACTCGGGTAATGAATTCCATTCTTCGATGGCAACGGGTGGAAAAGACTTGTTAAATGCGTTAGTGGAGCCGTGCACGCGTAGAATGCTCATGGAGTTAAAGAGACGGCGCGAAGTTCTGAGGGGCGGAAGCAAAAAGGGGCCCCGAAGTGATGGAAAACAATGGTAAAGTTTGTGGAACAATGACAAACGGGCAATTTTCCGCCTGTGCACCAGAGGCTCTATGTCGAGAGACAATTTTATATTTGTAACGCTAGAGTTGGTGTGATAGTCGGATGAAATAAAGCGGGCTGCACGGTTTTGAATAGCTTCTAGTGTGTCGATTAAGTAAGCTTGGTGTGGGTTCCAAATAGGGGAGGCATATTCTAGTTTAGTGTGGACGAAAGTATTGTAGGCTAGTTTTCGGATAGAAGGTGGGGAAGAACCAAGGTGCCGTCTGATAAACCCGAGTGATTTCGAAGCATCAGCTGCTAGCTTCGTAATGTGCTCCGACCACGTGAGGTTGTTGGTGATATGAATTCCTAGATACAGGTATGAAACGACTTTGGAAAGGGTGGTTGAGTTCAATGAATATGCGTAGTTGACAGTGGTGCGCTTGCGTGTTACCTGCATGTACTTACACTTGGAAACGTTGAGCTGCATTAGCTATGTGGAACACCAATCTTCAATTCTGCTTAAGTCATTTTGAAGGATTAGCTAGTCATTTCAAAACATTCATTTCTACACAGCAACGACTACTCAGGAAGCACATGAGAAATATCTAATGTCCAATGACATGATGAAATAAAACAGCGCAAGGAACGGGACGAAACACGAAGGAGCAAAACACAGACACGGGCGCTTCGTGTTTCGTCATGTTCCTTGCGCTGTTTTATTTCATCATGCAACACCAACTAGCCCGGCATCTTGCACTTCTGAACTTCGTCCAATGACAGCTGGACATAAATACGAAAGGCGCTAATGAGATCTTTGATATTTGCCCCCACCTGTTTCTCGTTTCTAACGTGCGACCTTTGTTTTTCTTCGTACTACGTGAACAAACGTCATAAAATCTTTATAATTACTCCCAACTCAAGCACCTGTCCTTTATTTGCGTATAGGTCCCTACCCTTCTGAGCATATTTGCTCTTGATATTAATTGATAACTAAGGTTACCTTTGCATGCGTTTCAGCCACCTTGCGTTTTCCACTGGGACAATATTTATGCTTCAATACTGCGAAAGGAAAAAAGTAAAGGATGCAAAACTTTTCCATCCCCTCGTTCACTCTTTTAGAAGATCCTAGTCAATTGTACGAAAACGCGATATGTTATGTTACCTTCCTTCAAATTAAACATAGAGCACACAAGAAAATGCTAGCGAGATAGTTTACAGGTATATCAGCCGAACCTAACCGGACTGAGGAAGGTATATAGAGAGTCAGCTGTCTCTTGCTCGGGCCACGAATGAAGTACGGTATACTTCACAAGCAGCTCTAGTAAGAAGAAGTAAGAAGCGATATGAAAGAGAAGAGGAGAGACGTATTAAGAGAAAAAAAGGACAATACGCGATAATTTCACGTTAAAGGTTCTTGATGTTCAACGCGGCATCCAAAATATGATATTGACCATCTAGGCACGGCCCGGCAGGTGAAGAGGACGAGGATAGTGAGGAAGAAATATAAGTTAACCTATATCGGCTCATTTTTGGCGTGTTCGAATGTCAAAAGGCTATACTTATAATAAAGACACATATTTATGCATCACGAAACATAAAAAAATTAAATACACGAACCTTTGCAAACTAACCACGGAGTAATCAGTTTTTTTTTCTTTGTGAATCTCTCAGACTCGTGCTACCTCAACGACGCAGCAAGGACGGGTCGAAACGCAAACTCAGACAAGCACTGACTATGAACTGATTTATTGAAGAAACAGCATAAAGTATACGTACATATAATGAAAAGTAAAAAAAAAACAAAAAAGCCGGGACATGAAACTTTCATCAGCCGTCCTTCCGTGTTTTTATCAGAGAAGGGACATCTCGCTTAACGTATATCGATGCATGATTGTTTCGTTTTTTTTGTTTTTTTTTCGGGCTATATCTACTTTGTGTTGTTTGATGGTCAGCGCTTGTATTTGCCTCCGTTTCATCACGTCCGCATTAAGCTGCTGAGGGAATATAAATACGCACTAGCTCATCCAAATTTCAGCTTTTCTCTGAAACTCGGGCACACAGACAACCACTTAACTCGGTGATCGCCAAGCCACTTTCATCACTAGCGCCAAGCGTTGGATGTGAGAAATGAAAACCAACGTTGGGTTTTCAATTCCAGTTTCCTCACCAAAACACTTCTCTTGGTAGCTCACAATGCACAGATTGAGCTGGCCGCCGACGCCCAAGTCGGTAAGTGCATCAAGAATAGGGTCATAAAGGTTTATAGTTTATTATTTATGGAGTTTAACGTCCTGAAGCGACTCAATCTCTGGGTGATGCTGTAGTGAAGGGCTCCGGAAATTTCGACCACTTGGACTTCTTTAACGCGCACTGACATCGCACAGCACACGAGCCTCTAGAATTTCGCCTCCATAGGAATTCGACCGCCGCAGCTGGGATCGAACCCATGTCTTCTGGGTCAGCAGCCGAGCACCATAACCACTGAGCCACCGCGGCGGCGGGTCATGAAGGACTTGGTCGTAAGCCCCTACGATATGCAAGAAGACAGCACCTACGAGTTGGTGGCGGCGTTTTTAATGTTTCACAGTAGTAACGAAGTCGATGACGCTGTCGATTGAAGACCACGCCCGTCGAAACCCGGACACCATTGTCGGATAAACAGAATTCCTATATAGAAACCACGGAAGCAACGCCAGAACCATTTGCTCCATAACCTTTCCAACAAAGCTTGCTAGGGAACCTGGCCGATATGTGGCGAGTTTGTAAGGAGTCATTTAAGGCTCAATAAGGTTCTGGAACGTTACCGAAAGTCGATGTTTAATTTTAAGAACTGAGCAGTGCGGTTCGACCATCCATACCAAGGTGAGAGAGAGCTTAGTACGAAATCCGATCAGGACCAGGCGTAAATGAATGTTTACAAGAGGCAAGAGCGGCGATAATTGAGGCATCAAGGAGAGCAAGTTGGGCTGGCCGTTTTGCGTAGGTTTCCGAACTCTGAACTGGGTGATGCCGCCTGAGTCCTGCCCACAACAATTTTGCAGAAATCAACTCAACCTCTACTTCAAATTCAGTGAGGCGTTGGTAAAGGTCTAGGACAGTGAATAAGTCCCTTTCTTGCGGAGGTGAACGCAAGCTTTTGACATCATGTCAAATAAGCAACGACTGCTTGCGAGGATCCAGCAATAAGCAGAACAGTCTCCAGTGTTGCTTACGTAACCTCCCGCGGGGACACTTTATTTGACTTTCCATTCTGCGACAACAGATGAAGTCGCACGTAGATTTGATGCTTCTGTATTTCCTTTCGGCGCGGCGAAGTACTGCGCGTACTCTGTCGAATTCCCCGTCAATAGTAGACCTCGGCGTAAGTGCACATATATACCGTATGGCCTCATTGAGAGAAGACGTAATCAAATCCTCCATTTGAGATGATTACTTGAGGCCCTCTACAGACCCTATAGAAGGGGACACTATGGAAGTGCCCACGGATGTTCTAAAAGCTGGCCAGTTTATTCACCGCACGCAGTTGAAGTGGTATGCGCGAACCAGTTGACGCATGCATAAGTCGGTATATGGTCACCCTCACCTGTCTCCAAATCACTGCATCAGGTAACCGATGGCTGCAGACTTGTTGAACAAACGCAGATCCAAGCAGCTGCTGTAGAACGTTCTATGCGGAAACGTAGGTGAGCCGTCGTTCATAATGACGAAATCCTGGCAGCGCATGAAGTCGGCCCGGTATCTTCCTCGATTACTTGTTACGGCACTTCTCCGCTGGGGTGATGAGGAGCAGTGCAACAATGGATCGCTGATGATAGGCACGAAAATGTAATGTCCTCTCTTTATGGAATTTAGCCGCCCATTGCATAAAGCCTCGTCCATTTAGTGTTAATGTCAGGTATAAAGTGGTTCGTATTGTGTAGCAGTAGAACTTAACGGACGTGCGCAATGTCTTGGCGTATGCACACTATCACTTCGCTTATTTCGCCTGCTTCTCGAGTCTACAACAGAACATATCCAGAAATTCGAAATTCAGCAGGCATGTTGGAATACCATGTGACAGCCACAGGGAATCAGAACTTCTGGACGCGCTGTCAGAAGTCACACACACTACCAAGCAGGCCTCGGCAATTCCACTGCACCACTACACTGCGGTGCATGCGCATTCTCAGAGAGGAGTTGTTTATTTGTAGCGCCAGAGTGAATTACTGCAGTGCCGCCAACAGCGGCTCAAGTGCATCATAAAACTGAACAACAATCCGTGCTGTTGGGCTGTTCATGACAGAAAGCAGCACACGCACAGAATTACAGGCTGTTTCAGCACATAATAATAATAATAATAATAATAATAATAATAATAATAATAATAATAATAAACACCTTTATTTTCAGAGAACAAAATGCAATTTTTAAGACAAGTGACTTAAGCCGCCACATTCGTTATGTCACTCGAGTGCTCACCCGAAAAGACGCCGGTTCAATCACGGCCGCGGCGATCGCATTTCTCAGCAGGTGAAATGCTAGGGGCCCGTCTACTGTGCGATATCAGTGCGCATTGAAGAACACAAGGTGGTCGAAATTTCCGGAGCCCTTCACTACGGCGCCCCTCATAGCCTGAGTTGCTTTTGGACGTTCAACCCTCTTAAACTAATATATTTTAACTGCTGACTTTCAGGCTTCTCGATATTATCAGCTGGAGTGGCAACCAAACTGGGACGTCCATGCCGACGGTCTTTGATGGTAAAAAAGGCCATTCAGTATAAGAGCAGGCGGATAATACAAACGCATCTGACTGAGCTTTCGCCGTAACACGTTACACTGCAGCAACTGTCGAGTGATTTTTCCGGCGTTAGCGTTAAAGGTTTCTTTGTCAAGAAAATGTGGTGTCGACGTTGTGGGCGTCGGCATCGGCGTTGTGAGCGAAAATCACGATCATGCCTTTGGAAGGTGGTGCCCAGAGAGCAACATAGAGGCAGGTGGGCCACATAGGTCACCTAGCCTTGCGGCGTCTTCGCTACCTGCTCACCGGATAATGAGAAAACTGCCCACCGTGGCAGGTGGCAGTTAAATTAATGATTGGCCGCTCGGTCGGAAAGAGCAACCTGGGCCGCACAAGGTCCACCGCTGCGAGCACCTGCTATCGTAGGGCAGTGGCACGTCACTTCACCGCTGCACCATTGCGTCAAGATTGGTATAAGACTCCAAGGGATCTATGAATATAAAATATACAATCACATCCATGTATAGGAATTAACCAATTACGCTATCGCGTCATACCCTTAACGCGGAGCTTAAGAGGCCCGCCAATTTTTTCGGCTGAAGCTCATGTGGCAACTGAGCTGCCGCTAGCTGGGACGTTGCTTTATCCAGACTTCGTTTGCTGTGTGACTTTGCGCGTCGGCGACGGGAATGATGTTTGCGGGGACGAACAGATGCGGCCGCTTCATAGTGAGTGGAATTCTTTCGCCATCAGGATGATTCTCTCGATCTTCAGTTTAGGAAAGCCTTCAGCCGTCATTTTTCCAACGCACCGTACTTATAACGTCACCCTGTGGTAACAAACAACGTATTTAAATCAGCGTTCACGCCATATAAATGTGAGATTTTGCTCGGCTGCTCATTCTCCCAAGGGAAGGGCAACTTGCATATGTTTTCTTGCAGAGTAATGCATTTTTTTTATTTTAAATTCGGTCGTGCCTCAAAATTTCGCACAGATATTGCATGCTAACATTTCTCTTGCATCAGCGTATTTCGCACCGTTACGTCGTTACTGTCAAGTATATGCTGGTACTTGAAACCGTCAGTTCAGACAATCAATGGGGTTTTGTTGCCATCTGTCGCCACCTTGGATAATGGAACGCACAGTAGACCGCACAGATGCCATTCATTCCATATAGAGGGCGGCACCAATCCACGTGACCAGCTGCAGCGACACACTTCTGAGGGTAGATTTCAAACATGCAGGAAGAAAAACCTTGATTTTCAAGGTGTCGGTGACTTTTCCTTTGGTACAGCTCGATATACACGGGTAATGTGGCGACAGGCGTTGCTATATTTAGTACACATAACTCAGTTTTATTCGTACGAGATAAAAGTGGAATGAAACAAGCAGCATGTGACAAAAAAGTTTTAGATATGCCCGGATGATTACGCCTATTGACACTGCGGAAACGTTGGCGGATTGTAGTTGGTTATTGCACGACTGGGTCACAAGTTTCTTCCGGGCATCGAAAGGCTCCGCATGCAACCTTTCAAAATTACGAGTCTCTGAAGCGTAGCACTGTTTCAAGCTTTGCCATTTGCAAGACTAAAAATCTGTACACATCGAATGAATACAAATCCTTGTTTATTGTCGATGCTCCATAATAATTTGGAGCAGTTCACTGGATTTACGACACCGAATGCCTTCTGCACCCCGTGTTTTGGAATTGTAAAAAGTATCTGTCCAAGCGCTCGTGGCACTGCGCTGGGGTTAGACGATAGGCTAGTGTTATTTTCTTGGCGCTTTGTTTATGAACTGGAAAAAAGAGCAATTAGACCAGCTGTCGAACATCGGCTACAAAATACCCCTATGCATTCACGTTGCATCGCTTGTAAAGTAAACCAGCTGTCTCTTCTGCAGCTTAAATGTGGGAACCGCCGTTTACTGAGCAACCCAACGTGTCGCGCGCTACGAGCGACTTACTCTCCGCGAGACCGTAAATGTCGCGAGTGCATGTTGCATTTATTTTTCGGCAGCGCACCCGACTTCGGTATAGAAGAACGCCCCTTTGTTAGCGCCCTGTGCCTTTCCTCGTGTGACATGCCATTACAAGAGACAGGGAATGCATTTATGCCCAGCGCTTTCTCAGTCCTCTCTGCAAGAACAGCTCGAGCGCACTTTCCCTATGGAATGAAGAATTTCTGTCTGGAGGCTTCGGTTTCAGTGATAAAGTGAAGTCGTCTATGCCTTGCTGTTCCTCAAGGTGTGCCCTTCTTTTTGACCGCATGTTTAATTGCTTTATTCTTTTTCACCATAGCCTACAATTATCTAGCAAGCCTCCTTATTCTGTACAGCCTGTAGTTACGGGCGTTACAACATGCTGGGAAACATGAGGAGTGCATAGCGCCCAATGAGGGCGGTTTGCCACTTTCGTCATGCGCCGTATCACCGAAGATCGCAAAGAACTCTTTTCAGGTCTCCAAGTTCGAATCGTTCAGCATCACATTATTCAGAATAGGCGCAGGTATTAAGCCGCAGATAATTACTTCTCACTGCAACCGCGTCAGGTGTTCGTATAGCAATGTGACTTCTTTTCTCGTGGAATGGAACTCTTTTGAAGCGAAAATTCCTACTTCTAACATACTAAAGTGCAAAATCTTGTAGTTATGCAGTTAATAAATGCAGCCGAAGTGCAACTACCGACGCCATAGAAGGGCTGTCAAAGAGTTTCCATTTTGAAAGATTCTCCTTCACCACATTTCTTAAGGTGGAAGGCGCAGATTTCCTCCGGCGGCTTGTCTAACTGTATCGCAGGTTGACCTCAGTCAGCTCGGCCGTAACCTGTTTCGTCATGAGTATATCGGGGCCGCCGTGTGGCAGAATTCATACCACGGAAGCTTTCGAGAGTTCTGCTGCTCTGCCGTTCGCGAGGGCCTTTGCTTCGGCCCAACGGGTTAACTTGTCGGTCGCTATCATCAACTTGTTTCTAGACGTAGACGTTAGGAAAGGGGCGAGTAGGTCCATGCCAATGTACTGGAATGGTCTTATTAGTGGTGGTATCATCATCATTCTGACTACGCCCACTATAGGGCAGATGCCTCTCCCATGCCCCTCCAATTAACCCTGTCCTTTGACAGCTACGGCCACCGTGTCCCCGCAAACTTCTTAATCTCATCCGCCCACCCAACGTTCAACCGCCTCCTGCTACGCTAGCACTCTCTTGGAGTCCCCTCTGTTACCCTTAAGGAAGCGGCGGCAATCTTGCCTTCAAATTACATGCCCTGGCGAAGCCCATTTCTTCCTTTTGATTTCTATCAAGATGTCATTAACCCGCGCTTCTTCCCTCACCCACTCTGCCCACTTCCGGTCTCTCAACGTTGCATCATTTTCCTTGCCATATCTGGCTGAGTTGTCCTCAACTTATGCTGATCCCTTTTCGTTAGCCTACAAGTTTCTGCCCCACAGGTGAGTGCTGGTGAGATGCAAGTTTTGTATACTTTCTCTTGAAGGATATTGGTACACTTCCATGCATGATCTCAGAAAGCCTGCCGTATGCACTCCGCCACTTTCTTATTCTTCTAGTTATTTTCCTCTCATAATACGGATCAGCGGTCACTACCTGCTTTGAGTAGACGTATTCCCTTGCCACTTCCAGCACCTCCCTATCAATTATGAACGGCTATTCCCTTGCAAGACTATTGAACATTACTTTGGTTCTCTGCGTGTTAATTTTTAGACCCACCTTTCTGCCCTGCCTGTCTAAGTCATTGATTAAGCTTTGCAGCTCATCTCCTGTGAGACTTAATAAGCCAATGTCATGAACGAATTGCAGATTACTTAGGTATTCTCTATTACTTCTTATCCTCAGCTGTTCCCAATCGAGGCCTGAGAACAGCTCCTGCAAACAGTCGGTGAATAGCATGTGCGACATCGTGTCTCCTTGCCTGACACCTTTCCTTACTGTAAATTTATTCCTGGCTTTATGGAGGACTAAGGTAGCTTTGCAGTCGTTATAGATATCTTCCAGTATTTTCACATAAGACTCTTCTGCACCTTCGTTGCGCAATGTCTTCATGACTGCTGAGGCTTCCACTAAGTCAAATGCTTTCTCGTAATCAATAAGGGCTATATATAGGGGCTGGTGATATTCTATTTATTTCTTTGTCACCTAGTTAACAGTGTTAGTATGGTCTATTGTATAGTAACCTTTAGGAAAGTCTGCCTGATTATTTGGTTGATTGGCAAAGACTTCAGAAATTCTACTGGCTTGGACAGTGATTTCTTCAGTAGCTGTCAGTCTCGGCAAGTTTTTTACGTACTTGTTATGTCGGCGTATAGTCTAGGTGAGTAACATTTGATTTTACTAGGTCGTACGGTGCAGGCAAATCCGAGGTGCCCAGCTGTCAGTTAGTCGTGTCAATGATTAAGAATTTCTTCCCGAAGCCAAATGAAAGCAACAGCTCAAGAGACAAGGAAGTGACACTACAACGCAGGCGCTGAACTCAACAGCGGAAAGAACAACGAAGCCACCTTTTTTATCGGATTCAACCAGCTTGAGATCGGCTTGCGGAAGTGATTCCGCAACTGCATCGACCGAAACTTCCCCGAAGACTAAGGAATGACGAAAGGGTAAGCGACTTTATTGGGCGTGACACTGTTCTTCACGATGATTCCATTTTGTAGACAGAAGTAGGGTAACGCACGTCAGAACATGGGAGGGTCGAAGAGGTCCTCACTTCCTGGTGTTCAGTGAAATAGTGTAGGTCGAAGTCCGAGCATTGCTACTGCACAAAAGAGGTGTTGCTGATGAGTCCATGGAAGGCGTCGTCATCATCGTGTCTAGGAGGTGCGTGGTCAGGGGCTCGGGACAGGCGGTCGGCGTTGGTGGGCTTGTGCCCAGACTTGTAGACCACGCTGAAGTCGAACTGTTGAAGCCGCAAGTTCCACTCAGCTAGGTGGCTGCAGGGGTCCTTAAAATTGATAAAGCAGCCCAGTGCATGGGGATCGTAGGCAACCTTTAATGGTCGTCCGTGCAGGTGGGTGCGAAATTTCGATGTGACCAAGATTATGGCGAGATACTCTTTCTCGGTGATCGAATAGTTAGCCTCTGCTTTGGATAAGGAACGGGTATCGTACGGTATTATATTCTCCAGCCCATTGCTTTTCTGAATACAGACGGCACCTAGACCTACGCTGCTTGCGTCAGTATAAATTTGTTTCGTCATTTTCGTCCCAGTGCCCGAGGACCAGAGGGGTCTGTAAATGACGTTGAAGTTCTTTGAAGGCTTCCGCTTGAGGTGATCTCCGTTTAAATGACACATGTGACTTAGTCAGGTGCGTTAAGCTTTCGACGATGCGCGAAAATTTCTAAACAAACTGTAGGTAATAGGAGCACAGCCAGTGCCTCTCAGAACGAAAACGCTTCTGCACTACTCCTTCTGCGACGTCACGCACCTTGCCCGTTTGACCATAACACGGCATGAGTTTAGAACACAAAGCTCATGTCGCGACGGGCGCCAAGATCGTTACTTTGCAGCCATTGCTTCTTGAGTTTTGTACTGAGGCCTTCTCTTTCTAGGATGCACTGGGCAGCCCTAGGAATTTACGCACAGCTTTTTCGTTTGCCGGTCGCGAAAACTGCGCGATATCACCTCTTTTATGCGAGTCTAGGCTCATTTCATCTTTGTTTATGATAGGGCCAACGAACACCAACTCCTCGTTAGCACAGCCGCATTCCTCTGTCTTTAGAGATAGCTATCACGACTTGATTGCCTCAAGTGCTGTCAAAAGCCTTTTCAAGTGATCTTCAAAGTTCGAGGCGAACCTTCAATTCGAACAGCCCATGTCAGGTGACGAAGGCGGTCTTCTCTCGACCCCTTTCATCGAATTCAATTTGCCAATACCAGCTCTTTAGATCTGTGTACGAGAAGTACATGGTGTCGCAAAGGTAGGCTAAGGTGTCGTCGTTGCAGGGAAATGGATACACGACCTTTTTGGTTATGCTATTCAATTAGCAGAAATCTACACAAAACCGAGAACTTCTGTCTTTTTTTTGACCAGGACTACATGTGCTGCCCAGGGGCTCTTCCATGGCTGCATGACAGAGTCGCGGAGCATTTCTTCAACTTGGTGCCGGATGCCTTGGCGTTCCAAGTCCAACTTTCTTGGACAAAAATTTTGAATATTGGAATATTTTAGGGTACTATTTTGGAAATATTCTAGGTAATGGTCCATTCTTCTGATGCGTAGCAAAATCTTGCTTTTAGAATGTTTCCATTTCATCCAATAGTTAAGGCTGCCATAGAAAACCCAAGGGTAATGTTTCTGACGATAGCAGAAATCTTCAAGGCAAAAACCTGTAGCCTTGCCGAGGGAATATCTGCGGATGTATTCATTTTTACAGTGAAATCTTGCAATACAACAAAAAATGCATTCATAAACTCTTTCCTGTTGAAAAATGCTTTTGTCCGGAATTGCCGGGCATGAAATTACCGGGTGCTTCGACACAGAGTAGGGGCTCTGGCGCAGATGACGTGTGTCTTCAGACATTTACATGTTTGGCAGCAAACTTTCGTCGCACCTTTGAAGAGGCAAAAAAGCAGTCGTCGTAACATCCAAGTTCTGCAGAAGTTGTCGTCTGTGCTGTGGCAGGAGCAGGATGATGGCGACTTAGGCTCCGACGATATAATCAGTGTGATCGTTGACGTCGGGTCTAATATTGTGAATTCATTGGCCACCTCGGGTATTTCTTCCAAAAAAGCAGTGGTTTCGCTCTTGTTCAGGCATCAATGCTCCTGGCTGAAGTTTATCGCTATCAAGGAGCCTTGTTCATCCGAAACTCGTTTATTCCTCTTGCAATCGCGATGCCTCGGTCAGCAGTAGCTGCATGTTCTCTTGGACGACACCGTCAATGTTTTCTGCAGTACCAATGGCTGTGGTGACCAGAATGTTTCAACGTGTGGAAACTCTCATTTCTTTGTCGAGCATACTGACGCTGCGTAATCCTTGTGGTGAGTTTGGAGGTAGGGCCTCGTCCGTCGAGAGTACGACAGACTTAGACTTGAGATCGATGGTAGCTCAGTGTTTCTTTAAAAAAGTCCATGACTTAGAAACACGACACGCAAGCACCCGTTTAAGCACCAAAAAAATTGCAGGCTACGTGTGTCTTCTCCCTGTAACACTTGCAGAGCACTGACCCGATTCGGTGGTGAGGTGGCCATCAGCTGCGCGTAATTCTGGGTCGTCGCAAGCGGTCTTCACCTCCTTCATTTGCGCGGAGAAGGGCCCAGTTATCACAAAATTGACCCCTCCCTTGTTGACTAGAGCAGCAACTTATACGGCCCACAATAGCCGCATCCAGACCAGACATCTTTGTTCTCGAGTTGCATTTCGGTCCCGGTGTCGGGTCACGGCTTCGTCGGTTGCTCTGATCGCGGCTGGGACATGTCGTTGTTTTTCGGGGTAGCAACGTCATTCTGAAGTCGCATCTCTTCGTGTGCGGTGTCATTTTAGCGGCTGCGGCGCGGTTTTGTACCGTCGGCGATGGAGGCTAATAGTCGTTTCATCTTGAGGCAAGCTTACCTCCAAATGTCGCTCTCCTCACTTTCCCGTACGAGTTCTGCAGGATCTTCCCCGCACTGTCGCTGTGTAGCTACGGCTTGACGACGTGAAGTGCGTTCTTAACTGCGACGGCGACCTCGAGTAGCGGCTGGGCAAGTACTCGGCCTGTAGTCTTCGATTTGGCTGGGTCGATGTCCGGGTCGAGGTCGTGATGCGGCCAAAGAGAAACCACGGAGGCATATGCGCTTGTACAGGTGATGTCGCAGAATGTGGCCGCCTTCCCGCAGTGGAAAGCACAACGGCCGGTCGCCGCGAATTCCTTTAGCTGGGCGGGCGGAGGCTAGAGGGCGGTGCCTAGCACTACTAATTCACGTCGAAGAAGACTTCGAGTGTCTCGCCGCGCGGCAGGATTCTGTATTGCAGCGGCATGCGTCATGGCTTGAGATTCCGTACCAGTTGTCGCTGACTTGGAGCCATATGCATACTGGACTTCCCGCGCGACATCCATTAGAGTCGCTGCTCGAGGAAGTGCAGAAGACTGCAGCAGTCGACGCAGTTCTTCGCGGACCGTTTCCAGCAAAACTGCCCGTAAGCTGTCGCACGTGGTGATGGTTGTGTCCGGGTGGGTTGAATTCCACAGACTTGTTGCCGGGTGGTCGTATTGCCGAGTGCGAGCGCCGAGTGTCTTCGCGATGGTCAAGGCCTCTTGGGTGAGTTCAGTGCTAGTTTTCGGCGAGTTTCGTACGAGGGCGGCAAAAAGTGACTGTTTTACGCCCAGCATCAACACGTTTACTTTACTTTGCTCGGCCGTATTGAGGTCAGCTTAGAGGAACAGGCGTTTTATTTATTCCATGAAAGGAACCGCGCAATCGTTCGGTGGCCGATGCAGGACTCAAGGAATATCACTTCTTTCTTCCGGGTATTGGTTGAGAACGACTTGAGAAAGTCGTTCACTGGAGTTGTTCCAAATCACGAGAGAAACCTCATGATTCTCGTACTAGGTCCTAGCTTGGCCTTCTAAGGTATTCCTCACCTTCGCGGCATCGTCATAAGATTTAAGGCTAGCCTCACAGTAGTGCAAGTGCCCAAAGCATTTACATTAAGTGGTCCATTGAAGGTCGGCGGCTCACGCGGCTGTCAAAACACAATGTTTCTTCCTTGAGCGCAAGGGTTTATCTTGGGGCATGCCGGAACCGCAGGTCAGCACCTTCACCTAGATGTCACGTACGGCGAAGGCAGAACGACAGACAGGTAGAAGTTGAAAGGCTTCTAAAAGAAACCCTTTATTGAGCTGACTTGCGCCACAAAGAAAGAACCACTCGGCGTCGGCGTTACCCGCAAATTTGTTCTGCCGCCGACGAAGAACAGAATTACGGCCGCTTTCGGCCGCGCTAAGTTTAAAGCGGGCAAATAAATTTCGAGATGCGGTATGCGAAGCAACCTTTACTACCTCGGACAGCGTAGAATCAGCGGCCCGTGGCTGCTATCATTCGAGATAAATCTGGTCGCATCTCGCGTCACAAAGAAAGTGGTAAAGACGGCTGCTGGTGGCTTTCAACATAAACAAAGAAACATTTACACATAGTTGCGACGGTATGCTCAGGACTGAGCCATTTCATCTATAAATCAAAAATCGTGCGTGCGAAATTGCAATGAACACTTGATTTGAACAGCTGTTACTGAACAGTTGAACTAGAGCATCATAGTCTTCTGTTGAAGAAAGCCATGACAAGAAGAAAGAATCCCAGGTGTTTGTCTACACGGATAGTTTTTGAAATGGCATTTTCTTCCTCACATCCAGAACTTTTCTTTCTTATATAATGTCTTGCTTTTCTTGTGATTTTGTAGTTTGTGTGCCGCAGTTAAGCTCTACCTGAAATCTTTGCTCTCGTTGCTCAAGACGCCTTCTCTTATGTCTATTTCTCACGCAAAACTGCAACATGCAGGACGAATCAGGAATGACAGAAAGCTAGAAAACTACGGGGGTTCCCAAGTTGTCCCAGCGGGCGAGCGGAAAGCAACCAATTTATACCTCTTATAATGCAAGGATCACTTCTACTTCTCCTAATGCGTGTATCAATATGTTCATGCTCGGACTCCCTACGTAACGTATTTTCTTGTTTATTCACTACACGATACTGAACGCCTTCCCCAGGCTCTCAGAGGGGTGGAATGTTGCAACAACATGGGCATAAAAAAACAGCCATGATGTTCCGGAACATTGTTAGAAAACACAGCACAGATAAATCCTCATAACAGTAGAACGCACAGCTGTTTTGGGGGCGGCATTATAGCATTTGCAGACTAAGCCAAAAATATTGAGTTGGATGAGATTTCCAGCTTTATAGACGCAGAAGGGAAGTGCGATTTAATCTACGAATTTCTAATTCTTGTAATAACCCTAAAAGCGTTCCTTATAATTTTTCACAACCACAAATAGAAGTTCAGAACCTCCGCAAGAAGTATTGTCCACTACTGGGTGCAATAAAACATTTCATCTCGAGTTTTATCATTGTGGTGACCAGATTACTCACCCAACTATTCCGTTCGGGCAGAGTCGATGTCCCTTGCCACGTAGTTCTTTATGTGATGTCATCTCTTGTTGCTTCTAATCGCAAAAACTCCTCGGCCCCTAGGTCCCTTTTCAGCCTCATGCATTGTGCCTCACCGTAATCCCTGTTAAAAGAAATAACTACCACAGCTGCGGCGAACGTCGCTCGCAGCAGCGACGCCAGTGATCCTATGCCACCTGCAGAGAAAGCGCGTTGTTTGTCGCATCATCTCGGCGGGGAGCGGTAGCTGGCAGAGCGCGACTGCTCGAGCGTTTACAGGCTGTGTTGCCAGAGTGTCACCATGACCTGTATTATTTGTTAGTGCCTTAGTGCCCTGTAAATGTCAAAATCTGCCCACTGCCGGAGTTTAGAGCATCTGTTGGCGCATACTCGAAGGACACCAGTTTTATGTTTAATCAGCTTTTCTGAACGTATTAAAATCATAGTTGAGAAGAAAGTTTCACTTCAACCTTGTCATAGGTCGATTATTTTAGTAACCAGTTATAAGCCTCCTAAATCTACCCGCCGCGGTGGCTCAGTGGTTACGGCGCTCGGCTGCTGACCGGAACGACGCCGGTTCGATCCCAGCCGTAGTGGCCGAATTTCGATAGAGGCGAAATTATAGAGGCCCGTGTACTGTGCGATGTCAGTGCACGTTAAAAAACTCCAGATGGTCGAAATTTCCAGAACCCTTCACTGCGGCGTCTCTCATAGCCTGAGTAGCTTTGAGACGTTAAACCCTAATAAACCAATAAACCAAACCTCTTAAATCTTGCATCACAGACTTCGTAATTTATAATCCTTAAGGAGCGTTCACCTTCACCAGCTTTATAATACCAAGGATGTTGCTCAGGTCCCTGCTTATCACTACGCACAGACAGTAATTTCAAAATATTTCAAGCAAAAAAAAGATCATTCAAGAAGTACACGAAACATATTTCATGACCAGTGAGAGGTGGACATAAAATGTGGGAGTCTGTAAGAAAATATTCGATATTTACCGCCTCCTATTTAGAAGTTCTTATGTGTAACACTTGCTCTTCTGCATCCGGTGTAAACAAACGTCACATAAAGCTTTGCAATTGCTCTGAAATAAACCAGGTGGCTTTTATTTAAGCATACCACTCTACAATTTTAAAAATATTTTTACCTATAACCTCATAACTAAAAGATGAAACAGTTACCTCTGATGTTTTTCAGCCTTGGGGTTTTTGCTATAACAATATTTAAGCTTCTACACTGTGAAAGTAAAAAAAAGGCAATAAAGCCTTTTCTTACCTGGGTTCACTGTTTTTACCACATCCCATTCTGTTTCGGAAAAATGCGATATTTTGTATTACCTTCCTCCAAGTTTAACGTTAAGCACAGAAGAATATTTTAGCGCTATGATATCAACGCTATCTATCCGTACTGAGGGGGTATATCGAGAATCAATTTTCGCTTGCTGGGGTGAATGAAAGTCAAGCTTGAGCTGTATCCGACAATAGAGCAGTGCGCGTTTTCGATGACAACATTGCTGCAGAAACGCGTCACTGGAGCATAAGCCGCTGGCGCACACTAGGTGAATTGTCATTGATGACCAAAAAGTTGAAGACCCGTATAACTGGCTGCCTGGGTCAGTGGACGCCTCATTCTCAATTTCAGGTATGTGGCGGTGGTGTCCACCCGCAAAAAACTGCTTCGGACATTATATTGGGTTTAGCAATGCTAAACCGCCAGGATTTTTAAGGCGGAAGCCTTTAATGCCTCATCGTTGTAACAGGAGTTGTCGACAGAAATGTCACGGTTTTCAATTGGTCGAAACGGTCGTGACGTCACTATTCTGATTCCGTGGCACGCGTTGGGGTTGCGGCCACTCCTCAGATAGATGACAGGTCGCAAACAAAAGGAAAATCGAACATTTATCCAGGCATTTACAACTTGTAAAGACGCGGTGCTGCCACAGTCGTGCAGCGCGGTAGAAGGAACGAAAGAGTCACCAGTTACGTAACATGACACCTCCGGAGGGAGGTGTAAAGAGGGAGAAAGCACGCGGGCGAGAGGGAATGCGCGCGGGGAGAAGGAAGAGAAAGAGAGGGGAGGAGAGAAGTCCAGTGTTCGCAGATGAGGCTGGCGCACGGCCGGGAAATTCAAACTGGACTCGGGACATCACACTCCCCGTCTGGTTATACATATAACCACTATGTGATGTGTTCAGTCCTCGCACGGAATAAGCAGGACTGTCTCAGTGACAGGACGGAGAAAGGTCTTTATCACTCCCCGTGTCGCCGTCTTGATCTCGACCTTTCGCACCCTGCCGTCCGCACTCGCGATGGCGTTCACAATGAGTCCCATGGGCCACTCGTTGCGATGAATCTGGCTGTCTCTCAGGAGCACGAGGTCACCTGCCTTGAGATTTCGAATTGTCCCCTGCCACTTTCCACGACTCTGCAGGGTGGTAAGGAACTCGCGTCGCCAACGGCACCAAAAGGCGTCGGCCAGCCACTGAACCTGCCGCCACTGTCGCCGATACACATTCTTTTCACCGAAGGCTGGTGGCACTGTGTTGCCGCCGACTTTCTGGGTAAGGAGTGTTGAAGGAGTCAGCACTTCCCAGCACTCGGGGTCTGTTGAAACAGGAAAGAGGGGTCGGGAATTTATGATCCCCGAGACTTCCGCCAAGAAGGTTACGAAGACTTCGTGAGTAAGGCGACGAGAGGTACTCTCAAGAAGCATGGAGTCCAAAATTCGCCGTGTGACTCCTATCATTCTTTCCCACACTCCTCCCATATGAGAAGCTTGAGGGGGGTTGAATACCAAAGTGCATCCTTGGTCTGACAGGAATGTCCCTAGCTTCTCGTGGTCTGGGCCACTGGTGTCCAGTTTTAGTTCTGAGCACGCTCCAACAAAGTTCGTACCGCAATCGGACCTCAGCTGCTTTGCCGGGCCCCTTATGGCGAAGAATCTCCGGAGAGCATTAATAAAACTTGAGCTGTCCATGCTCTCGATCACTTCGTTGTGAACAGCGCGGATACTCATGCAAGTGACGAGCACGGCCCACCTTTTGCTGTTGGCCTCACCGCCTCTGGTCCGACGAGAAGCAACTTGCCACGGGCCAAATAGATCTAGTCC
The DNA here is from genome assembly GCF_055824585.1 of Amblyomma mixtum. Classification (NCBI taxonomy): domain Eukaryota; kingdom Metazoa; phylum Arthropoda; class Arachnida; order Ixodida; family Ixodidae; genus Amblyomma; species Amblyomma mixtum. The sequence goes on from NC_143016.1 coordinate 92,328,372, forward strand.
GACATAAGTGAAAGGCGGCTCGGTGCTTAGCCTTTCTGCAGGCAGGTCTGCCATCTTCTGCTGCAGCTGCCTTCCTCTGAGCTTGCAACACGTAACACAACTGTGTATGTATGAGGCGATGCTACGCTTAGCTCCGACGATCCAGAACCCAGCTGCCCTGACTGCTCCCTCAGTGAAATGGCGGCCTTGATGTTTTACCAGCTCGTGGTAATGCCGCACAATCAGGGTGGTGACGTGGTGCCATCCTGGCATGATGATGGGCTTCCGCTCTTGCTGGTCAAAATGGTTTGCTCTGTCTAGTCGGCCACCAATTCTCAAAAGACCGTCGGAATCAACCCATGGGTCCAGCCTCCACAGAGGGCTTGACTTCGGAAGTCGCTTTCCTCGTTGCAAGCTTTTCAACTCTTCTGAAAAGGCTTCTTTCTGGACAGACAGAATAATGACTGCCTTCGCTCGGGCTAGGTGTTCTGTAGAAGGTCCTATTTGTCGAAATGAGCTGTTATGCGGGCAGTCTGACACGTTGTGAGAGGTGCCCCGAAATTTGCTCACCAGCCGCACGAGCATTGCAACTACGCGAGTCAGCTTAATCCAACTCGAGAAGCGCTCGAACCGCCTGCTGCCGAGTTCTTGCACGTCTACACTGGTTGCGAGAACATTTGCCTGGGGCCGCACCTCCGTGTCGGAATCAGCATCGACCAAGTTGAACTTGCCCTTCAATACCCGCGAGCAGTGTTCTTGATGATACAAAAACTCCGGGCCTGTCAGCCAGGCCGATCCTGCCATTTGGGCTGCTGGCACAGACCTTGTTCCGAGGTCCGCAGGGTTCACGTCTGAAGGAACGTAGTGCCATTGCTCTGGCCGTGTAGAGCTCCTGATGCGTTCGACCCTGTTACTGACATACACATAAAACCTCCGAGTCTCATTATGTATGTAACCTAGAACCACCTTGCTGTCAGTGTAGAAATTTACAGCATCAAGCTCCATATCTATTTCACGACTGACGAGCTCTGCTAGCTCCACTGCCAACACCGCGCCGCACAGTTCAAGCCTTGGGATGGTGTGTTCCGGATGTGGTGCTAGCTTAGCCTTTCCTATGACGAATCCAACATGACACGCACCATCTGGATATGTCACTCTGAGGTAAGCCACTGCAGCCACAGCCTTGGTTGATGCGTCGGAGAATAGGGGCAGTTCCTTGCGCTGTGCGGTAGTGAGTGAGGCAGGGGAATAGGTGCGAGGTATGTCCAACTGCTCGAGCAATTGCAAGGAGTCTTTCCACGTCTCCCACGCGGCCCTCTTGTCTTCAGGAAGTGGACAGTCCCAGTCGCATGTCCCAACGACCAGCTCTCGGAGGAAGGACTTCCCTTGAACGATGACTGGAGCCACAAACCCAAGTGGGTCGTACAGGCTATTCACCACTGACAAGACACCGCGTCGAGTGAATGGCTTCTCTTGGATTGGAGTCGTAAATGTGAAGACATCCTTCTTCAGGTTCCAAGAAACTCCCAGACTGCGTTGGATTGGCGGCGTGCCATTGCACAAGTCAAGATCCTTCAAATTCTTGGCACGGTCTTCTTCTGCAAATGCTTCCAACACTGTAGGGCAGTTAGAGGCTATTTTGTGGAGCTTGAGGTTTGACGCGGCCAACATCTGTTGTGTGCGGCGTATCAGGCTGATGGCTTCCTTGTCTGTAGAGAGAGACTTCAACCCATCGTCCACATAGAAATCCCTCTCGATGAACTGCCTGACGTCGCTGCCAAATTCTTCCTCTCCTTCTCGTGCTGTTCTCCGCAGCCCATAGGTTGCAACTGCTGGTGAAGGACTATTTCCAAACACATGTACCTTCATTCGGTACTCCACCATGTCACTGCAGATGTTGTTGTTGCGGAACCACAGAAATCTCAGATAATTTCGGTGGTCGTCTCGTACCAGGAAGCAGTAGAACATGTTCTTTATGTCCACAGTTATGGCCACGGGTTCCTTCCGAAATCGGATGAGCACTCCGAGCAGGCTGTTGATCAAGTCTGGACCGGTAAGCAGCACACTGTTTAAAGACACGCCTTTGAACTGTGCACTGGAGTCGAACACAACTCGTTTTTCGCCGGGTTTTCGTGGGTGACAAACACCAAAGATGGGGAGGTACCAACACTCTTCTCCTTCTTGAACCGGTGGAGCTTCTTCGGCATGGCCATTCTTGAACATGTTGTCCATGAAGCTCGTGAATTGTTCCCTAAGTTTTGGCTTTCTCTTCAAGGTCCGTACGACAGCTGTGAGCCGCGACTCGGCCAAGCACCTGTTATTCGGAAGCCATGGCCTTGGAGAACGAAAGGGGAGAGGCGCTATCCAACTGTTGGATTCGTCCTTTGAGAACTCGTCGTCCATCAGCTTCAAGAACTTCCTGTCCTCGACAGAAAGTGAAGGTCTGTTGTCATCCTCCGTTGTCTGGAACAGCGTTTCAGCGATCTCATCGTCATAGCTGTGTTTCCTAGCAGCGTGCTGAGCTGGTTGGAAGCAGTGTGTCGACCCCTGCATGGCAGTGAGCTTCTCCTTGACCAAGAAGTGATTCTCACATGGCTCGAGAAGGGAGGGACGTCCATTTTCGAGGACGTTTGTTTTCAGGTTGCTGACACAGTCCGGTGTGCGACTTCGACTTATGCAGACATTTCCTACGATGACCCATCCCAGATCCAGTTTCTGAGCAAATGGCGCATCAGCCGGTCCGTTGCGCTGTTGTCGAACCTTGTGTATTCTGAGTATGTCTCTCCCGAGGAGAAGCAGAATCTTGGCCTCCGGGTCCAAACAAGGAATAAGTTTAGCGACAGCTCTGAGATGAGGGTGATGCAATGCCACTTCCGGTGTTGGAATCTCGGTCCTGTTGTTAGGCATTTCGTTGCATTCGATAAGCGTTGGCAACGGAAACTTCACGGAGCCATGTATGTCTTCTATGAGAAAGCCAGACGCTCTTCTTCCTATTACCTCCGTAGTTCCAGCACATGTCCTTAGTGTGTAGGGGGAACTGTGACCATTGAGTCCGAAAATGTCGAAGAACTCTGTTCTTGCAAGGGACCTGTTACTCTGGTCGTCTAAAATGGCATACATTTTTGCAGTCTTGTGAGGCTGAGTCGGATGACTTACTTTCACCAAGCAGATCTTGGAGCAGGATTTGACACCGTTGTTTTGACCGCAGACCTCTGTGCACTTGGATGACACCTCAAGTGCAAAATCCTTGTCTAGAATTGCATCTTCAGCATCGTTCTGAGCTACAGGAGGCCTGTGGCTGACATTTCCAGCATGAAGCGCCGTGGCATGCCGATCGCTACCACACTCGTCACATCTGACAACCGTTTTGCAGTCTCTTGCAAAGTGGTCTGTCGAAGCGCAGCACCTGTAGCATATCCCAAATTTTTTCAGCAAACATTTTCGTTCATCCAGCGGCTTTTCCCTGAATGCGCGACACTTCCGGAGGGGGTGAGGCTTCCTGTGCAGAGGACAATACTTGGTTGCATCATGCCACTTTAATGCGTTTGAGGGCGGATGGTCAGTGCTTGCTTCCACGTCCGTTATTTGCACTGAGATGGGTGCTCTTCTCGGGCTTCCATCCGTTGCCCATCTGTCTACTCTTGTGAGCCTTGAAGGGGTGCCGCTTGCGGAGCTGAGTTTGAAGCTAGGATCGTTTCTCGTTTTCGCTTGGTCCCTGATAAAGCTGGCAAAGAACGAGAAAGGGGGAAAGGCGACCTGATGATTCTGTTTGTACTTGGAGCCTTTCGCGATCCACATGTCTTGCAAGCGCTGGGGCAGCTTTTCTACAATGGGGTTTACCCCTCTTGCGGTGTCGAGATAGGAGAGCCAGTCAGGTGAGGGTCACATTTTGCTGCCTCAACTTCAAGAAGGAGGTCTCCCAGCTCTCTCAATTTCTGGGTGTCTTTGTCGGTCAGTCTGGGGAAGTTCGAAATTTTTCGAAAGATGGCCTCTTCTATAATTTCTGGGCGACGATAGCATTCCTCAAGTCTTTCCCAAACTACCTTTAACCCGGCCTCTGGGCTGTCGACGTGCACGGAACGCAGCCTCTTCGCGTAGGTTGACGATTCGGTCCCAAGCCATTTCACGAGAAGGTCAAGTTCCTCGCTTGCCGTGACTTCGAGAGTCCGAGTCATTCCCTTGAACGTAGATTTCCACGACCGGTAGTTTTCAGGGCAGTCGTCGAACTTCGTAAGCGAGGTACTCACAAGGTCGCGCCGAATCAGATACTTTGCCATGGCGGTCAGTTCAGGGGCGTTAGCTTCATCTCCCTGCTGACTAGCAATGTTCTGCGTGATGCCTTGGTTGCGAGTGCTTGGTGTGCATGGAGCGCGGTCTTCAGGTGCTTCATTGGCGTTCTGACAGACGTAATGCTCCCCGCCGTCATGCTGCTGCGATTGCTGGCGCGGGCCGATGCGCACGTGAGCCTGGTCAAGCACGTAGTCAAAAGTACGTTGAGCGCGGTCTTCGGATGCCTCGGAGACAGTCCGACAGATGTGATGCTCCCCGCCGTGCTGATCTACGGCAGCCTCCAGGACGTCCGCTTGCGCTTCCGCGGCGGCCGCTTCTCTTTCCAACTGCATGACTTGTAACTCTGTGTCTAGCTCGGCTTTCTGGCGTTCGATTGCCGCAGCCGCACTTTTCTGTTGTTCTTCCAGTCTGGCCTTTTCCAGTTTCACCGCGGCTTCCTTCCTCTTGAGAGAAGCCTGTACTAGCGCCGCGGCGGCCTCCGCTCTTGCTCTGGCGGCCAGCATGCTTGGCGTTGTCGAGACGGCCGAACGCTCCGAACGAGCTGAGCGCGACGAATGCCGTGACTGCACATAGCTTGCTGTGTTCTCAGAGCATGCAAAATGAGACTGGTCCGGACTCACTTGAGCAGCGGGCGACTTGCGGTCTTGTCACGCCATGTCGTCCGTGGCTGCGATGCGAAAACGGAACTTCTGAAGAGCGGAGCCAGCCAGCGGAGCCTAGGTGCTTTCGAAGATTGCGCGAGACACCGACTCGACGATCGTCGCGTTTTTACTATTCTGATTCCGTACGCGTTGGGGTTGCGGCCACTCCTCAGATAGATGACAGGTCGCAAACACAAGGAAAATCGAACATTTATCCAGGCATTTACAACTTGTAAAAACGCGGTGCTGCCACAGTCGTGCAGCGCGGTAGAAGGAACGAAAGAGTCACGAGTTACGTAACATGACACCTCCGGAGGGAGGTGTAAAGAGGGAGAAAGCACGCGGGCGAGAGGGAAGGCGCGCGGGGAGAAGGAAGAGAAAGAGCGGGGAGGAGAGAAGTCCAGTGTTCGCAGATGAGGCTGGCGCCCGGCTGGGAAATTCAAACTGGACTCGGGACAGCACAGTCACACTGCGCGAATTTCAAACAGGGCCAATTGTACTTTGGCTAGCAACCATGCAACCAATTAAAGGGATCGCATAGTGATAATACAAGTAAGTGGGTACTGAGTTTAGTTAATTGCTGAATTAGCGAATTAGTCTAAATAACCTTTCAAGTCAGGCCAGATAAATAAATAAAACCGAGTAGGAAATTGGTCGAGTTCGGGAATCGAACCCCGGTCTCCGGAGTGCGAGACGAGCATGCTAACCACTCCGCCATGCCACCTTTTTTTTCTTTATTGCCTTCAAAGGCGTGGGAATACAGTGCATTACAACATATGTGGCTATTTACATGGCTATTTACATGGCTACAGCACTCCTCGCTTCCAGCGACCATTCCAACTTCTTCAGTTGGGATAGATTCTGGAAAAGGGATACAATTTCTTCGTCAAAACCTTGATTTTTTAACACATCGTAAATTTTCAGGACACTCTCAACAAAATATTGATACACAGATCTGGCTCCAGGATCGCAATGGCGATATGCCATGGCACTACGCCACACTGCATGCAAGCCAAGCAGAAAAATTGTGTCATATGGAGCTCCATCGTCTTCGACAGGCAGAAACCTAATGCCGTGCGGAGTGAGCGGCAAATCTTTCTTTATGGTTCGCTGCAACACGTCCCGAAAGAAGATTGCATTATTACAGTCGACAAAAACATGGTCAATTGTTTCCTCCTTCCTACACAGAAGGCAATGGCTGCCCCACGGGACGTATATGTCTCTTTCATGTAACCATCTTTTAACAGGTAAGGTACCTGTGTGCAGCTGAAAGAAGAAAGTTTTTCCTGAAGGCGTTACCCACATTCTTCTTACCCTCTTTCGAAGGTCTGGAATGAACAAAGCCGCGTCTAGTGAATACGGCGTCTTCGTTCACTCCCATCTTCCTCCCTTGCCGTTACGGCGAGGTTTAGGTGTCCACCGAGATATGAGAGACAGATATATTTACTTTCCTCAAAAACGAATTTACCGACGAGCAAGGCGTAGAACCGAACGAGCGACGGCGTTCTATGGACTCCCTGGCAGTGTTGCAAGACGCTGTCGTGTTTCACTCTTAGAGGCGAAGCCTAACATCTTAACAACGCCTTAGTGACGCAAGCAGGAACACCACGCTTAAGGCTTTCGCCTCACCGCACTTCAGGTCAACAAAGTGCCCCCCTGAATTTTTTTTAAACATTGTCTGTCGTTGACATTATGTGCAACATAGTGACGATTCTTGATATGCTTTGCGAAAGCAACAAGTTCATTACAGAATAAGTCATTGGAGTCATATATCAGGGCTTTGCTTTAACGAACGGCACGGCAGCCTAACGGGACGAAATGAATTTAGTTAACAAAGAGCACTGCACAGTTTATTGGCATATCTAAAATTGCGTGGCCGTCGTTGCGTGGCCGTCGTTGCGTCGTTGCGTGGCATGGTCGTCTTCCTGTCAGACGTAGAAGTCGCTTGTTTCTTGAAATCTTGTACAATTTGGGTACCATTTTTCAAGGATCTTCGTCAATGTAATCTCTGAAAGTGTAGCACAAAAATAAAGCGTTAGCTAAATCTGCTTGCATTGTACCTGAAACAAAAGCGGCATCACTTGTTCCCATGCAGCACTCTTTTACGTTCTTCGTATGTTAAGCAGAACAGGGTGTATACGCTTGCTACCTTCCACATGTAATCCAAAGTTGAATACTTAATAGGAGACACTGGGAAGAGCTTTCGAGAAATTATTTTGTTTGTAGAATAATTTCAATTTAATAACTGGGCTTCTTGTCAGATTCTTGTTTCTGACTGGCATCTCCGAAATCTTGTAGCATCATCCGTTTTAAAGTAGTAAATTCTAAGTACATAATCCATAACTCATAATAAAGACGACGTCAAGGACTTGAGAAATTACTGACCGATTTTCTTGCTATCCGTTGACTATGAGGTATTTACTAAGACAAAGGCTAATGCAGTCAGAATTACCTTGGACCTCAATCAACATAAATCTCAGGCAGGCTTTCCTAACGGACACACGACAGTATACCATATTTTCATTATCAATCAGGTGATACAGAAATTCCCATAATATAAAGAACCCCTATGTAGAGCCCTCACAGATTACGAGAAAGCATTTGACTCAGCCTAAACCTCAGCAGTCATGCAGACAATGCGTAGTCAGGATCTCGAAGTTTCTTAGGTAAAACTACTGGAAAATATTTATAAAGGCTGTACAACTACCAAAGTCTCTCATAAAGTCAGCAATGAAATTCCAGTGACCTACGTTATACAGCAATAAAGATGGCTTTTTTGAGCTGCACATTCAAATCTAGACTGCCCAAAGTAAAATGTACAAGCCTCGCTGTAACTGCCCTCAGCAAAGTAAAAACAATGTGTTTATAAATGTATTTGTAGACTTTGCCGAGGAAATGCACTTCGATAACATTTCCTTGTCAGAAAATTCCTTTGACATTTCACTGTCATGATTAGGTGAAATGGTATGCACCGTTGATATCGTTCAGCAGTTCTGCGTTACAACACGAACAGCTATTGACAAATTTCAGCCTGGCGATAGTTGTGAGGAGCACCCTTTCTACAATTTGCGTATTTCCTGTCCTAGCGAGCACATCCTTCAGACTGGAACTTCCACTCGTTTTTCAGTTCGTATTTTGAGGCTTTTAGCTCCCGAGCCATTCTTTCATCATTACGGATAACCAAACATACTTCACAACTTCGGTGGAAAGGACTACTGCGGATGTTCAGCTTCCTCCGCGTAAAAGGCATTGCACTGGTGTTTAAAATCCGGGAAACACGCGGCCTACCCTTTCGATTCCATAATGCATGAGAATGCTTCAATGTGTGTGTTGCGAGAAGTTATGTACAAAGGCTGGAGATAAGGAACGCGCTTTCATACAGCCCGCAACTGAATGTAAACCGCATCTCTATCGTACAATTCATGCAAATTTAAATACAAACTATGTGTGGTGACGAGCGATAGACATGAGGCTAAAACCTCAGACTAGATTTTTAAATATATTTTCGCTCTCTCCTCTTAATCCCACTGCACTGTACTGTTGCACACGCGGCATCGATAACTTAGACATTATACAAGGGGAAACGCACCTTTGGCATTTCGTCCTTGGATCGCCGCATAGGGATGGGCCGATAATTCGTCATTGGTATCGATGCCTCTGTCACCATGGGGTAGAGCTCGCCTGTGCACTCACCCGAATAATCGTCCGCGTCCAACGACCACACAAAGATGCCGCCCAGCCAATGCTTCCGGAACCATGAGGCCTTAGAACATCAGTAAATAAAATACAAGTGTCAATAGCGCATTACTTGAGTTCAAGTGCTGCATTTCCGCGAAGGGAACACCTATTATTGAAGAAGGAAAACTGATGATCGTTCAACAAGGGATTCATCACCATCACCAGCCTCACTACGCCCACTGCAGGGCAAAGGCCTCTCCCACGTCTCTGCAATTAACCCTCTTCTTTGCCAACTGCCGACACCGTATCCCCGCCAATTTATTAATCTCATCCACCCAACTAACTTTCTCCCGCCCCCTGCTATGCTTCCCTTCTCTTAAAATGCACTCCGTTACCCTTGAAGACAAGCGCTTACCCGGCCTTCGAATTACGTGCCCTGCCGAAGCTCATTTCTTTCCCTTGGTTTCGACTAGGATTTCATTAACCCGCGTTTGTTCCCTCACCCACTCCGCCCGCTTATGGTCTCTTAACTTGAAGAGCACAGGGGCCGCGCAAACTCGCAACTGATTTTATTCAGAACGGCACACATACTTATATCTTCATGCCTACAATATTTATTGCCGGCTACGCGTTATAACTTATAAGCCATGTCATCTTTTGCTGGTAAGAAGAAAAGCATTGAGGTGAAGCCGTAGGCAGAAGGCAAGTGAGCTTGCTGAGACTTTTTTTTCATAAGCAACGAAAGAGACGGTTGGCAGACATGAAGATATAAAGATGTGTGTCCTTCTGAATCCACGTTTGTGTCGTGTAACCCCTTAACCCTTGCTTAACAATGTAAGACCGATGCGGCCAAAAAGGTGCACTATTAAGCAGTAATGAGCAACATTCCAAAAACTGCTAAATGTTGATGGATTATTTATTTGAATAGGAGTGAAAGATGGGGCAAGTTTGTACATAAGAACGGGGGGGGGGGGGGATTAAAAGCGCACGGGACCTAAGCATAGCAGTACTGACAGAACTTTAGCAAAACGTCATCACCAATCATCATTTTTTTTTGTTAACTATATTCGGTTCACTGTTCACAGTTAACTATATTAATTCTGTTTATTCTGTTAAATATATATTCTGTTAGCATTTGAAAAAAGAATAACATGATTTATAAGAAAAACAGTTGGCAAAAAAATTTTTTTACTTAATGTGGGTAGCTAGCTCCAATTGGGTCCTTCCTTTTTAATTGCACTTTTCTTCATACAGTCACTGTACAATAGGCCCAGTTTACAGCCCTTATACCGAAACGCTCTTGCAAAACAGATAACTTGTGGATCTCGCCAGCCCTTTCTTGGCGTTCTCGTTGTAAAAAAGACAGAAGGCATACCTTCACGGCAACGCTGTCCATGTCGTCGTAGCTGACCCACTGGTCCCCGTGGTAAATGTAGGGTGTCGCCGCGTACTTCACCCATTCTCGTTTCCAGTGGAGGTCATTCACCCGCGTACAGGTCTGAGAATAAATCGAAACTTTGTGCAGATGAATAAGCTGAGAGATCAGTCGAAAAATTGTAAGCAACGCTTACAGGTAGGTGAAAATGAAGATGAAAATGAAAATGAAGGTGTTCTCGCTTACTTTACAAAGGAACAATTAGATACACTTACGCGTCTTTTTTTAATGTTCGGATCAAATAGTATGCATTGATATCCAGCACGTTTAGAATGCTCGAAAGATTTATCCAAAACCCACAACTATAAAATTCCTTTTCATTTTCCTTTGCGAAGCTGAGACCTGGACGGCAATAACACCTTCAATGGCACATTGTAAGTGTCGAGGCGGTTTCTGTTGTTCCTCAGGTGTCTGAATGCTGAAATCTTATATTTTAGTCGATGTCGTCATCGTATTAGTATTAAAACGAAAGAGCTTCCTGATACAGCCGTTGGTACAAAATTGCTGCTGTACATAAGGCCGTACCGCTGACAGACAAAAGGCGAATATTTCCTGGTAACGGATCAGTGGGATGCAATGACATCTGCAGAGAACAAAAAGGCCTAAATAAATGAGGAAACCTCAGCAATTACATGCGTGTATTACATAAGCGTTCATTTTGTGCGCAAAACCAATGAGCCAAGAATTCAATTCAACCAGCCATTGTCAAATTACTTTTTTCTACGACAAGGAAAAGAAAAAAGACGCTAAACGCAAAGATGCTCCGCAGCTCCGCAATCTACCTTTGAAAGTACAAAACCGAATTTGAAGTAGCTTTTCCGTCGTTCTCATAGGGGTGGGGCGCACTACTACACGCATGGAGTCCAATGTATACTGCCGCAAATGGAGCGTATTTTACATTGCACTAAGAACCCCGAAACGTATACAATCCACAACAAATAAACTGGCGATAAGAAATAACTGTTTGTAGCTCCATACGGCAGGAAGGCGTCCTTAGCCTCAACGAAGAGCTAAAGCGTTATTTTAAAAATTTTCCCGTGGTACCAGTCATGTGCCTTCTCTGCGAGATTAGACTGCCTCTTAAACAGAAGTGGAAGTTTTATGACCCGATTTAGGCCTTTTTACATATCTAGAAGCAATTAATGTAAATGTTGGATTAAAGTCAGCGCTGCCTTTCTGTATGACAATTCGAATCAATTAATAGCTAATAAGTCATCAGTGGGAGATCTAACCTTTTATCTTGGTCCTATGCACCCGAACAGCCTTTCAGTGTCACTCCGCTATACAGTAACAAAAGCACCGTCGCTCACCTCGACGTAGTTCATGTAGCCGTCCGTCTGGGTGAAGTTCGCGCCGTAACCTAGCGGGTGGTTTGCGTTGAGCTTCGCACTGACGCCATTGTAGGCCGGGTCATTCAATGTAAAGCTACGACCATACGTGGCGATTCCTGGTATGATCTTGTATTTGGGCACACCTGCATTTATCCACCGGCCCAAACATGACTCCTGCAAAATGGAAATAAAGGCGGCCTTTAAATCAAACCGCAAATATCAGTTTTGTATGGTGACTTAGCAGACCCGTTTGGTAGGATCCTTCAGCCTGGTTGTCTCGTGCGAGTTAGTCTTATGAGATACGAGACACCTATTGTTCACATTGTTCCCTCATCTGATTGGTTATTCGTGGTCAATGACAGCGGCACACAAAGGCATGAGCAGAGAAGAAACAGACGCAGTGAGTCCAGTGCTTTGTTTTCTCAGCTTCCTCGTTTTATTTGTGTCGTCCCGCAATAGTGACGGTGGTCCAACAGTTACGAAGACATTCAGCAAGACAGTCTGGGCAATATTTTGTATATTCAAACCAGGCTATGATGGCATATTGTAGTATAGGAAGAATTAGTGAAGTATAAGCTGGCATCTTGAACAAATAAACATAAACAAATAAACATTACAAGCATTTGCGGCACTATGCTGTAGCCGCTGACCGCAGCGCTCGCAACATGCAAACAGAAGCATATTTAATCTCTTTTTACAGCTTCTTCTTTGTTTTTTTTTTACTTTCTCGCAGAGCAGCCACCTGTATGACGTCGGTACCCACAATCCATGTTAGTGTCACGTAGAAGACGACGATGAACGGGCAGTGCCACGGAAGGGAGCGCTCGCGCTAGGCGAGCCTGCTGCGCATACATACACTAGACGATTCTGCTAGGCTGTGAACCTCCGGATTGGTGCTTTGGCACTAAAAGGTACACAAGGCAGCTACAAGAGGTGCCAGCAGTTGTATACATGTCAGCGACGTTGAGTTCAGATGCAACAGCAGTGACACAATGCTCTTCTGAACTTGCTCAGCCGACCAATGCCTCACAGTTGACGTTGTCGCAATGATACATGAGCGCTTCGACGAAGTTCGCTGCAGAGTAGCGCGCTTGTAACTGGAGATGATCCTGTATTTCTACTTCTGCGCAGCAGCGGCCCGCACTCTTTTTCTTTACGCGGGCCACACCCATCCGAAACGCAAGCTTGGTAACTACGGCCATGAAGAGCATATTCAGTCTGCACACCAAACAGCGTCCCGCGCCCACATTGTCCAGGAGGATGCCCGGTCGGGGCTCTGAAAAGCGCTGTCGATCTCGAGAACGTGGGCCGCATTACCTTCTTCATAACCACTCAACTTTTCAAAGCGGTGACATGAGAGGCATTCGCACCATGCATTGTTTGGACAGCTTTACGGAAAAGACTTGGGATGCTGTGTAGATTTTTCGTGGAAAAGGAATGCCTTCTCAGCTCTCCCCATACCTTTCGGCTTACATCCGCCCGTAAAGACATCCCCATAAGTAGAACTAGCTCCTGTGGCCCAGTCCGTGGAAATAGGATTGCTTCTCTGCAAAACTCCGTCAGCTCCGCCTGCTTTTTAAATCCTTTAAATTCAATTTGTTCCATGAGATCGGGCGCTGCTGCAGCCAGAGTCATCGGCTGAAGCATAATAAGCCCCTTGCGCCCAGGCTCGAAGGCAGGCTGAGTGTGCATGGCTGTGCATTATGCATCTGGTAAGCGTTCGCTCTGTATCAGTGGCAAAAGCTTCACCGATAGCAACGCTGCACTGAGAGAGTTAAGTAAATAAGACATTTCTGTTTTGTGGTTGCAAACAGAATTTTAGCACGAATATTCTTCTGCGTGCTCAGACGCTGCACATGTGATGAAAAGGGCTATCATTCGAGGTCATATATATTGAAATGAATAGGACTGAATCGCTAGTGAAGAATAAATCTATCACAGTAATAACAGTTCCTCTCAAATCCGGAGTACTTTGAAAACCACAAATAAAGATCTAAACGCAGGAATGCCCGAAAGGAGGGACTATTGAAACAAACCTAGGGTTTTGCTGCCTCTGTATAATACGCCACTTGGCTGCAATGAGGCTGCTTTTTTACGCCGGCGCCGAGGCCCAAATTAAGTGTAGAAGAGACTACGCCAATTTGAATTGCATGCCTTGTCTGCCTCGAAGTGTTTGCTGCCGCTTTCTTCGGGGACAGCCATAGGTGCTCGCGTTTTCCTTCAGTAGCCGCGTGGCAGTCAGAACATTCTTGTAGGCAGTTCTGGGCTCGATTTCTCTCATAATATGTGGGGCACTAACTTTACCGCATTTCATAACTTGGCACTATGTGAATAATAATAAAATTTTGAGGCATGCGTAATGTCTTCAGTAATGACAACAAAACGGTATCTATCAGGAGACAACATCTCGAAAGAGAAGAAGGTTGCAAGCAAATTTTTCGCGAGCGCATACACTTCTTGTAACTTGCCCAATCATCTGAATGTTTGTCGTGCGGTTGTGTCCTAAAGGAAGTTTATGGCCTTAATTCACCCTTCTTTGGGGCAGGGGGCGCTTTTGCGTTCTCAGTGATAATAGCTTGCCGCCTAACCCATGCTACACCTAGACATTACCACCCAGCAGCAATTCATGCGTGCTGCTCAATGATTTCATCTAATCCTTAGACATGCGACAACACAAGGAGGGTCGTCACTATAGAAATTTATGCACTATTTTCGTTGCGTCTCTCGTAAGCACCCGTGTTGCAGCAGCGATGACTGAGAGGTCTACTTATGAAAGGTGTATTTAGAATCCTCGGCTTTTACTGGCGTCTTAACATAAGCATTTCTTTTCGTTTCATTTACTCCCATTAGTGTCACACGTTCCAGTTGAGGTCGGTCTGGGGGATGCAAGCAATGAGGACGCTAGGGATTGGCAAAAGTATATTAATATAAATATGATTATTACGCAATGCCTTTGTCCATGACCATTTTCCCAAGCATTTCAACCCTGAAAGGCCCAGCAACAGGCAAGGGAAAAGCTTGCACCCATTCGAAAACTGGTGGGTACCTGGCGACTCGGGGGATCTCACCCAGCACCTCGTGGATGCGAGGTGGATGCTGTACAGCAACCAAGGCGCACGTACATTTATAGACATTTTGTGCTCGCGACAAGCCAAGAAGACACAAAAAACCTGTCATGATCGAAAAGAAAAATGGTCCCCGGCGGTTGCGCAGTAATTATGGTGCTTTGCTGATGACCCGAAAAGCGGTGGTTCGATATCGGCCGCGGCGGCCGAATTGCGATGGAGGCGAAAAGCCAGACGCCATCGTGTGTAATGTTAATGCACTTAATAGGAACCCAGGTATTCGAAATTACCAGCAGCCCTCCACTACGACGTCCCTCAAAGCCTGAGTCGCTTTTGGACGTTAAACCCCAATAAACCAAACCAACCAAGAGAGAAATTCAGACTCTACAAGCATGTGCGACCGCAGACAAATACATGCGCGAATAACGCAACGAACTCTTGCACGAAGATCACAGAGACCTCGTCACAAACAAAGCCTCACTGTCTGTCCGTTCCAATAGAATAAAAAGCTTCAATGTTTTCAATACTCTCTTCGGTCATCCATTGGGGATTTTCTGCGAAAGCAGCAACGCTGTCTGCTCGCTGCGGTGCAATAATCGCGTGCTTTATTTTTTTCCAGTTTTCTCTGAGTTCGGATGGGCTGAGGTAGGGACAAATAGAAGTGAATTATTCGCCGTTAAACGCTTTCCTGCACTAAAAGCATTTTCTTATGCTATCAGGTATTTTTCCACGATGTGATTGTTTTGCGCCTACCTTGTTAGCGACGGATTAGCGAAATATTAAGGATTAGCGCGAAAAAAAAACCAATCCTAAACTATTCCTAGGAGCCCATTTTGATTCTGACAATCTAACTTTATAGAGACCAGTACATCAGCAAAACGTAACGTAAAAACTAATCTGCTTTGCAATCGAAAGAATGCAGTGAGTAACAGCAATGCCAAAAAGACTTACCGACTCGATGGAGGTACGGTTGTCCCCTTCGTAATAATATAGTCCGCTAGTGAGCTTTGTTTTGGAGAGGTCATCGAGCTTGTAGTCGAACGTCATAAGAAACAAATAGTCGAAGTGCCTGCGATTAAATTTAAAAACCACCGATGTTTCTCTCATAGTTCACATGCTGCTTCGGAACGTTAAACACATCATACCAAAATAACCGAGCTATTCAGGCTCTAAAGCAATCTATGTTTTTCATAGACTTGCCCTGGATTTTTTTCTGCGGCCAAGATAAAAGTGTGACCAGCGTTTCAAGCCTTTGCTGCCCAAGGTTAACACTAACAGAGTCCAAGTCTTACGTGTACGGATCTGTACTTCAGACCGGACAGTCGGAGAGGAACAGGTGTGCAGGATGACCTGGCGGGTTGGTGTTATGACGTACGGTTATATTAAGATAGCTTAGACTGAATTTTGCATTGGAAGGATCGACATGACAGTACGTTTCGCTTTTGTTCTTTCTACTCCTGCTCCAACCTCCAACCGTACAGCACCCCAGTTTGTAGTCAGTAAACATTAAGAACTGATCTTCTGTTCATAGTTCCACTTTATTGAACTCTCTTCCTATACGAAAGTGTAGTGAGGGAAATATTATTGCAGAAGGATGCCCTGTAGGTAATCTGTCTAGCATACTTCCTATTAGAGTGAAGCAATGACAGTAAAATAAATGACAGCTTCAAAAGTACCCGCAAATATTGTTTAAAACAGAATACAGATGTACAGTAAACCGCTAGGATGCGGTGGTCAACATTACCAGCAAAATGTGAAAACCAGAAAGATGGGACTGGTATTTGAGCAATTTCCCTATTATATCATCATTAGACCCTAGCGAAAGGTATGTTTCTTAGCGTTGAGCTGAACAAATTTCAAAAGTCCATGTGCTCTCATGAATGCAAGGAATTTTTTTTTTCACTTCTAATTGAGAAAAGGCTACAAAGAGCGGTGAGATGGTGCGCGAACATGTTGAAACTGATGGCCTACTCTTCTTGCCGACTGCGAAACCTTGCTTATAAATTATTCTTGCTCTCGTACTCACTTCTTTCGACGGCCGTTCAGAATCGATGGGATGCAACAAAAGTTTAAAATTCCCGGGGTAATTTTCAGTCTTCAGCGCTACGATACACGTGGTAGAAGCTTAGCGTTATAAAGGCGATTGTCCAGATGTCCTAATTACATGACTTTTCGCTTGGAGAAAACTTATGATGCGTTGAGTGAATTGATACGTGCATCAAAATACCGCATATGTACAAGTACATACGGCCATATGAATCATTTGTTCTGATATTCCCTGTAAGCTATTTTCTTTTTTGATTAAACGACTCCGATGTCTGCCTCATCTCTCAAGTGCTTGATATGGAAGATGACTGAAAGCAAGCTCCAATGTTAGTGTCGGTGTCTTTCACGTTGAAGACCACAAGGGCACTAGCGTTGGAGCTCGCGATGTCATGGTAATGCGCCAGCTATTGGCGCATTACAATATAAAACTAAGATTACTGCGCATATTTAATTAATAAATCAAATTTTCTGCATTACATAATTAGAACCGGTTCGTGTAGAGCAGACAGCCAAACGCCAACGCCATTCCTTTTTTTTATTGCACCACATACACACTTTCCCAGTGGGCCGAATTGCGTTTTGAATTAACCAGGCTATACCGTACAACAGGTTACTCCACACAAAATTTAACAGAATGATTGATTTTCTGGACCGCCATCAGCATACTCTTTCTCATATTCCAAGACAGATACTGACATCAAGTTCTAGTGGCTCTGACCCGAAACACGCAGGTTCAATCCTGGCCATGGCGGTCGCATTTAGATGGCAGCCAAATGCTAGGACCGTGTACTCGGCGATGTCAGTACAGGGTAAATAATCCCAGGTGGTCTAAATTATCTGGAGCCCTCCACTACGGCACCCCTCATGCCCCAGTCGGTTTAGGATGATAAACCTCATAATATCAAACCTATTGCTCTGCTAGTCACGTTCGATTTGAGCAACTCTCAAGTGACAGCAAGAACAAAGTCTGCCAGCCTTGTATGTGGTAAACGTGCGCATATTAAATGCAAGCCAAGAAAGCCAACTTTACAATCTCCTGCTTTTGTTTCAATGTGGCCCACGATGCCGACAGTGAAGGTAGGTAGTGTTCATGCGGCAAGGCAAAACGGAAAGCAGGAGACGTTTATACTTTATTTCATGCCGTTTTCATCTCATTTAGTCCAGACGTCCATCATGAAGAAAGGAGGCTGAGAGGCGGAAACTGACGACCAATCTCAGTCATGGAGGGTTTGGACACGGCTCCACCATCAGCCACCCCGCTGACAGCGCATCCAGTCCTGACGGGCCATGGGCAGATGCTCCGGCACTTCTTCGCACAACCACCCCTTGATTTCTTTCCCGAGACTAAGGTATTCCCTATGAAACTCATCAGGTATGTCAAGTGCGTCGCCGTACTCCGTCATTTATCGGCTTTGACACCGGTCTGCTGGTGCGACATGGGCATGAGCGTGTTTCCGCTATGACGAGCATTGGGTCATCCCACGGCATACGTCACCAGGAGATTGACCGACGTCACAAAAAAAATAAAAGGAAGAGCAACGAAAGGTAGTAAGCATGGTGTCTCCTGTCATTTAGGAATAAATTATACATTATCAGTGCGGGCAATAGGGGCGAAGGGAAAAAGATATTGCAAAGAACTGGTCTCGCTTTGACTCAGCAGGCTGCTAACTCCATAGTGAAATACAAAGGACAAGCTGGGAAGCGCGGCTGTGGTGACATACAGGAAAACCAGTACCGTCTGCGTTTTAACTCTGCACAAGGTTCGCAAGCAGTTCGACTGCAGCTTAAAGGTGCACCAAAGAGGATTCTGAGCTCGTCGTTTTACTGCGGGATCTTGATCTACATGCTCCGAGCATTCTTAGAAGCTTTGAATTATTGTCCTGTGAGGCCGATTGCCGTATTAAATCAGATTAAACGTCCCAGACCCCGCCTTTTTTTTTTTATACTGACCTCCAAAAGTAGGATAAATCATTCACCGCGTTGAGTGCCTTTCACCCAGTCGCGTGTCGGCTTCGCTTTCGCTTTTATTTTTTTTTTCTAAGTTTACGTGAATGAGTAGTTTCAGTCGCAAACAACATAGCCGTAAATTAGGCCCACGGGTATTAAAATACACATGGGCTCTTTGCATTCACAAAATATTACGTGTATTACGTATTACGTGTTTCCTGCCTTATTCATGATACCCCATGCTCCATATTCAGTATATTAGATTAGATTAGGGCCCGTAATAAAAAGATTAGGTTGCGCACTAAACATGTTTCTACGTGCGTAGCGGACACAATTAGACTCATCAAACGAAGGTAGGCACCCCGCTTGGGCGGTGGCTTTCGCAAAAATCGCTATACCCTGTGCCCGCAAGCGCATACCTTGCCATCCATCCACTCATGAACCCAGTGCACTCGGGGTTGCGGCAGGCCGGAAGCTGAACTGTGATGAGGGTCTCTTTGAGGAGCGCTTTCCGTAGTTTCTGCGGATTGCAATAAAAAATGCCGACAAAAAGCACTCTGAGTTAACGTAGCGTGGGGTAACTTTTCATCCAACATGCTGTCGTTGTTGCTTCAGTTCAAACGCCATCCTTACGGTGAGTTTTCACTGCGTGTGCGCTGTTCGCGTGCGCGTGCGCCAGAGAACTTGCAGTGCAGACTTTCAAGTTCAGCCTCTAATTTGCCAATCGGAAATTTCCCTAATTGTAACCACACGTTACACTCAATTAATTTACGGTGTCCTATCTTCTGTTTACCTGATCCGCACCTAAAATTTCACATATAAATAAACAAAATGCTCAAAAATACAAGCCACACAATGATTGCGGTAGTTATCTCAGTGCCCGTAATCTGAAAGCGTCGTCTGCGTCAACCACTTAGAGCCTCAAATGTGGAGGTAACATCTGTGTGACGAGAGATGGCCTTTCTTTCCTGTTACGTCATCACGACTGAAATTTCAGGTGTCATTGCGTCAATAATCGTAGCGCAAAAATTAATACTGAAAGCTTGTACTATAATTACATAGAATTTGTGCTAATGGTTTCGAAAGCAGAAACAGGCGCCTGTGTTTGTGTTTGAGGCGATGAGAACTTCTGCGCAACTACAACGATCCGAGACGACAGTAGCACTTGCCGTATTTGGGAGCAAGAGAAAGCAGCAGTGCCCTTTAAGCGACACCAATTTCGACATGTCCACTCAGAGCTTACAGGCTCAGCGTTATACTGCTCTAAGGACAAAAGGAACAAATCTGCCTGTCACCTCGATGAAGTTGAGTATTGTCTTGATTTCTGCAGGCTTGCAGAGGGGGGGTCCGGGTCCCTCCAGGTGAAAGTTGATGCCGTCGATGCCGAGCTCGGTCAGCCAAAACTTGATCTCACTGATCAGATCCTCAGCCTTTGCGTCGTCACGAATCCTATTCAGCAGGCTTTGCACGTGCGCGCCCCCGCCGTAACTGACGAGACTGCGCAGGTGATTACTGCCCATACCGAGCTTCAGATTGCCTATTGCCTTAAGTATGTCTGCAAAATAGAAGTTTAAAAAATTACGGAGTTTTAAAGCTGTAAAGCGAGTATGACGTGAGAAAGCACTTGGTTTCCAGTTAGCTTGACTACTGCCTAAACTTGTGTTCACTTCTTCGAATTCCCTTGACTCTTTCCGAGACATTAACTTGCAATGTCCTTCAGGGCGATTTCTTTTAAACTTCCGTACCACGTCACCTTCCACTACCCACACCGCAATCAAGTCATCTCATCTGAAAGCTCAAAGATGGAGTGTCATATCAAATGAGGGACAAATGTCAAATGTCAAAGCTCAAGAGTAAGAGGTAAAGGGTCATAGGTAGAGGATTCAGAGACTCATCGGCTTTTTCAGGATTGCTAGTGAAGAAGTGATTTTGCACTAAGCATTAAGCAAAATTCTGGAGCCGGCTCAGACTTTCAAGAGCGCCGTGACAATACGTCTGAGGTTCTGGCCCCACAAAAAAGCTCGGACTTGTATGACATTTTTCTTAAAATACTACATACAAACAAACATATATAATTTTCTCGATTTTTCTCCGCGCATTCACTCCTCTGTAACTAAATCCATTAGCTACGATCAGAATAATTATCAGACAGTAGCAGTCGTGCTCAGTACGACCTCTTGCGCACCAAAAGCGCAGGGGATGCACTTTATGTGTTGCTTCATACCTGATAGTGTCTAAAAGTTACGAAGCATGATCGACATTGAAAATTAAAACACTGTCATCCCTGTTGCCAAGACCGTGATGTTTGATAATCACAGCGCCATATTCTCTGTCAAACGCGATTCGCGCTCTGCAAGCTTAAGTGGTGCTAAACTGACTACCGGCTGAGTGCAAATAAAATGTAGCGTGTCCCTTAAGCCGTCGCAGTTTCATGTAGTAATAGGCTTGATTTTTGTGCAGTTTCACAGAACGCCTTAATTGGACGCGGTAGGTATTGGTGCTGAAGTGAAGCAGAGGGGCATCAACACCAGCACGCCTGTATAGTAGCTTTAATAAAACTGACATTGTGTTACGAAGAAGAGTGCGAAAAGCAGCGCATGCTTTCTATAGAGTAGAGTGGTAGCCTTCTTCTTGAAAGCAAGTGATCATATCTTGTTTACATCCTTTGCAAACACTCACTAGAAAGGAAGAGAAACTTAGAGAATCTTTTAGGGGCCAAACTCACCACGCGCTGCATAAAATTGCAGTTAGGAGCGCTCTGCCATTAATGCACCATTCGTTCTAAAGCTTTCCGGCCCATAGCGCCCGTGGCCTTAGTGAGCATGGAAGCTCTGGCCACTGATGCTCTCTAGTTTAGCTAATATGGATATCGATGAGGAATTCGAATTATTTCCAACGAGCTCGCACAGAGTAATTAACAAAGTCGTTTCTCTCATACATCTGTGTGCGCAATGTACGGCGACCTGCACTTCACCCTGCAGCTTTTTGAAACAGTGACACGTTCATTTTATGCGGATTCGCAGTTTGGAAACGCGGAGACAGCGGCGACATCTATTAAAAGCCTGCTAACGGAAAAGGACCAAAATATATAGTCGCTTTGTAGCATTATTATACGAGAGGGGAGGGGGGGGGGGTGCGTCCTCTAAAATAACGAAGTCCCTTGGCTTCGCGCCATCCCACTAGGTATAACGGGCTGGTGTGTGCGTATGTTCTGCCTTGTTTTTGTCTCTGGGACAATCTAACAGCGTCAAAATTGTGGAGACTTGCCCCGTTTCCTCCCCTTTGGTTTGCTTCCCCGAGATGGGTCCCTTCTAGTTTTTAGTTACTTTAGCAAGGGAGGGTGCCGGCGTTGTAGTGACACAAGGCTCACGGACGTAGTGACTGCTGTGCGCAAAGGATTGAGCACTCCCTCTTCGGCTCGGGAACGGGCCGCACACGGACGTGTCGGCGTGGCGCTCCGCTCTCCGCCAGCGAGGCGAGGCGTAGTGTGAGAATTTTCCCGCCGCTCGTCCCGTCTGGCCTTGGAGCTTCTCCCCTGCCCTGGCGTGGGCGAACATTCGCTGGTAACTTTGCTGGTGAGTCGGACGACCTCTGTTCCTTAGCGTATTTTATTGCTAGCCGGCGTTATTGTTGCAGCAACAAATGCCTAGTTTGTGCAAGCCAGAGTTTAGTTGTTTCGTTCCCCCTCAGAGCAAGACCCGCAGTGGTCGGTGGGCGCAAGGTACAGCTCGCGATAACGAGGTGGGGTCAGCGTTTTAGAACTGCGTTAGCCGCGGTTAAGCGAGGAGGGCACATTCATCCCCCGATTAAAACCCCATAACATGGATCATTTTCTGCTCAGAGCAACTGCACCAAGCAGCGCAGTCCTACCACAGTTTCGGTTCTTCAAAGCAACTTTTGAAGATGTCATAATGCAACTGCTTCATGCTCTGTCTCCCCGTATCAGTGAGCAGTGAGCGTTACAAGATACAGAAATGTCTCGTAATTATTTCGGAGCGAACGCTCCCCTTCTCGCGTACAAACCTTCACCATCCTGTTACGGCGCAGATATGACTTTGAAGTGGCCTCAATTAGCAAAGAAAGAAGAAAACTGTGGTGTAGGTGGTAATCGAGCCCGGGCCTCCGGCATGCCCCCGGGGGCGGCGACGCTCCACTCCACCATAGCTGTTTCTTTTCCGTCTTCTTTATTGCTCCGACACGGCTGTTCGACTCTTGGAAGTGAATGAAGGTGAATCTGGTAAATGTACAGGTGTCTAAGAAACGTATCTTCTAGATACGTACTGATGCTAGCATGAATAATTTAATTATGAGCATGTGAATTACAGATATCCCAATTAAGCGAGTAAAGAAGTCCGTTTCTGGTGAATTTCCTTTGTGCATGGCGTGCAGTCGTAGCGCCATCATGCGGCACCCACTGACACCGCAGTACACAATGTACGGCGATGGTCCAGCAGATGGCGTACGTCTCCTGAATGCACAGATGTCTTAGAAACGTATCTTCGAGTAATGTACTGAGGCGTTCGTGATTAATTTTTTTGTGAGCGTGTAAATTACACATGTTCAACCGACCTTTCGCCCCAAATAACCAGCCTCAGTCGATTTGAACCATAGCCGAGTTTTTCATTTAAATACGTTTAGGCTAAAATTTCCTTTCAGATAACTCTTGCCACAGGCGGGAATGGACGGCATAAGCTTAACGTACTTTTTTCTCCCTTCGAGCCCCTCTTGCGGAACAAGAACCGCCCAGTCCTGTTGTGCGTCTCCAGGTAGGAGTAGACGAAGTGCGTGCACTTGTCCACTGGCAGGTACCTCATGCTGAACCTGCTTGCACCCCGTCGCTGGAAGCCCTCGCCACGTATGAAGCACACGACGGGCGCTCCTGCGTTGTGCTCAGTATCTTCTTCGCTGCTTGTTTCCTCAGTTGTCCCGCCTTCACTCGTACTAGCTGAAGTCTGTAACGAGAGAGATTTGCATGGCAGGCCAAGTCCCCTGACAATGGGGTCTGCTTTCGAGCCTTGTAGCGGCCCTTTTATGTCAAGTGCGAAACGCAATAAGTCAGAAGGGTAAGCAGGAGCCTCTTCCTCACCCTTGTGTACCTCGGTGGTTTCGTTGACGCTGAAAGAGCCCGGGTGTAATTTTCAAAATGAGGCAAATGGCGACTTCTAGCGCAGAAAAAAGAATATACATGTCGGGTGGTAAGAACAGAGAAAAAGCAAAGAGACACTCGATAAGAGAGGGCAATGTTCAGAAATGCGGTGTCGTTGTGGAGAAAGCTGAAAGCTAGCTACCCCGAGTTATTATAACCATCCTAAACACCATCATCAGCTCTATTACTTCCATTAGCTGAAGAAGGTCTCATTGTTGTCCATTTATCCTCGCTTGCTTTCCTTTTCTTGCTACGCTTTTGTTAGCATGGAATCCACTGTTACTCTAACAGACCATAGGTTATCGCATCGGTACGCCAATTAATGCGAATACAGAATGAATCCCCGAATTTTTCTCTTTCTCTTTTAAAGAAGAAACGACAGCGAAGTTTTACCTCTATCGATTGCCCGCCTTTCCGATCGCGCACACCCATTTACCCACTTGAACCATACGACCAAAGATCGCGTCGTCTTGAAAGGTCTCCTTCGAGGTTTGTCAGATATGTACATTGTATGTCTTATGACTCAACGCCACCTTTCCGGCATTATCTTTTGAAGGCATGCGAGTGCTATAATGTTCAGTAGCGACACGCTATCATAGCAGTGGTGTTTGTTCCACAAAATCGTTCGTAGTCCTGTCGCCGTAATGCATTGATTGTACACAGTCAAACCACTCCCGAAATCAGAGATCAAGACCACTTTCCAATATCATGAAAGGGAAGCTACAAATCTTTGGACATTTTTCCCTTCGTTCAATGAATTTTGTACTGCTAAAAGTGCCCCTACAAACCTTGAACTCATGCAGATTTGCAAGCAATTGCGAGCGCAATCGTTACATGAAAGTCCAAGAATTTTTACTGATCTATTACAGGGTAGTTTAAAGAATACTCTTTTGATTCTGACATCAACGCAAGGTGCAGGACTGCTAGTCTTTAAGCGAACTCGTAGCCCTCAATATTGTGGCCATTTTCTGAAGAATCATGCGCAGTTTTGTAAAGGTTGCCATTTTTCAAGCATTTTCAAATCGTGGTCACAGAAGTGAAAATAAATCTGCGCTATTAAAGTAGCCGTGATGGGGGGAGGGGGGGGGGGCGTAGGCACTAAAGATGACTAATTATTCACCCGACTAGAAACATGCAGCGTCTATGTTCAGTTCAGATGCAAAGGCTATCTTTGTACATCAGACATAATTTCACCAGCGAAAGAACGAGTCACCAGGAGAAGAAGAACACAGGACAACGCTGGACTAACAACTGAAGTTTAATCGAGAAGCGGCCAACCTAGGTCACCAGAAGACGCATGCGTATCAGACACACTGAGCAAAACAAACAAAAACATAAGTGCAGATCACTGAGGAGTGCATACACGCTCCAACACTGGGAAACAACAAAATACGGATAATAGGCCTATCAATCTTGCACGCGCACACTTCTGCTTAGGAAATTAACTTCCTTGCTAGTGAGATGCAAGGACGGTGCACTAACGCATGTGTCACTGCCTTGCAGCCTAATATGAAAGGCCTCAAGGATTTCCCTCTCCTCTCTGTTTTTTCCTTTCCGATAACTGAAATGTTGTTGAAACCTGGAACACATTTTTTACAACTCCTGCAGTGACGTGGGAGAGTATTTTGATCTGACGAATTTTTCAGGGAATTATTATGTTCGCGGGCCCGGTCATTAACGCATCTGCCAGTTTCGCCCGTGTACACCCTACCACATGACAGGGGTATCTTGTAAACGACCCGAGTCGAACAGCCAACGAACTTGTTAGCATGCTTATTAGCATGACCGAACTTGTTAGCATGACCGGGCCCGCGAACATAATAATTCCCTGAAAAATTCGTCAGATCAAAATACTGATATGTTTTGCCGGGCTAGTAGCGTGTTCCACCAGGCATCGGGTCCAGGAGCACCGCCGCAGTGCCGAAGGAGGAAGGAACGTGGGCCGGAGACGGGGAGTAGGGGAAGTGAAGGAAAAACTGTATTCACATATTTACATGATTATTTACAAAAATGACAAACAAGGTAAAAACTGAGAAGTCTCAGGGAAACGTTGTGGGAATCGCTCAGGGAGTCGCTCCGGGAATGGCTGCTCGATGAACGTGTCGAGCGCTTTAAATAGACCCTCCCGAGATTTTCCCGCCTTTTCCAACCAATCGTAGGGACTTCGTCCGGGTGCTCCAAGGTCGTTCACCGCTTCGTCGTCTTCCTCGGCTGAGGCCCCTAGATACTCGGAAGTGGCCCGTCAGGCCAGGTGGATTCCATATCTTGTTTCGAGGAAATGCCCCAAAGGCGAACACCTGCAGCGTCGTCACCCCGCTGTTGACAAAAGAGCGAGGTGCGGTTGAATGGCAGACGCTCGTCTCCGCAGGTGGCAGCAGGCATTGAGTCGTGTCACCCTGGCAGATGCACACACAAAGTCGCAGGGTCAATACTGCTGCAACGGGTGCCGTTTAAGGGGGGGACTCCGGAAAACACGTCGTGGCAGTTAGGCACAAGTGGTGGTACGAGGAATCCAGGAGTCGAATGCGTCCCTCGTGTTCGGTTCCACCTGTCAGGAGGTGGCATGGGAGCGCGTGCATGAAGAAAGACCACCTTCGCAGAACCACACACTGCCTCTGGGAATGGCCTATGTGGATACAGGTGTGACGGGAACACACAAAGATAGTTAGGGGGGGGGGGGGGGGGGTAGAAACACAACAATACTCTCCCACGTCACTGCAGGAGTTGTAAAAAATGTTTTCCAGGTTCCAACAACATTTCAGTTATCGGAAAAGGGAAAAACAGGGAGGAGAGGGAAATTCTTGAGGCCTTTCGTATTAGGCTGCAAGGCAGTGACACATGCGTCAGTGCACCGTCCTTGCATCTCACTAGCAAGGAAGTTAATTTCCTAAGCAGAAGTGTGCGCGTGCAAGATTGATAGGGGTTCTGACCTTTGACCGAGTCGGACGTGTTTTTTGACGCTCCTTCGACTTCGGCCGGGCCTAGCTAGGCCGTGCAGCAACCGGGTTGGGCCCGCATCGCCTGCACGTACGACCCGCAGGCAACGGACCTGGACCTAGGATAACCACCTCCCGTGGCCCCCCGGCCATGGAGCCCCACCAGGAGGCCCGCGGCCGCGGAATGCGCAAGCCTAGGACTGTGCCGGACGGACCTCGTTCGCAGAGCGCACGCCGCGACCGGTCTATCGATTCATCTCCGCTGCTAGAGAGGTGGATAGAGTGCGTGCAACGCGCAACACAGCGCGCTGCCCTGACTCCGGAGACGGCGAAGGCAACGCTACGCACCTTGGCCCTTCCGCCACGTGCTGCTTGCGATGGCGGCGCGCGCGGACCAACACGTGGGAGCCGCCATTGCCAGCCCGGTCCTGCAGCCACCACTCGGCGGCGGCTACATTCCAGCAGCGGTGGAAGCAGCTTTAGAAGAGCCAGAGGGGGACGACGCCATGGATCAAAGCACCCATCGCAAGCGGCGCCGTTCCACCCACTCTGATGAGGGGGAGGGGAACAAAGGCAGCGGGGGCGAGGAATCTGCTGCTAAGCGCGAAGCGCTGCAGCTAACTGCACCTGCCTCACCTCCCCCTACGCGTCCAGAGGGAGCGACCACAGGACAAAGAGCCAGGGAGGTGACAGCCGACAATGGCGTGTCTGCCAGTGCTGGCTGCTTTCCCCCTGCTCTCGCCGGAACGCAAGCCCCCACCCTGAGGGACCAGCTGCCGGTGACGACATCGGCTGACGCGGCGCAGAAGCCAGCAAACCCAGCACGTGACCCAGAGGCCGCTGCTGCGGCTCTCAGACGGAGCGCGGCGCACGCTGCCAGCGTGCCTGACAGCAACGAACGCCACGCCCCCCTAGCATCATCATGCTCACTGGAGACCGCCAGCCTGATCCCCTGGCGCCAGGCTTCAACCCGAGCACAGCGAAGGCGTAAGGCTGCCCTGCAGAGAGCTGCTGCTTCTGTGGCGGTCCATGAGGAGCTCCACTGGACAGTCCTGTTCCGGCCAGCGGAACGCGGCGTGGCCATAAGCAGGGAACTGGGCTGGGATATTGCTGAGGAGCTGGGCCCGCACCCTGGCGTGCTGGCGGTTCGCGTTAACACGCGGCGGAACGTCGTGGCGGTGGACACCGGCTGCGCAGCTACCTTCGGCTCGCTTCTGGCCACGACTGTCATCCGTGGCCTGGCCGTGTGCGCCAGGGAGCCAGCTCCTCGCAACCAGTCCAGTGGGCTCGTGTTCATCGTGGACGCGCGCCGATCAGCGGACCAGCTGCTTGCCGCGGTGGAGTCGGCGGTGGCAGTGACGTCGGCGTCGCTGTCGGGAAGCACGCTGCTTCTCCGATTTGCGGCGCCGATCCCGCCGCCGCATGTGTTCATTTACAGGCGGCGCCTCGCTGTCCGGCCCTGCCGCCCGCGCCCACTGCAGTGTTCCCGCTGTTCCAGCCTGGGCCATGCCACCGAGGCCTGCAGAGCTGCTGCCCGCTGTGCCCGCTGCGGTGCACCACACGACACTGGAGCACCAGCGGAAAATCGCGCTGCTCAAACTGCGGCGGTCGACACCCTGCCACGGACCCTTCATGCCCCCACTGGCAACGAGAGAGGCATGTCGCCACGATTTTGGCTTCGTCAGAGGTGCCTCTCTCACGACGGGCCGTGCGCGCGGTTGTACGCGAAGAAACGGCTCCGCAGGCTGCACAGCAGCAACCAAGCAAGCGCAGCTATGCGCAGGTTGCGGGCCACAGCAAGCAGCAGCAGCAGCAGCATTCTCAGCAGCTCCGGCCTCAGAAGCAGCGGGGGCAGCATCCCAAGCAGCAGGCCGGTTCCCGCACCGCACCAGTGAGGCCCGCACCGACTACCTCCGGTGGCTCCCCTCTGGACGCACGCGACGCCTTAATCGAGCGCCTGCAGGCCGCGCTGCGAGCATTAAGCGTGCTCCTGCCAGAGGGCTCCGAGGGTCGCCGCATCTGTGAGGAAGCGACAGGCCCTCCTGCACTAAACAGCCAAAACCATGGCTAGTCGCCGGGCAGTACCCCGCATTCCCACAGTCCTGCAATGGAACGTCCGCTCCCTTGCAGCGCGATACGCTGAACTCCGCTCACGCATAACATCCGAACAACCAGAGGTGATCGCGCTGCAAGAAGCTTACGTCCGGCTGCGGGATGGGGATCCCCAAAGGCGGCTGCCCGGCTACATCGGTTACCATTCACCAACGAAGTGTGAGGAGGAGTCATGTGCATCAATCCCCTGCGGCAACCCAGCCCATCGGCCCGGAAAATCGCGGGCCTCCATTTATGTGCGACGCGACGTCCAGCACGCGCTCGTCGGCACGGCGGCGGCGACGAGTGACGTTCAGGAGTGCGTGGCAGTGACAGTGCGCGTCGGGGGTGTTGACACATCAGTGGCCAGTGTTTATGTGCGCCCAGCTGTGGCGTGGAACGCGCTGTGTTTTCGCGCAGTGTCGTCGTGTTGTGCCCCGCGCCAGCTCATAGTTGGTGACTTCAATGCCCATCATTGTGCGTGGGGCAGTGCGCGCAACGACCGGCGCGGCGACGACCTGCATGACACAGCAACGCAGCTGGGACTCACTCCTCTCTACACTGGCCAGCCCACCTTCCGACGGCGTGGATCGTCAGGCTCCTGCATCGACGTTGCGTTCGCGTCCAGCGGCATCGAGGCGACCTGGCGTCGTGCACCATCACTCTGGGGCTTGGATCACTTCTCCATCACCATAGAGCCCACTGCTAAAGAGGCGCGCCCCATGCGTACGTACGCAATCGTGAATTGGGGCCGCTTCCGCCAAGAGGTGGACGCCGCCGCTGCGTCCGGCGCCGATTACTTCACCAGCCTTGTCCGGAGCGCCCTCGCAGCCACGCGTCGCGCAGAGGTGCGGGCAGGTCAGCCAACACCCGACAATAAGCTGCTCGATCTGCGCGACAAAAGGGACAAGGCGGAGCGCAGGGCGCGACGGACGGACAAGCCAGAAGACTGGACGGTCTACAATCGGCTGGACGCAGCGGCAAGGCGTCACTCCAACAAGCTCTATCGACGGCAGTGGGCTTCTCTCTGCAACACGATGGAGAAGGATCGCAGCTCGCGGCGGCTCTTCACCACCCTGCGGCGCATCACTACACCTCAGGCGAACCCTCAGCCCCTGGCCGCTCTCGCCATCTCGAGCGGCCAAACAAACCAACAGCTGGCTGGGCAGTTCGCTGACCGATTTGCGCCACAGCGTCCCGCGAGCAGTGCAGTGACGACATCGGGCCCCAGTTTTGACGCCAGGTACTCTTCCCCCGCCCCGGATGACGGCCCGTGCAACGCGCTCTTCACAGCGGCGGAACTGAACGACGCGCTGCACCACTGCACCCGCCGCTCATCGCCCGGGCCAGACGGGGTTACGTACCAGATGCTGCGCAACCTGGACGCGGAACAACGTCAAGTCCTCCTGCGGCAGCTCAACCTGGTGTGGGAACGCGGGGTGCTACCTGAGGAGTGGCGCACAGCGGTCGTCTGCCCGATACCGAAGCCAGGCCGCCCACCCACGGAGCTCAGCGGATACCGGCCAGTGGCGCTAACGTCGGCGGCATGCAAGCTGATGGAGCATATGGCGCTCCAACGCCTGCATGCGCGGGCCGCGGAGGCAGACTTGTTCGACGAGCGTCAGACAGGGTTTCGCGGGATGCGCTGCGCGGCAGATTCAATCGCGGACGTTGTCTCCGCACTCGAGCACGCCGTGGCGGCGCGGCAGGTAGCACTGCTCTTGCTGCTCGACGTGTCGAGTGCGTTTGACAACGTCCACCGTGCGGTAATTCTAGCGAGGCTGGAAGAGGCGGGCGTGGCCGGTCGTCTGTTGCGTTATGTGCAGGGGTTCCTCAACGCGCGCACTATTCGCGTGCGCGTGGGAGCGGCTCTCTCTCAGCCCCGCCCGGTGGATCTAGGCGTGCCGCAGGGGTCGGTGTTGTCCCCGTTCCTCTTCAATGTGGCGATGTCGGCGGTGCCGGGCTGTCTGCCCACAGGCAACCGGCACCGCGTGTACATCTCCATATACGCGGACGACATCGCTCTGTGGTGCTTGGGACCTCCGGGCGAGGCTTCCCGCGTGAGAGACTGTCTCCAGGGGTCCCTTGACGCTATCGGCGACCGGTTGCGGGGCCTCGGCCTGGCGCTTTGCGCGGAGAAGACCGCAGCCATGGCCTGCGCAGCTCGCAGATGCGCCCGCCTGGCGCCACTGACGTTGGCTGGGACGCCGCTGCCGTGGAAGAGCTCCGTGCGGTACCTCGGCCTGGAAATCGACCAGCGCCTCTCCTTCCGCCCCGCGGCGACCAGGGCCTGCCAGCAGATGAAGAGGACTACAGCCGCTGTGCACAAGCTCACCGCCCGGGGCCAGGGGATTTCTCAGCAGGCTGCGCTGCGCCTCTACAACGCCGCAGCCTTAGGGGCGATACTCTACGCGCTGCCCCTCGTCACGGTGCGCAAACCATCATGGAAGGCACTGGAGGTGCAGCATCGCAAAACGCTGCGGACCTGCCTCGGTCTACCCGGAAACTCGCAATGCGAGACGACACTGGCCGAGGCGGGCGCGTGGCCGCTGCAGCTACAGGCCACGCAGCGCTCGCTGCACCACATTGACCGCCTTTACCGCGCACCAGACGGCGCGGAACTCCTGCAGCGCCTTCGTCACTACCCGCGCTCAAGAATGGGCGCGGCACTGCAGGAATATGACCAGCTGACGCGCGCCACGCCCCCCTACGGCCTCTGCTCCCCCTGGCCCCTCATGACGGAGGTACAGCGAGAGATCGTCGGCATCGCGGGAAAACGCAGCACACCACTATGTGCAGTGCAGCAGCTAGCCGGAGCCGTCGTCTACGAGCAACTGCGCGACCATCTGCTGGTGTTCACTGACGGCTCCGTGGTGAGCGAAAACTGCTCGCTCGCCGCAGCGGCCACCATCCCCGCCCTGCAGCTGCACCGCCAGCAAAGAGTGGCTTACCTGGGCTCTTCGACCACGGCGAAGCTACTGGGTCTTCGCCTGGGCTTGGACCTGGTGCTTACCCTTACTCCGCCGCCACCCAGGTGTGCTCTGCTGTGTGATTCCCGTGCCGCCCTCAGCCGCCTGCAGACTCCCGGCCGTGGCACCCCGTTGCTGTGCGCGTTACGAGAAGCGCATTGAGCGCCTCGCGGAGCGCAGATACAGTATTCGCGTGCAGTGGGTGCCCGGTCACTGCGGCATCCGCGGCAACGAGCAAGCCGACGAGCTCGCCACCGCCGCACATCAGCTTCCTCCCAGCGACGAACCGCTCGCCCTGGAAGACGTGCGTGCGGTGATCTACGACCACCTCCGTCAGCAACACCCGGACCCTCGCATCGCGCGAGGAGAGCGCATTTCTCTCGTCGGCGCGCGCTCACTGTCGAGCCTCCAGCGGGCGATGATCATCCGAGTGCGCGTCGGCTGCGTGTGGCCCGGGGAAAGACGGGTGCGCCACGGACTTTCGTCGAGCGACGCGTGCGCTGACTGCGGCGCAGTGGAGATATTGGAGCACATGCTCCTTCGCTGTACCGCTTCTGCAGTGCCGCGTCGCGAGATGCTCGCGGCCTACAGGGCGCTGGGAATCATCCCGGACAGTCTCGAAGCGCTCCTGTGGCCGCGCGGCAGTGCGCGCACCCGTGACAGAACAATGGTGAGCCTCTGTGCGTTCATCGAGCAGGCGGACTTGACTCCCCGCTTGCTCTACGCCAGGTAGTGCACGCGTGACACGAACGCTCCGTGGGTGCTACCTCGGACGGTATACGCGGCCGGGCGCCCCACCCCGGCCGCTAGTGCAGTGTGCCGCGCGCGCGATTAGTCCGAGACAGGACTCTACGTGCGCGCGGCTATGTACATACAGTTTACTTCTTGTGTAAGTGATTGTGCGCAGTGGCCGCTCGCGCGCACTTATTTTCGGACAATGCTTGGACATTAGCGAGCGAGCGGCGCGAACTTGATTACTTTTGTATTTTGTAAATAGTGTACAAAGCTCTCCCCTGTCCTTTCTTGCTGTCGCTCCCCTCTACACTTCTCCTCACTATCCTTTCCCTTTCGTTTCCGCCGGCTGCAGCTCGGGTGCTTAAGATATTAGATAGCAATTGCCGCGGCCGGCAACACTCTTTTGCTTCACTTTTTATTTTTTTAAATAAACCACTACCACCAGATTGATAGGCCTATTATCCGTATTTTGTTGTTTGCCAGTGTTGGAGCGTGTATCCACTCCTCGGTGATCTGCCACTTATGTTTTTGTTTGTTTTTCTCAGTGTGTCTTATACGCATGCGTCTTCTGGTGACCTAGGTTGGCCGTTTCTCGATTAAACTTCAGTTGTTAGCCCAGCGTTGTCCTGTGTTCTTCTTCTCCTGGTGTCTCGTTCTTTCGCTGGTGAAGTTATGTCTGATGTACCTCCAACTAGCCCACATGGGTAGCTTGTTACACTATATTTGTACCTTCGGCGAAAGGAGGAGGTTAACGACGAACTTTCCCGCGTTCTAAAAAAAATTACGCCGAAGCCAGGTACGGAGCGAACTGCTATCAATTCGAAAGCGACCTGTGGTCGGACAACCAAAAAAAACTAAGCTGTATTATTAATCAATTGACACTCAAGACTTAAGGAAATCTCCGAAATATCGATCAGAACTCTTAAATCTAAATTACGCCGCTGCACTTTTTTTTTACAACTGTTCCGGGTTGTCCATAGCAAAACGGTATATTAAGATTCACTTTGTGTGCACCAGGTATGGAAACACGAGTCACCAAAAGAGGAAAACCAGTGCTTCGCCATTATATATTAATGCGCGCTAGTGCCCACTAGCATGCACTAAAGTGTGCGTTAGTGCTGGAACACGGCAAACCTGCCGCAATTTTCGTGTTTTCCGCAAATGCTACACATAAATAGTATTTCTCAACAATTAACACGCCCAATAAACTCTTGGCGCCGGGTGCGCATTTCCAGCTCAAGAATTTCGCTTCGAAGCTCGCTTCCCCACCTCTGTTGTTGATGGATGAATTTCCTCGCCAGTATGAGTGCTGTCGCTGTACGGATGGTAGCCCTGGAGCGCCTTCCAAGCTGTGTCCACCATGGGAAAGATGTCGCCAACGCAGTCGCCCGAGTAGTCATCCTGATCCACAGACCAAATGAAGACACCGGCCAATCGTTCCGAACGGAACCACCTGACCTGCAGTGGAATCGGTGGAGCAGAGGGAAACTACAGTATGCTGCTATAATGGCTAAGTTTATCTAAACAACCAAAGTAAAATAAAGCCCATGTGGATGAAAAGTTTCACTAGTAAGAGAGCTACATATCTTTCAGTTTAAACAATGCCCGATCGACGAAAGGTTTGCCACGATAATAAAACATTGTTTGAAACGTACGCGCTTTTATAGACCTTAGAAGGATAAGGTATATGATGACCTCAGCGCCGACTCTTTAGGTAAGGACTACTTTTTCGGTCCAGCTTCTGTGCTCAGATTAGACATGCCTTTAAAATTAATGTGCGCCTTCCTTCATAGACCGTTTGATTAAAAACATTTCAACAACTCTTGCTAATGCAGCCCATGTGTAGAAGCAACATTAGGGACCTCATTAAAGTTTATTGGATAACCGGCAGGCCGTACAAAGTAGCCGGCATTCGCAACATTCCATCAGCTTCCATTGCTAGTCCTTAGATACTGGAATACAAAGGGCGCAAAATCCGTACAAGGAATGCAGTGCAAGAAATAATCGTGTGATATCGTGAAACTGCAAAACCTCCAATTGGTCATGCCACTGGATTTTATTCTCAGCGTTCAGTTGGCTCGTCCAACCCGTTTCAAGAGCAGTTCTAGTACAACGTTCTAGGGAACGTTAGAACTTTGTACTTGCCACAAATGCAACGGTCACTGACCGCAACTGACTGCAACCGTATTACTCCCTTTACCAGCGCTTGAAAGAACAGTACATGCGCTCGATGCATGTGCGCTGTTAGCGCCCCCACGGTCGCCGCTGTGGTTCAATTGCTATGGCGCTCGGCTGCTGGCCAAAAAGACACGGGTTCTATCCCGGCTGCGGCGGTCGAATTTCGATGGAGGCGAAATTCTAGAGGCCCGTGTGCTGTGCGATGTCAGTGCACGTTAACGAACCCCAGGTGGTCGAAATTATACGGAGCCCTTCAGTACGGCGTCCCTCATAGCCTGAGATGATTTGGGACGTTAAACCCCCATAAACCATAACCCGAACCAGTTAGCGCCCCCACGGAAGGGCGCATGGCACACAATTACGCTGTGCCAAGCTCCCTAGTGCTCTAAGAGTTCCCGTGGCAGTGTTCCTGAATCTAAACAAACCGAATACGGCCACGTTCCTGAATCTAAGCAAACCGGATGCGGCACAACATTCTTGCTGCCCTAAGCATCGGCATACACAATGCGTAAATGTGTATTCCTAAACGTTGAGATAGGGACGACTGCGAAAGGCAGATATCAATAATTACCGTGAGAGTCAAGAAAGCTGCTATGTGTATCCTATCTCGAAAACACATCATTACTTAGAAAAAATAAGAGAGCATGTATTATAAGAAAGCCTTATATTCAGTGCCTGGGATCACAAATATACTAGCCCGGTTTCGTTTTTTGGCCGATTCATAAATGTCCAGCGTCATTACATGCTCACTGATCGTAGCCGGAGGGACGACAGCTTAGTCCCTATTCAATACCAAAAATACATATTGCGCGCGAACACGAACGAACAAAGCGATGAATCGGACGCAAAGCCTCATTTCTATGTCAACATATATCAGCTTAAGAACCCGAGGAATGGAAAGCCCTCAATGATCTATCCCTGACATTTTTACTAAAGCGACTACCTCATGCGCTGGCCACGACTCGATAGCGGTAGCGGGAAAAATGTGACCTGTGACCGCGCTTTCTAACGGTTCATTTTACTTTAATTTTACATGGTCGCGACTTGAATTGGAGCAAAAGCAACAGAATTGGGGGGCGCAAGCTACCGATCACAACCGCGACCGGTGTGGTGATGGTGCTGTCGCTATTCACCCTAATGCCGCCGCATCCAAACCGGCTGAGTCATAGGAGTGTTATCCGCCAACTCGTCGAAGCAACACCGCTCAGCTTCTATGCCCATACAGAAAAAGCTCCGATCAAGCTCGTCAGGCGAGCCAGAGGCGTCTTCTTGGACTGTTATTCGTCGGCCCGCCAGCGCAGCATGGCCGTGCCGAGCGTTTATGCAAGTGGCATCGTGGGCGCGCTTCTGCAAATACAAGTGTGACGTCACCCCACGACCTACGTTAGTGAGAGCGGCAGCCAATGGCACGGGACCAGATGAAATGAAAACAAAATGAACTGTTAAACAATACGGCCCCTGCTTTTGGTGAGAAGCTACTGCCTCCGTGGGCTGCAACGCTTTCCTCTCCGATTTCTGGTTCAAGGGAAAGTAGGAAGAAGGCGGTGAGGAGCAGCCAGACGTACTTTCGCATCAGCACTTTCCTTGTCGTCGTAGCTGATCCACTGGTCCTTGTAAGTAATGTATGACATCCCCGCTTCTTTCACCCATTGCCGTTTCCAATGGAAGTAGTTGAACCGGCGGCATGTCTGGAGAAACAATTAAAGACATGTTGCAACCTCTGCTAGCAGCAGGGAGAAGACGTACTTTTCAATATGTTCGATTTTACGCTCCAGCAAACATTCCTCGTCAGGAATAGAATGTCTAAGTTATTAGATTTCAGAATTCACATCATAACGAAGGACGGGAATCACTCCATTTATCTCCTCAGCGTTTATTTTTATTTTCAGAACGCAGCTCTTAGGCGCCCGTTCCGGGTTGAGCAGCGTGCCTTCGTTGCCGTAACCGAGCACGGAGAGCAGAAGCAAATGAAAGACAACGATTGCGAAGAGACCGCGAGGAGGAAAGGGGAAGAGGAAAGTACAGCAGCAGCGCAGTAGTGTGGAAAGAGGTCGCGCGGCGCCGACTTCCGGCACCAGACCAGAGCGCGCCTTCATCTGCTCGCCGATGACGTCATCGGCAAGGTACGCGTCGTTTGCCAATGATGGCGCCAAAGTAGCACGCGCTGTAAACACGCTGCACGTTCACCCAATGTGTGGCTCAATCTCTGCGCTCTCCAAGTCGAAACCCATAGCCGCCTCCGTTCGGCACTGCGTCTTCCGTACGTATGCTGTAGCCTACGGCTCGAGTACCTGAGCGGCTGCTCTCGAAAATCGCATTGCCGAGAAGCGTAACCATCGGCTAATTTTGTGCATTATCTTTTCATAGTCTTCTGGCTGGTCAAATATTTAGGGGAATCCCCTAAGGTGGAGTAGATTTGTAATAAGGGAGTAATTACTCATTGACATCCACCCGAGCGCAGCCATACGGCTACAAAGGAAAACTAGACAGCTTTCTCAGAAACTTCGTAGTTAAAAAAAAATTCTTCCAGGTCCGGGGTTCATACCAGGAACCACCGCTTCACCGAAGCAGTCGCTCTACCAATTGAGCTAACCAGGACGGCAATCTTATGGTAGGGCGAGAGCGGACTGATCAATAACTCGAATTGGGAACTGTAGAGTGACTGCTCCGGTGAAGCGGTGGTCCTGGGTTCAAACCTCGGACCAGGACGAATTTTTCTTTAGCTACGATGTTTCTGAGAAAGCTGTATAGTTTTCTTTTGCAGCCCTATGGCTGCGCTCGGGTGTATGTCAATAAGTAATTACTCCCTTATTAGTCTCCTGGCTGTAATATTTTTAACTCTACAAGTGTCAGAACTTGTGAATAGAAATCAATCCTGACACACAGGCTTTGCAGAGTTGTATTTGATTTTTGCATCGCATACCCCTTTAAACTTGGAATCCTCGAGTGCTATATATGTGCTGATTTTTTTCTTTTTTGGGGGTGGGGGGGGGGGGGGGGGCGACATAGCTTGGAGTAACACCTTCATTTTACAGTTACAAAATGAAATGTGGAGCCCACCTCGACGTAGTTCATGTAGCCGTCCGTTCCAGTGAAATTGGCACCGTAACCCAACGGATGATCTCTCTTGAGCTTGGAGCCAATGCCGTTGTTAGCCGCGTTGTCAAGCGTGAAGCTGCGGCCATAAGTGGCGATTCCGGGAACAAGCCTGGACTTGGGGATGCCGGCGAAGATCCACCGTTGTAGGCACGATGCCTGCATGAGCCGATCGGATCGGAGTGAAATGCCTCGTAAGTACCGCGGGGGCAATTCGGTTTCTTGTTAACAAACTGATCAAAACTACGATAGCTTAACATGCAACCATAAAAGCAAAATAAAGTGAGAATTCAGAAGCGCTGCGATCTTGATGGGCTGAGAAAAATAAAGCCAACACTGAAAGTCAACGTTACTTTACATTCAGTTAGAAGCGCGTTTTAACAAACCCGCTTATGTCCGATTCGTGGTACCTATTTGATCCACAGCACTCTCTGAACTCTGTGTGCAACAAAAAGTTTTCGCATAACTAGACGCAAGCTTCTGTGCGATCCCTGGTATACTGATCTTCCAAGGAAGGGGCACAGCGCTCCATGCATTATCTTGAGGCGGGAAAGCAACCAACCAAATGACAGAGTCCCTAGTAAAGCCTTGAGTTCGAGAGGTCCCGCACAATAATCCCACAACAGGGAGCCAAAATTACATCCTGATTATCACATATTCGCCCCCTGCTCTCCCCACTTCTAGTCTTAAATTCACCCACTGATTCAAATCTTCACTTCTTGCCGCCCTTTATTTTCTTCTTACGTACTCTTTTTGCTACTGCTTTTATATAATTTGTATGTTATTCCAAATTTTAGCTTGCTTCGTAAAATGGTCATTCCTTCAAGTATCCTAGACTTTAACGATAACCACTGCTCGTCTCCCTTTAAGCAGCAAGAATTGAATGAAGCCATTGGACATAAGGCATCAGATTATTCTCAAATCCAAGGCTTAATCTTTTGCTTAATTCTTTCAAGGTCCATTACACGCATAACTATTGTTATAATAAGGGAGTAATTACTCATTGGCATCCACCCAAGCGCAGCCATACGGCTACAAAGGAAAGCTTTCTCAGAAACATCGTAGTTAAAGAAAAATTTGTCCTGGTCCGAGGTTCGAAACCGGGACCACCGCTACACCGGAGCAGTCGCTCTACCAACTGAGCTAGCCGGGACGGCAAGCTTAAGCTGTGGTTCCGGGTTCGAACCCCGGACCAGCACGAATTTTTCTTTAACTGCGAAGTTTCTGAGAAAGCTGTATAGCTTTTCTTTGTAGCCGCATGGCTGCGCTTGGGTGAATGCCAATGAGTAATTACTCCCTTATTACAAATTTACTACACCTTGCGGGATTCCCCTAAACATTTGACCATAACTGTTGTTATTTTCTTAAAAGAGAGGTCAAATTCCTTTGTAACATTGCCCATGCATAGCATTGTCGAGCCAACAGCTTACGGTGTCTGAAGGTGCGCAGCATTTTTGATCCCTGGATCTTATCCCACTGGTGAGCTTCGTCTTCGAGAGATCGTCCAGATTGTAGTCGAACGTCATCAGAAAAATGTAGTCAACGTATCTGCATCGAGAAAAACAAAACGGGTGCAACACGTAATCAGGCCAGAACAAACCATTTTCGTTAAGCCTCTCCATGAACACTTCTCCGAACCGAAGGCAATAACAGTCCAAACTTCTCCCTCCCCGCACACAAGTAAACGACGAGAAAACATGGCCAAGACACAAAGGCGCACGATTCATGCTTCCTATTTTAAAATAAATATTCATGCGATGTATTAACATTAACTTGCAGTAAACATCAACATGACTTCGAAAGTAGTATAATATATTCTTCGAAGTGGTGTGTGCGTACGGTGTAGTGGTGCTTGCTAAGCAATTCACCGAGTGACCGGAGAGCCAAGTGACTGCATGCACGCTGCGCAGACCCTGCATCCTTTGTAGTCTTTAAACTTAAAGCTAGGCGATGCAAAATAATTTGCGGCGCTGGAAAGAGCACGGATGCTGTAGTCTTCTCGAGGCAGTTTCCCTATGCACCTATACCAACTTCAAGCCTCGGCGAATCGTCTTTGTCAACGACCAGGCTTTCTGGTCGTACTTCTCACTTCTTAAGCACAGTTCCCCTTGATGTGCGAACAGAATTCTCAATTCAAGAAGAAATTAGTTGACGTCGGCACTGACATCCAAGCAGTGCAGAGTGTCAGTGGTATGAACTGCCCTTACCTGGCCAGTTCCCGCTTCGGTATCCAGTCGCATTTGGGGTCCTGGCAGGCGGGCATCTGGACTGTCAGCAGAATGTCGCTGTAGATCTCGTTTAAGCGGAGCTTCTGCAGAGCGAACGCAAGAAGAACGAGAAAATCCAAGAGTGATTCCTCATCGTACGCAAAGACGTGTTACATATGCGTCGGCCAGATACGCTTCCATATCACACGGCAGCGCCCTCTCAGACACGTTATGAAGGGCGTAGATTCTTGCCCTAGGTGAGAAAAGTGTTTACTTGTAGTGTATAGTTGTAAGGCCAGCAAAAGGAACGAACCTTCAACTTACTGAGTTTTTGAGCACTAGGTCGATTATTTTCAGTGAGAAAAACCTTGAGACGCCGTTTTGTCACGGAGGGAGACTGTGGCCTAGACGCGTGTGCGTGAAAAAGTATTTCATGAAATATCTAAACACAGTGACGTGATAATTAGCCTATATTCCGCTTCAATAGTTAATCGACAGCCGTGTTACAGCTTGTTATCGACTTCTTTCCGTGATCGGTGAAGTCAAACTCAAAGCTACTTACTGAAAGTTATGGGCCACTTATTTCCCGATTTAGGGATCACACGAACACAAGCACTTCCCTGTAACCTATGAAAGCAGCATGTAGGTGAGTTCTAGTGCTTCGAATCTTAGGCGAGTGCACTGACGGAGGAGGGAAGGGAAGCTCCAGGATTTTATCCGAGCAACTGTTTATTTGTTTCTGTTTCGATCCAACCTGAAAGTCGGAAAATAACTTCTCTACTTAGGACAAAGAATTTGTAAGTGATACTTAAGCTGCGCCTTAAGGGTACGACGCGATAGCTTAAGGGGGGGTGACGCCCATATATGCGGAATTGGTCATTCTCTATTTAACATTCATAGATCCCTGGGAGTCCTCATACCACTCCTGGAGCGGTGGCACGGCGTTTAAGCGATGGCCTGCGATCCCAGGTGCTGCGATGCCAGAATAAGCTCTTTCATTCTTTAGTTCTTTGACTAAAGGGCGCTTCTTTCATTTTTGCGCTATTTTATACGTGAAAATTTGGTTATTTCACTCAAGTATGCTTCTTTAATATTTATACATCTCTCAATGTAGTGTGGCAGCGGTGGGGAAACTCCAGTCGTGGTCAGCAAACCGGCGGCCCCACGCACGCTGGAGCTCTTGATGACTGGGTCATCCTGATGACGTCAGCAGCCATGAAGGCTCAACGTTCAACGGCCAGTACGCCCACCGACCATATCCCCGAACCATAAGTGTACAGAACATGGCTCCTTCTTCCGCCAAAGTCGGCCTTAGCCGTCTTAACTGGAACTAAATTTTCATAAGTGGACGCTGCCAGTTACAACTAAACAAAACAATCTAAGTCGAGTATGCGTTTATTTGCCCTCGACTCTCGTAACTTCTGTAATTATGTTTTTTTTTTTATGAGTAGCCAAAATATTTTTAAAGTAGTATTTTTTGAAGAAATCAATCTTTTTTTGTTTTCGCTTCGTAGACGGCATCTTCATTTGCGACACGACAGCAGAACCGATGTCACTTGAAATATTTCCTAGAAATATAACGCGCAAGAATCGCCTTCAGCTGCTCAAGATGCTCTCTTGTTTGTTTTTTCAGATACGTTATTTTATGCGGCACTTTGCTCAAATCGCACTTTTTATGCAGTATCGTTTCTATCGCTGTACAAAACCTGAAAGATCAGTAGGCCAGTAGAAAAATATTTTCGTCAATAGCCCTTTCAAAAACTTTATTCTGCCTTTAAAAAATCAAGGCTTATTTTTAAGGAAGGTGTTGGACTTCATATCTCAGAGAAAGTTTTAGCAGAAGCCTGTAGCTTAAATAGAAAAACCAACGTGCAATCTTAATAGAAACGCTGGTCACCTTGAAGAAGTTGAGAACTCTGTAGGCCCCTTTCTTGCTACAAACAGAGGGACCAGGCCCCTCCAGGTGGAAGTTGACGCCATCCAGGTCATTTGACCTGATCAGTGAATCAATCGTCTGGACTAAATTATCGGCATCTTCCTGAGTGCGCAGACGGTTCAGTAGGCTATTCATGTGCGCGCCGCCACCGTAGCTGAAGAGGACCTTGAGTTTTGGATTAGTTTTCTTGAGCAAGGCCATCTTCTTGAGTACAACTGTCAAGTGAAAGACGGTACGAAAAAAAATGACCTTCGTTTGCTCATTGCAACTACTTATGTCTGCATAGTTCATGTCATTAAATCAATGAAAGTCGACCACAAGCCGTGGCTCGATATACTAAATGAAGGGCGAAGATTAAATGAGAAAGCAGGCAGGTTATCAGGTGCAGTTTTGGTTGGCTACCCTGGGAAAGCGCACAGAAGTTCGGACAGAAAATTCTAACGGGAAACGTTACAGTCCGCACTGAAAGTTAGGTAAGCTACACGCTCGAGTCGGGACAGTCCTACCAGCACCGCCGCGTGGGGTGAGGGTGCATGCTGGACAAAAAGAAATTAAGGAACCGTTTTTATTTCCTTTCGTTTATTCCTTCCTTAAGAGCCTGTAGGCTTTTCATAGGAGGAGTCAAATTAACATGTTTAATGTTCTTTGAACACGCTAGAAAAAGAAAACAACAACATGTGACGGGAAAAAGGTCAGAAGAAAAAGTAACCGCAAACTAATGGAATATATCTAAAAGAAATAACAGCAAAGAAGCCGTAAAGGAAAGCATACCAAATAGTACAAAGGGAAGAGCTGCAATTGGTTCAAGGATGATGACGAGTTAGCTAATCTAGTTTTTTAGCCTATCGTGTATTTTGTTCTATCTATGCATGTAACAATATTTTCAGGCTGGGAATTCATAAGAATACATAGCGTGAGGGAAGAATTAGCAATTCATCGCTAGATTGCGAATAGGAATGCGTGTTGACTGGCTCTCAAATAAACGGCAAGATCTTCTTATAGGTGTTGTCCGTAGTGCGTATCTAGACGGCGCAAGGTAATAAAACTTGTCAATAAGGCACAAACGATATATGTGGCGGCGCGTTGCGAGGGACACTTGTGCAAACTTTCATTGCAGTTAAGTGACGCTGGATTGTTTTTCAATGAGTTTAGGTGACTAATTGTGTAACGAAGATATGGATAACCTCAACGTTAGTTCTGGCGATGAATTCCTAATATATCACGCGTAATCAAGCTTCGGTTTGGTGAACGTTAGATATGCCACTTTATGTCTGGGGACGAGTCGCTTAGATAATGCGCAAGCAGCCTTTGGTGTGCGAGGCTTCGGAGCAGTTGGTTTTATATGCGTTACCTAAGATAGCAGTGATCTCAAGTGCAGACAGAGATATTTGTATGATGTCGTGTAGGTAAGAAGGGCAGAGTTGACTAACACTACTACGTAGTGCACTACGTAGTTCACACTGCATAGTGTGCACTACTGCGTAGTCTTAATCAAGCTGAGTAGGAGAGAACACGTCGTCACAGCATTTGCATCAACATTTTTTGCGACATAAATGTGAGCTTTTTCCGTTAATGGTGCTAGTCACAGCATTGCCTCAGTCGAAGCCGCAATTAGGCAGTTCTGTTTTTCAGGTTCGCTAGCATAATGGCTTCTCGTCTCGTAACCAAAACAAAAAAAAAAAGGAAACGCGAGTGGTCACTTGAAAACTTTGGGAGAGTCTCCACAGAGAAAGCGTGGAGGCTTTGCTCGAGTGCCACCAGTAAGCGCGTTAAGCTGAAACGCCTGACTTAACTACCCGCCAAAGTTTCTGCCGTAAAACACGCTTTAAACCATTCTTGTTAAGATGCACGGTGATAAAACACAATCGCACTGCCCAGAGCGCCTCATGCAAGCATTTTGTCTTTCGCAGTGCGTAGAGCTCAAAAGTGAAATTTATGTTCTCTAGAAACTTGAAGCAGCGACCCGCACCTGGATCACGAAATAAAAGTTCCAACTTTTCGCCCCTCTCGCTCCTTTTATGCCCTTCCTGGGACGTTACTCGCCGACCTTCGAAGTAGCAGTTAGATTTGCAAAGCACTCATCTTGTTTTAGTAACCGGTGATGATAAGAAGTGAACAACGCACATATATACGAACAAAGCGCGAAGACTAGCAGACCATAGGAACAGAGAATGCGTGATTGAGAAGAAAGGAAAATTCGTTTTCTGGCTGTGTCACTTTTGAGAAGGAAGAATTTGGGTGTCTGTATTTCAAAGTGCCAATCCTTCAAGAAGGTGCGTGCCTGTTACCCTAGGCACATTTTTTTTTTTTTTGCGACGACACTTATCACCGCTTTACTACAGCCAAGATTTTTAACCTTCTAAATATCCTTCTTAACCCAGACATGTTGACAACAAATGGCGTCAAGCATGTTTTCTTAAATCACGTTGTATTGACAAAACTGTCTACTTAATGACTGACACGTGTACTGCGTGCACCTGTTCTGAAAAGCCAAACTTCAACTATTGCAATCATTTTACAATCAATTTTACTCCGACTGTGCGTGTCAAAAAAAAAATGACGGCACGTTGAGCAACCGCCCTCATCTATGCGAAATTAAAGCAAAGGCTAGCATTTTTACACAGTAGGTAGTTTCTCAAGCAACTACGCCATCTTC
Organism: Amblyomma mixtum; assembly: GCF_055824585.1. Lineage (NCBI taxonomy): Eukaryota > Metazoa > Arthropoda > Arachnida > Ixodida > Ixodidae > Amblyomma > Amblyomma mixtum. Next base: position 92,372,734 of record NC_143016.1, read on the forward strand.
AGCACAAACTCCACTTGACTGTCACTGCCCTCCTCATCACACTTCCTCAGAATGCACGCTGTTCGAAGGAAGTTACGTACCTCTGTCGTTCATGAGACCCTGCTTGCGGAATATAAACTTCCCGGTGATGTTATCCGTCTCCAGGTAAGAGTACACGACGTGCGTACACTTTTCAATGGGCACACTGTTCACGACGAAGTTCATAGTTCCATATTGTTTGAAACCCTCGCCGCGCACGAAGCAGACCAAGGGCGGGGGTTCCCTTGAGTGGGTCCTGTGGCGTAATCTTTCATCTTCCCGAAGGTGTTGCCCCTGGCTTTCCGTTTCAAAAGGCACGCCGGCTCCCCCTCCTGTTGGCGAAGTAGAGTAACAATGAAAGACAGCACTCACAATTGTACTGCATGTCAAGTACTCACCTGACGAAGCCAATACGGAGGCCTTCACTCAGAGCTGTTGATCTGAATTCGGCACTTACAGCAGTCCGTACGAGGTCATAGATCTGATATCGACCATAGGGAGAGGGGGGGGGAGTATCGATATCGTGCAGAGACCTTCCAACACGGTCCCTGTTCGCCATTCTTTGTAGGTTTCAAGCAACAGTCGCAGGCAGCGGAAAGTTCAGTTTACAGGGGTACAGAAAGATTATTCTTAAAAAACCCTACAAAGCTTATGAAACCAGAGTCAAGTATGGCCTATGATAAAGCTGTTAAAATTTGATATTAGGCGAGTCTTCGCTTTGGGAGCCCGTGTTTTGTAGACAGCACAGTACCCTGTCTCACAATTTGCTGGCAACAAAGTAGCGGTCACAGCGGGCGACTGCGCAAAGCAGCTCACACGCAGCAGCGCATCGTGTCTAGATTCCGTCCATAAGGTTGGTCGTCACGAGAGCATGGCGTACGATGCTCAAGACGCCGGGCGATCACAGGGTGTTCTAAAAGACAACGGTTCTGATCTCTGCTGAAGGCAGATTCAGCTTTCACTTCAGCGGTATTAAGTTACTTGACACAACATACACGAATTTCCCTTTCTATGAATAGGACAGAGGTATTGTACCATTAAATGGAGAGCCATGCCCGCGAACTTGTACTGAGCAGCTGATGTTAACGAGAGCTACAATGAGAAGAAATAAGCTGAAGTTCGTGCTCATAATGACAGTTTTTGGACGAAACGTCTTTTTGTTGCTTCCATCCGAAACCTGTCTTCTTTGTTATATAACTGGTTTTTGTTGTGGTTTTGTATTTTCTGGGGCCTCGTTTGATCTTTACCTGAAATAGTATCCTGGATCAAGAGGCAAGAGAGAGATGTATTTTTTATACGTTAAGTGCATGATCCTATTACCTACGTAAGTTAGTCCACATTTACATGCATATTTCTGGGAGTGGTATACAGCGTTCGGAGAAACGAAACTAAAAATATATTTTTCGATAGCATATGCAGCGTCATAAACGCGTAAGAGGTGAACCCAAGAACTGATATTTCTTCTAATAACCCCAAGTACTTTTCATGTTTTTCTACCACTATGAAGGAGGCACAATAATATATTTAAATATCTTTTGAGTTAGTTTATTACACAGAGCAACAAACTCACCCCAGTCTTCCGTTTGAGCAGTGTCGCTGTCTCTTTCCTCGTCGTCCGTCATGGGATGCCATCTCCTGCTGTTGCCATTGCCCGGCCGTCCTTTGTCCCTTACGTCCCTTTTCAGCCCACTGCATTTTGCCTCGCCATAGTCCGTGTTCAGAATAACCACTACAGCTGCGGCGAGCGTCGCTTTCAGCAGCGGCGCCAGTAATCCCATGTCACCTGCAAAGAAAGCGTGTTGTATGTACATGTCGCATCATCTTGCTGGCGAGTGGTAGGTTTGAGAGCGCGACTGCTGAAACTTCTACAGGCGCTGTTTTCGAAGAGCGCCGCCATTTTCTGTGTTAGCCCCACTGGGGGGGCACAGTGGTTACGGCGCTCGGCTGCTGACCCGAAAGACGCGGGTTCGACCCGGCCGAGGAGACCGAATTCGATGAAGTGAAATTCTAGAGGCTAGTGCAGCGTGCGATATCATTGCCCGTGAAAGACCCTAAGGTGGTCAAAATTTCCGTAACCCTTCACTAAGGCGTCGCTCCTAGCCTGAGTGGCTTCGGGACGTTGAACCCCAATAAACCAACCTCTCCTGCATCACGTAATTGTGCGTGCCCAATAAATATAAAAGTCGCCCACTGCCAGAGCCTGGAGCCTCTCCGGACGTATACATAAGTCATCAGTTTTATGTTTAACCAGCCGTTATGAGCTTAACAAAAAGGTAGATTAGAAGAAATTTTCACTGAACTGTTGTCACTGTTTGATTCACGTAAAGACAAGCCAGAACAACCTCCTAAACCTTGTGTCATAGACTTCTTCCATAATCACTTGTAAACACTTGTGCTTGAGCCCTTTAATAGCTCTTTATGGTGATGAGAGCTTGGTGCGCTGCAAAAAGGGCCACACGTCAGGGCTGGCGGGAATCGAGGAACAGGCTCTAGTTAGCGGCGGAGCTAGAGGCAGTTCATTTGCATAGAAAGCGACGCCCTAGCGCTTGTCGTTTCCAAGTTCTAAAATTTTATCATAAGCAGTGTGGAAGTATGTGAATACGTGTGTTTTTGTGCACAGGCGAGCGAACAAAGCACCAAACAGAAATAGGAGTCACTTCTTCATTTCCCGTTACCTTGAGTTCAGGAACTGACCATTAAGGCCGGCGGAGTATACGGCCGTTCCGCGTTCCCAATCCCGGTCGTGTTTAAGATCCGAAGAGGTAAAGTTTGCGTCGCTCAAAGGCCTTCTTTTCCGTAGATACAAGTGATCCCCTCCCCCTCCCCGTAAAGAACTCAGCAGCTGGTCGCTCCTGCGAGTATTCAGAAGTTTGTTCTACAAGTGGCAGTGGAAGGAATTCTCTCGGTCACTAGTAGATCCGACGAACGGCAGATCGTGGGTTTGGAGAGTTCTACTAGCCAGGTGTGCAGGCCCTTGCTAAGTGCCTCGGGAAATCATTCGACATTTGTGAGCGAACTGTCCCTACACACATTGTCAGCTGCGTTCAACTCGGTACCATGCACTTATTGAGACTCGCTTCAAACGGAGGTCATCGATATCATCTGTCCCTTGTCTGCGACACCGGCAAAAGGCAACAGCTGCGTGCTTACCATGGTTGACAGTGCCACTCATTACATGGACCCGGTCGCTCTGCGAGTATCGAAATGGGGCGCATCGCCGAGGCCCTCTTCAAAATCTTCTCGTTCACGAACTCGTGGGAGGACACCTAGGTCCACTCTGATGAAAGAGGTCGATCGACTGCTTTCCTTCCAGCAGTGGCCCACTACTACGTACGACCCCATGGCCGACGGTCTTGTGAAACGCTTATTTGGATTTTGAAGCATATGGTCAAACGAATGTGCCAAGAGAGCCCCAGAAGCTGGGACCGATATTTGGCTCCACTCTTATTCGCTCATCACGAAGTTCTCCAGGCCACTCTAGGATTCTCACCATTCGACCTGTTATAGGGCAGGTATGTCAGAGACCCAGTGGCTATTTTAAAAGACCTTTAGAGTGGGGAGCGGCTGGCTGACAACGTCACGATATCATATGGCCACAGGATCGAGCTGTTCCAATGGCTAGAGGACACATAAGGGTAAGCTCAAGGAAGCTAAGGTGCAACGAAACAATTTTATGATGAAAAGTCCCGGTCACGTCCACTTGTTTCAAGCGACAAGGTCCTGTTACTACTCCCATCGCATCAAACAAGCTTATCCTAAAGTTCCTTTCCCTGTGGATACAATTCCTCGTCTGCATTCAAGACAACTCTTCTTTACTGTATATAGTCTCGTGTCTGCGAGACTTCTAAAATGTTAAATATGTCCAGAAGAACCGCGCTTTTATCGCGTGAGTATTTCAGGCAGCATCGATCATCGATCTCGGCTCCACTCTCTCCTCGATCAAGATTATAGAAAAAATGCGTCATGCCACTTTATTAAGTTATGAGACTGGCACGTAATAAACCATTTCCCAAAGCTGACCGGTAAATAACGGATAGCCACAATAATCGTACACTTGTTTCTGGACCGTGACCTCAAAGTAAGTACCTCAAAGTAATACGTCGTTTGGTATTGCCAAGTTCATGCCACCTTCAGATCTGCAATACCGCGATCTGTTTTAGATCCCAGGCAGATTTCTACGGAACTGTTTTTACTTTTTCTCGTGAACTGAAGCGTTCGTTTGGCGCTATACCAGTCAAGCGGGAGCTCCACAGGAAACGTTTTACAGCTTTCCAGCGTTATGGGTTGAGCATAAAGTAGCACGAAATGCGATTCAAGCCTAGGCTATGTTAAAATAGAACGCTGGTTAATGAAACTGTGCCATCTGCGTTGGTGTGATTCTGGTAAGCCTTACTCATTTGGGTGCATTGTGTAGCTTTGTAGTGGGCGCCTGCCTTATCTTCCACCTGCGTACGCCTGACTCAGATGGATGTGCGGTCTTGCTTAGCCTGATAGTAGGCGCTGTCATGAGGGTAGGGCAGCTAAGAAGATATCTGCATCAATTAGGGTTAAGGTCAAGCGTAAAGTTAAGTTAATTTCAAGGCCATAACATTAGAAGCTTCCTCCGGGAAAGAGACAAACACAGCGTTGTTAGTCATAAAATTCGGTGACTGGTCGTCAACAGGTCACGTGACATGGTCTAGCGCTGTCTGGTCAGTGGGTTGTGTGAGACCACGTGACATAGGTGGTCACGAAAACACGGCGTGGTGTAGCATAAAACTTGCTGTTTGGTCCAGTAAGTGGCGACGTCACAGGGTCACGTCACATGGTCGAGCGCTCATTGGTCGACGCGGTGTGTGGATTCATGAAACCACGTGACAAGGAAGAGTTGGCAGTTGCTCTGGTCGCATGGTACGGCCGAGTGCCGTGGCGGGCTCGGCGGCAAACGGCAGCTCCGCTTGGTTGTGTTTGATTTGAAGAAAATAGCGCCAGAGCATGCAAACCACGAAAAGACAAGGACGAGACACAAAACGCTTTGTTGGTTGGTTGGTTTATGGGGTTTAACGTCCCAAAGCGACTAAGGCTATGAGAGACGCCGTAGTGGAGGGCTCCGGAAATTTCGACCACCTGGGGTTCTTTAACGTGCACTGACATCGCACAGTACACGGGCCTCGAATTTCTCCTCCAAAGAAATTCAGCCGCCGCGGCCGGGATCGAACCCGCGTCTTTCGGGCCAGCAGCCGAGCACCATAGCCACTGAGCCACCGCGGCGGCACAAAGCGCTTTGTGTCTCGTCCTTGGCTTTTCGTGGTTTGCATGCTCTGGCGCTATTTTCTTCAAATCAAGTATGCACCAACTCGCCCAAGAAGAAGTGTTAATGCTTGGTTGTGTGCAGGCCTGTCTAAACAGCTCCACGTATCAGGTTGGAATGGAGCCAGAATCAACGCCACGTGTGCCTCCCGCAGTAGAAAATCCCCGCCAGCGGAGACGGAGACCACGAAAGTACGTCGCTGAAGATGGGGCATTGGTGGCTGCACTGGCTAAGCGCATGCGCCGAGTAGCAATGACGGAGGAAGACAAGCAGGCCAAGTATGTGGAATGCTGTGTAGAGCTGCAGAGCGGTCGTCGGCGTGTTGAACGAATGTTGTGTGCCTTGTGCGTGCAGTGTGGGTGCCTGTGTGTGCCCGCGAACCACCCGCGCTGCGGTTTCCGCTGGTAGTGAAACCTCGTTGCTACATATCATGCGTGGCCTTTCAACACTTGTGCGATCGTAACTGCTGTTGAATATAAATTCCATTTTTTTAAGCGATTGCGCCTTTGTGAACGGCGGGGGACATGAGATGAACGGAAAACGATATTGCAAAAGAAAGCAGGCACGCTCGCATTGTTCTCATTATTAGAACCTTGCTTTACAGCTGCAGACCCGTTTGAAGTGTCTAACGAGCTATTCGTCTCTGGGAGGTGCCGGGCTCAGTATATTCGTTCTTATTGGGGTCAAGTCTGGATTTTTGGTCGCGCGCTATTTTTATATCAGTTTCTTTTAACAAATTTAGTAATGGTGGTTCTGGCTGGCTGTAGTCAGGGTCAGGGTCAAGAAGCGTCGAAAAGGCGAAGCATTTTTTCAGCTTATGACAGCGAAAATGTTGTAAACTTCCAAAGGAGTATCTGCGTTTCGTTTGCCGTCCTTCGTGTATTGTATGAACGTTATCTCTCTGAGCTTTCTCAGTGTAATAAGGATTTAACTGCATTTGGAGGTCTTTTCTCACAGGTATTTATCGGGCGATGTCATGTTATCGTGTTACTTCTGGTAAAAAATACTTAATGAAATGAGAATGCACATATGCATTGAATCTGAATGGTGCCTGTGGTTACGTTGAAAAAAAATAAATCGAAGAATTCATTGTAGCTACAATAAATACACTTTCATTTTCTGTATTTCGGATCACAGGTAAAGTGTGCTACTCTGCAGTGGCATTACCAGCTGGTATGTCACCAAATGAAGAAAATTGGCAGAAAGAATATTGGGAGAAAGCTGCCGGCACGCCGCTTTATCGCTTTGTTTGTGATGCAAGACGCGACCAGATTCGTCTCGACTGATCGCATCTAGGCGGAGCCGATTGTACGTTCTTCCAGAATGTTGTTTTGCACGCTTTATTTCGAAAGTTCGCTATCAGCTTTAAATTGAGCACAGCCGAGAGTGGCGGGCATTCTGTTTGACGACCGCAGGGCACACTTGTTGCTATGCCGCTGCCGAGTCATTCAGTCCATTGTGGGCGCATGTCAGCCTAATAAAGAGTTTTGCTTGGAAGCCATTTTCGCCTTCCCTTCCTGCACGCCAGACTTTCGTCGCTACTATACTTAGATGCGGGGTATCAGAGAAGACTTTTTCGTCGGAATGGTTCGAAACCCACCCATTACCGTTCTCGAGTTAACAAACGAAGCGTCTACGATCGAGAAGACCCTCGACATCAGGGTTCAGCAGTACGACTAGATAGCACCAGCCTTCTCCATGAGTCATGCGGACACCTCAACGACCACCAATGACAGCCTACAGAACACCATCCGTGAGATCATCCGCGAAGAGCTACGACGACTGCTGCAATCCTCCCCATGAATCCCCATGACTCTCATGAATGTCGTGCTCTCGTGAAATGCAACTGGCACTTCGCACCCCGACTGCGACGACCACAGAACAACAGGCCATGAACGCAGTCCTGCGCCCCGACGAGACCCCCCAAGCCCTATTCGACGGGAACCAGCTCAACAAGAACGACGGCCCCAAGCTACCTCACGCCCACCTTATGAGCGACGCAATGGCTATAGGAAATGCGACGAGTGGAGGACTACCGACCACTGTCCACTGTGCTTCCAATGGGGCTATGCCGGTCAGATACTGCACCACTGACCCCACAGACGCATCGGATTCAACGGCTTCGCCATCGACGCCCTACGCTACCCGGCAAGCGCCCACGGGGAATCGACAAACGCCAGCGCAGAGGGGACTACGTCTCGTCAAGCCGTCTGTCCCGCTCCCCATCACCGTCCACCAGACGTTTTGCGTCGCCTCGCCGCAGCTACGCAGCAGCTGTTCATGGAAGGCCCCCCAGACACCGCAGGGGAAATTAAAGAAAGCAACCTTTGGAGGTGAGGTTGCTCACCAGCGAAACAACGAAAATCCCCCAATGGCCATGCTGCTTGAAGACTCCACCCCGACACGCCGATGCCGCATACAATGGCAACCTCAACCACGACGCTCATCGCCTTTAAAAAGACGCCGCCACTCAGAAAGCCTTCCACGACACGCCCTGCCCACGATTCACACCCGACGAAGCCGCGACCCCACGCCGAGGACGACGTGCAACGCAAGAGCCAAGACATCCTAATTAGAACGGTTATCGACGGCCGCAAAGTTACCGGTCTAGTCGACACATGAGCCGATTACTCGGGGATGAATGGAACATTCGCTGCGCAGCTGAGGAAAGTCATGACCGCTGGGGACGGTCCAGAAATTCGCTCCACAGGAAGCCACCTCATTACAACATCAAGATGATGCACAGCGCGACTGACTGTCAAGAGACATACCTATCCTGCAACCTTCGTTGTGATACGGCAACGTTCCCGCGAAGCCACCTTGGGCATGGATCTCCTTAATGAGCATCAGGTGATTATCAACCTGTGATCCAAGCTGATCACGCTTTGGACCGACGAAGCCATCCCTTCAATGATGACCAAGAATCAGCATGTGGCCTTGAGTGTCCTAGATGTACAAGTGTGTCACATCCCGATGAAGCGTCATGGCCACCATAGGTGCAATGGATGCCAAGAACATGGAAGCTCTCATCGAGGAGAACACGAAGTTGATTCTAGAGCGAGGAATCACCATCGCAAGAGGCATTTTACGCTTCCGCAATGGCCAAGCTGATGCGCTGCTGATGAACTTTAGCGAAGAATACCGGCACGTTAACAAAAAAGCTACGATCGCTTTCTTCGACGAACTAATCGACGTTCGCGACGTCTGCGCCCTCTCCGATTGAGCGCCAGAAGATTCACCTGAGGAAAATAACAAGCACGTCTTCGACATAAACCCAGGCCTGCCCCGGAAAAGACAAGACCAGATCCTCAATCTGCTTCGAAGCTACAACGAGTGTTCCTTGTCATCGCTGAAAGTCCGACAAACGCCGATTGCCAGGCATCGCATTTTAACCTATCAGCAGTAGGTTTCTGCGAATGGATTGCTAAAAATTGTTTTCTTATTGTTCAACTAAATCTTAAATTTCTTCTAGGCGTCACAAAAGCTTCGCATACAGAGATACGAGTTTTCGAAGCGTAGCGCTTTTTCAAGCCTTGCCATTCGTGCGTCTAAAATTCTGTACCCGCCGATTGGACAAAAAAAAGTTTCTTATGGTGGATGTTCTGTAATAATTTAGAGCAGTTCACAGGACTTACGACATGGAACGCCTCTTGCAGTCCGTAGGTATTTTGGGATTCGACAAACGGTCTCAGTTCAAGCGGTGCTGGCGCTGCGTTGAAGTTACTCGATAGACTAGTATTTTGTTGGCGCGTTGTTTATGAACCGAACAAAAAAAAAGTGAATTCGTCCAGCTCTCGAACATAGTCTATAAAACACTCCTTTGCACCGACGCTACATCATTTATAAAGTGGGCCAGCAGTCTCTGGAGAAGTTTAAGAGTGGGAACAGTTGTGTATTGAGCAACCCGATGTGTCACGCGCCTCGCACGATTTCCTCCCGTGGATCGTAAATGTCGGCAGCGCATGTTGCATTTCTTTTCCAACAGCGCAGCCAACTTCAGTATTGACGCTCCTTTGCTAGCGTCTCATGCCTTTCCTCGTGTGACATGTCATTACGAGAGACGGGAATGCATTTCCACCTAGGACTTCCACTGTCCTCTCTGCAAGGACATCTCACGGGCACTTCTCCCGAGGAAGGATTAATTTTAGTTTGGAGGCTATGGTTTTAGAGATAAACTGAATTCGCCTAACCTTGTTCTTCCTCAAGGTGTGTCCTTTTTTTCGAATGCGTATTTTCTAGATTTTATTCTTTTTGTGCCTTAACATGGAATTACCTCGTTATTCTTCATAGCCCAGAGTTACTGAGGCTAGAATGCGCTAGGAAACATGCTAAGTGCTACGCTATCATTGTTACAGATATAATGCGTTGTAATGAAGTCACATGCGCCATTCGCGATTAAACAATTTATGTGAGAGCGGCAGCGAAGGCAAGCGAAGGAGTTTAGAGATGTAAGTAACAAACGCTTCTCTCCAGCTAATGGCAACCAGTTAACATAGCACTCATGGAGCCGTGAAAATTTTTAAAAATAAGTGGTATGGTTTTAGTGGGGTTAAACTATGCAGACGTGCGGAAAAATGTGTTTACCCTGGTTGGCTCATGGTTGTGCTGTGTGTTTAGCTTGTGTTCAGTTTAAAGTGGAAAGTGAAGTTCTGCTCGCGCCCCTGCGGGTTCGAAACCCACTCGTTCCAATATTTATTTTATTTCTCCAGGTTGGCCAAAGCCACCACCAAGGTTAAGCTTCATTAAAGATTTTAGGTTGGAAGCGCGTTAAGCAATGCTTTCGCAATAAAATTTACCCCGACTGACCTGTCTAAGCCAAATGCGACGTAAGTGCGCTAGCACTTTTGCTTTTGTTTAGCTTTGCTATTACGAAAGGATTAAAAAGCTATGTTGACGCTCTTACCGTCCACAAAAAGTGTCGTCGGAACTTGGTTTCCTGTGACATCAATAGGTATGCGAAGTCAGGTAACGAAAATTGTGACCTAGGTGGGAATCTAACACGGGGCGGCGGCATGCGAGACGGGGACACTGCCACTCCTCCACGACACCTCGACGTTCGAAGCTGAATAAAGACACGTATGGAGAGTGCACAGTTCTATAAAACGTACCTTCGAAATATGCACTGAGGTCTACGTGAGTAATTATAATCGTGTTAATTACATATGTTCCAATCAAGCGAGTACCAAATTTCCTCCGTTTCCGGGTAAATATCCTCCGTGCTTGGCGTGCAGTCGTAGCGCCATCATGCGGCACCCACTGAACCCCCCCCCCCTTCTTTGCATTGTACGGCGCTGGCCCAGCAGATGGCGCAGGGGGCGGACCGCTCGCAGCTTTCGCATTTCAGCAAATAAGGAGACCTATATATACTTGTAAATTTTTTATCTGTGTTTAGCTTTTGATAACCGTGAAATTTCCAGTTGCACCCAAATGTTCTTGCAGTTGCTCCTTTGCTTTCCTTTTGCGGTAAGCCACCTGAGCTTCTCGTTGCGATTCGAGCTGCCGTTCACTCTGTTCGGCTGTCTCTAAAGTCAGTTGTACACGCCTCTCCTCTACACGTTCCTTTGGTGACTTCATCCTTCGCTTCTGGTCACGCATTCCTACACTTTAGCCCAACCCTCCTTCTTACAGTGTAACCCTCCTCGTTTCAGGATAACTACCCTCCGGGTCGTTCCCATGGCAACCGACATCCGCTTGCGTCTTACCCGCTCGCTATACCCTCCTCTTTCTATGGTAATCATCATCCGGCTGAAGATTCCTCCGCTCTTGCGACACCCTTCTTTCACAGTAACCGCTTTCGAGGCAGTTCCAATAGTAACCACCTTCCGGTTACGCCTTCCTAGGAACTCGTCATACCCTCCTCTTTCAAAATAACCCTCCTCCTTCTTGCATGATAACTACTCCGTGTGGGTCCTGCGGCAAACACCCACCGTTGCGCCTTCTTATGCTCCTATCCCGGTGGCCACCTTCGAGATGGTTTCGGTAGTAATCATCCTCTAAATGGTTCCCATGGCAACGCGCCCCCAGGTTACGCTGATGGACACGACATGCTACGTCATGCTAATACTACTACTACGAAGACGACGCGAAACTCAGGAACGCGCCACTTCACAGCTTTCGCTGTATAAAAAGTGCAGTGTGCGGCATATCTAGATATGCATATGTAGACATGTGAATACATATTTACATATATATTGGCTTCTATGTCCCCACATCATCTCTGCATCGTCACTGGAGCTGCGCTTCTTGTATTATGCCTTCACTTCAGTTGACGCACACTTCAGTACTATATCTGAATTTTCAATTTTGACTCCAATGTTCTCCTGCGTCAAACACAGCATCGCCATATTGAGCTTGCACTGAAGGAAATTGCTCTTTTTAAATGAGTAAGTATACTAACACAGACACATTGCATGAAACATTTTTTATTATATTTCATGCAACAAAGATGCAACAGCTGATATTTATGCAATCAACGAATGAAGCCCACGTACAAATACTGGCACTAATGACGTGCTTTCTGAGTAGCTTCTTCTTGAAAATAATGTGGCGTCACAACATTTCTTAAAGGTTGAAGAACAGGAAATAACCATCATTGGGTAAAAAATAAATGCGTCATTTCATATTAAAATCAGATTATACAATGACTGACATTCACGTATCGAGCCAACATTTCCACATGCAAATATCACCATAATTGCACGCAACTGAAAAAAACTCAGTTATAGCAATGGTGCTGAAATAGAATAAAACATGCATTACTTATGTTTGGAGCAAAGGCGGCGCGCTGACTACGTAACTGTGAGACGCCTTGCAGTCGGATGCGTGTCTGCTGCGCAGTACTAGTTCTTATGCATGACCTGTGGAAGGCACAGCAAACCTAGCTGTTTTGACTGCCTGCGAAGGGAGCAGTGTTCCGTCGTATGCGCTCGAATAATTATTGTTCATTGTAAAAGAGTTCGTGCCAGAGTTATTTATTGGTTGCACCTGCCAGAATAATTTGCTGAAAGGCGATTGAACGTATCGACGACTCCTTCAATAAGGAATTATGTCTGAGAAACTGACGATTACTGTCGTGACTCGAAGCTGCCTTTCACCATCCTTCGGTGCCTCTTGAATAGCTTTGAACGGCGAACTGGTTAGCTTCAGCAGAGAATGACGCGTCGGGAGTCAATGGTTAGTTAAAGAAACTATCTTACAAGCCGTAGCGCGATCGCGTGTCTTGTTCAGTTGAGTCAAGCCAAATATTATTCAACGTGTATAGTCTTGACTAAATGCTGTATTATATATTTTGTATCGTAAAGGCATTTTTGCTTGGCTCATATTTTGTTCTCCACTTCTACAACAGCCTTAGGCCTATAGGTATCGTCGAACGAACGAACGAACGAACGAACGAACGAACGAACGAACGAACGAACGAACGAACGAACGAACGAACGAACGAACGAACGAACGAACGAACGAACGAACGAACGAACGAACGAACGAACGAACGAACGAACGAACGAACGAACGAACGAACGAACGAACGAACGAACGAACGAACGAACGAACGAACGAACGAACGAACGAACGAACGAACGAGCGAGCGAGCGAACGAACGTGTGAGCCAACGAACGAACGAACGAACGAACCAACGAACGAACGAACGAATTTCAAAAATAAAACTAAAAGCAAGATCTGCACGCCCAACAAAGGTACGTCTCTATGCCACAGCTCACACGTGACGGGCATGAAAAATCGCACTCGTTTCAACCTCCAGTGTGCTCCGCAAGCTCAACAGCGACGGCGACCTGCTGGTGAACCTGATCTAACGATCTACATGCCTGCTCAAGCGGAAGTCGGAACAGCTTGAGAAATAATTGCCGTCAGAGGAGACAAAAAACGCGTTAAAAAGGTCCGAATACATTTCCATCTTCGGCCTGGTCGGAGAAGTAACACTGATAGACGCACCTTCCTCCTTGAGGACAACAAACTCTCGCTAGCCCACCCGGCTGACGTGATCACAAATGACACATACTTCCAGGTATTTGTAGGCCTTATGACCCAAGCTCACCAAGGCAGCATTTCCAACTTGACCGCAGGTGACACATGCGGCAGTGTCAAAGAGAACGGTGACATCAACGACGTTAACATAAGAAAGTTACCGCATACAGCCATCAGGGTATCTAAGCACTCAGTACGGTCAAAATTCATTCGGTGCTGTATGTTGTGTCACCACTTCTAGAATAGAATGAAGCCTTACAATGCAACTTCAAATGTTTCGCTTCAGTCATTACTCTGCCCCAAACAATGGCTACTCTGCGTTCTTAATCCAACATCACTGAGAGCTAGCAGACATGTTGGTCACGTTGTAAATGTGACTTGGATGCCGGAAACGCGGAAATCAAAAAGAGTACATTTAAAAAACACAGCACAGCCTGTGCTGATATTCGTCTTTGTCCAAATATAGTAGAAGGGGCATGTCAACACGCTCGCATCAGATAAGCTTGCGGAGCTGAGAATATCGCTTAGGAGAGTGATCACTCTCCTAAGTAACTGGATGTCAGCAATGTTAAGACCGAGATGCGCATGCATATGTATTTTTATGTGAACTTAAGGACCAGAAGAGGAATATGAAATATAGTGCAAATTGCAGACGATTAATTAGGTTATAAAAATGGCAGAATCAAGCCAGATATCGATCTTAGTCATTAAAAAGTGCAATGCTAGCATGTTTGAAGCAGAGTCCATGTAACCACAGTTTAGAACGGATCTACTCAGTGATTAAAAAAAGAGCGTGCTCATAGACACATTCCCGTTAATACTCTGTGACCGTTGATTAACGCCACTCACAGCTACAAGCAAATTGCATAAGTTCTACACAGCAGTTCCTTTCAGGAAACATTCATAGCACTCGTTCGTCCCAAAAGTAGTTTTGTTTCCCCAGTGGCCCTTTCAGTTATACGTAAATCGCTTCGTCTACCTTTACACGTTTCTGAGCGCCGTTTTCCTACCAGCGCCAGGTCCTGCTTTTCTGTGAGAGTGTAATAAACCGACTGGCACACCAGACAAAAGTGTATCTGTGATATAAAGCTTCTCACAAGGCAATGCACGGCTTCATTACAGGCCACACTTGAAAGGTACACGTTATCGTGATGGAGGCAAATAATGGTTATCTTAAGTCCAGACTTCAGCTTCTGCTACATTCACATGCTAGGCAAATAGCCTCCTGAAAGCGGTGCCGACTCAAAGCGTACATATACTCATCATATTCTTGATGTTAGGCCCGACAGAACACTCGAAAGAGTTAAACGGCGAATCTTGTTCTATATATTAATAACTGTTTCGACATGAAATTACAAAACAAAACCTTTCTCTCAAAAGAAGTTGAAAATATATAGACTGGCTTAAGCGTGGCGTGAACCTAGTTATGCTAGCGGAAGCTATGTTAAGCATGGTTAGCCTAGCGCCTGCGACGAGGAGTTCACTCGCTCGCACCGGCGCGAGCTTCGTCTATGGCGAGACTGAGCGACCATGTTGTTGTTGTTGCGACAGAGAAGAATGAAAAGGAAAGTGCACGGGCCTGCCAACTGGCTCCAGCCGAGCCACCACCGCTGCCACGTGCAGATAGAGGAGAGTTGAAAGATAAGAGGAAAGAGAAAAAGGAAAGAAAAGACGCGCGTCGCAGCAACAACCGCATCCGCCGAAGCGGACGCTGGCTGAAAAAACTATGGGCAGAGGCTTAGTTTTTATGCGAAGCATACTACTTTAGCTACCACTTCAGCCCTTCACCGTGGTCATGCGCCTCCAAATCACGTGATACATGACGTCATACCACGTGACACGATGTCGCCACGACAGTAGAGAAACGGGGGCCCACCTCGTGCCGTCGCTGTGGTTGTGCGCCTCCAAATCACGTGATACATGACGTCACACCACGTGACACGGTGACGTCACGACAGTGGAGAAACGGGGGCCCACCTCGCGCCGTCACTGTGGTTGTGCGCCTCCAAATCACGTGGTACATGACGTCACACCACGTGACACGATGACGTCAGGACAGTGGAGAAACGGGGGCCCACCTCGCGCCGTCGCTGTGGTTGTGCGCCTCCAAATTACGCGACACGATGATGCTTCGCATTCTCTAGGCTTAACCAAGTTAAGCCTCAGCCATTTTTTTAAGCCCGGTAGGTTGCGAAAGCTCGTTGTTTCTTCCTGGCTTCACACTGGCGAGCTGCCTTCTCCTTCTGTTTGGCAGTAGACGGCATGGCAAACTATCTTGGTTCGCAGTGAGAAAGATCCACAGTGACTACCCGCCGCGCTCCGCCGACGGATCGAGTGAGTGAGTGAGTGAGTGGTTTGAAGAGGGAAAGGGGGAGGGCACGAGCCTATATACTGGTGGCAGACCACCACGCCCATTGCCAGCGTGCCGATAGTGGTAGGGGGGAGGGGGAGAAAAGAGAGGATAGAAGAGGAGCGCGCCGCCGCATAGTGTGTCGTATGACACTCGCTGTGCTCCTTAGGCCTAGAAACGACCGTGGAGACCTGTCTCCTCCAAGAAGGTCAGGAGGAGCTGGAAGGCTTTGATGGGGTGGTATCCTCCAAGGAAAAGGAGATCTTCCTGCGAGGAGGAGGGTAGACCCAGAAGGCGGAAGCCTGCAGCCAATTTGTTTCTGTGAGCTGGCTGGGGGCCCTTTTTTATGCAGCTGGTATGACGTCACTTAGACTGTAGCGCCACTGGTGAGAGGAGCGCGAGGCTCACCGCCGTGACTACCGCCGCCCTCCGCCGACGGGTCGAGCTGGGGGCCCTTTTCACTCCGCAAAAGGTCAACCGTAACTACCGCCGCGCCACGCTGAAGGCTCAAAACCTAGCGTAGTATTGCTTTCGCAATAAAACAGATAAGCGGCCATAGAAGCGCTTCGTCACCACCTCCCTGAGCGACCAGCGCCGACGAAGCAGCAGTTAAATCCTCGCTAGTCACGTGGTACCGCAGCGGCGAGGCCCCGAGCGAACGCAGCTGAGACGCCTCTCTGCAGCGGGTTACGTGGCGTGACATCACAGGACACAACAACGCTCCGTCGGCTGAAGGTCAAACACGCGCTGAATTTCACCGCGAGAATTTGCCTCGGGGAATACAGCTTTCGCTCTAAAAGCACTTTCTCGTATTCGAGAGTAGATGTAGGCATCAAATGCTTTGCAGGACATACTATACTCTGAACCTCGTAGCACGGCAAAGTGTCGTCTAGGCCGAAGACAGCCTAGACGCAGCGTCGCTTCGGTGGCAGAATGAATGCGCTGATTGTTTCAACAGGTTCAGCACCGCGTCGAACGAAGATGCCATTGCTCCGCATGAAATCGACTATGGACTAAAGCATTTTTGAGCGGGAAATCGTTTATCAGCGCAGTTTTCTCATATAATGTAAGATTTCACTATAATTATCACTATATACGTAGATAACCTGATGGAAGTCTGGTAATTTTTTTCCTATTAACATTTTTTCTATCACCAGTCTTTTCATTAGATTTTGCTGCAGATTAGAAGAATGGGCCCTTACCTTCAATATTTCTATAGCAGTATCCTACAATTTTTATTATTTTCAAAATTTTTATTCGAGAATGTTGAAAATGTTACATTGATAGATCCCTGGAGTCCTCATAACCCTCCCGGCGCAGTGGTGCAGAATTAAGCGATGCGCCACTGACCTGTGATGGCAGGTGCTTTCGTCGACGGGCCTTCTGCGGCCCAGGTTGGCCGTACCGAGCAACACATCGCTAATTTAACTGTCACCTGCCACAGTGGGTAGTTGGCTTGCTATTCCGTGGGCAGGTGATAACGACGGAAGGACACGTGACCTAGGTGGCGCACCTGCCTCCTAGGCTGCTCTCTGGTGACCACCGGCCACAGCAATGTCCGTCATTTTTCGCTCACAACGCCGACTCCGACAACGCTCAGACCAGATTTTTTAGTGAATGGGATCTTTAACGCTATCGCGTTAATAAGCACAGATATCTGCATGTGTGCTCCTCCCCCAAAACAGCACATGACAGCTCTGCTGCTGCGTGGACGCCGAACACCGCTGATATCGCCCAACGCTCCTTTAACTCTTAGCGCGGTAAAAGAAATCCCAGATGAAATCAACTTGTGAAGAACCCATGAACCCAGCTAGATGAAAACGAATTCCTGTTCAATAAAACAGATATAGAACATCTCATAGCATTATTTATTTATTTATGTATGTATTTATTTATTTATATATTTATTTGTTTGTTTGTTTGTTTGTTTGTTTGTTTGTTTGTTTGTTTGTTTGTTTGTTTGTTTGTTTGTTGTAAGGTGTTGGTTGTAAGGTGTCTACTAACAACCACAGGCCTTTTACGTAAAGCGGCGCACGAAGAGCAATTAAAGGAAAAGAAGAATGAAAAGAAAAAGAAAATAATCGCAAAGCAGCGATGGAAACGATGGTGGTGGTGGCACTCAACGACAGAAACTGTTAGCAGTCAAAAGATGTGCCCAAGAAGCACTGGAACTTTCGCCTAAAAAGCAACAAGTATTTTTATTCCCCTTTTCCGGATAAAAGAAATTCCCACGTCTTTCTTTTCTTTTTCTTCGGTGCTGTACAGATTCTCTGGCTCAGTCGTTTCTTCACCTCCGAGTTTGAACTCTTCTTTTTAGGTGTTTCCCGCTTCTCCACATATTCAACCCTGAAAGCAGAGCGAAATTTAGCAGGCAGTTCGTGTTAGGTTAGCTCGGTAAAGTCAAGCCATTAATGGCATCCAGACGCTGCGTGGTACTGCGTTCTATGTAGTGGGTTGACTGGGAAAAATGCCAGTGGTGTCGATGCAAGTGGCAGAAGACAATGGTAAAAGAGAGCTGTCAGTTCTGGCAACCTACAAGCTCATATCAGGCAGCATACGACTATAAACCCGACCCCTCCTCGCCTGTATATATCTGCCGACTATCCCCTTTCTCGATTTTAGCCAGAATTAACGCTCTTGCTTCCTATTTTTTTCAGGTGTGATGCCTGACTCTGTTACTTCCTGATCAGGCCAGTCTACTTGGCTGTGTTCCTCAACACAACAAAACTCTTTTTATGTATTTGCCCCACCAAAACACTCTTTCGTCATTAGACATGCATATCTATCTAATCCTTAAAAAAACATCATGGCTTTTTTGTATACGCCACTGCAGCTTAATTGCCAGTAAATGTTCCCAATAGAAAGGTAAGAGTGCAAAAAGATGCGTGGGTGGGTGGATATTGGGTGGACATTCATGGGTGGATATTGAGCAAAGGTAGCGGACATTTATTTAGCTTTATTTAGCTCGGTTAGTTTTTTGTCGTATAATCTCATTTAGTTGCTCCTCGCGATTGCATTTATACCACGCACTGTTATCTCCAATAGCCATATTTTCACCTTTCTATCTGCTACAGTAAGCGCTAAAACTCCAAAGAGGCTGTATAAATGCATCTTTCGATACATAGGCCATCACTAGTTTTGTTATCTATTTGATTTTAGTTTTTCTACGAATGTTGGCATGGTTAAAAATGACGGCAGTGACGCTGTTGACTGTTTTTCAATAATGATATCTTGCTACTTTGATACACACTCATCACAAATGGCTCTGAGTTCTATGATGGTGATGTTGCTGTTAAGTTTAATCTCTCTCTAAGTTCTGTCCTCCTATTTTGTTGCTGCTTCTGGGCTCTTTGGTGGTGTTAAATTTACTCAGCCATTCTACCTCTAACATGTATGTGCGTTTCCTTATTGCCCATGTCCATGGTCCCTGTATTTCAGCTGTCTCTCTGCAGTGGTGCCGGCATAATCCTCGCCCTTTTGCTGTGCGCGTATGCAACACGCTGTACGTATACAGTACCGATCTCCTTTGCTGGTGTACACGGACGGGCCGGTAGTCCTTCATAACGTTGTATGCCGTGTTGACCATGGGGTACCGTTCTCCCTGCTTGCACTTTCCCGAGTAGTCGTCTTCATCCAGCGACCATATGAAGACGCCACCTAGCCAGCGGTCCCGGTACCACTTGACCTGTGGGGGTGAGTGCATGTGTGAGCATACATTTTTCCGCGAAGAATGCGCAGCTTCAGTCTATATGCCTGTATAGAGAGAAAAGCTCTTGAGTGGTAGTTTGTAGACTCTTTTGCGATAGTTTTGTCGACCGCGGACAAATGCCATCAATCTATCTAGTATGAATTACAGCCTCTGCATACAACGCGCGGAAAAACGAGTTAGTAAATTTAAGGGACTTCAGCGGAAAGGAATAGAAAAACGTAGAAAAGATTGCGATTAGACTATCGCTATTTCGAAAGTGGTAGTTTTACTGCAAGGATGAAAAACTTTCTAGAAACACAAAGGAACCCGTATTGAGTGCAAGGTAAGTCTCGTAAACAAATGCATACGTGAAAAAGCATGCCGGCCAAATATTTAAGGTAGTCATCGCGTGCTAAACAGATATC
Organism: Amblyomma mixtum; assembly: GCF_055824585.1. NCBI lineage: Eukaryota > Metazoa > Arthropoda > Arachnida > Ixodida > Ixodidae > Amblyomma > Amblyomma mixtum. The sequence continues at coordinate 92,392,488 of NC_143016.1, forward strand.
TAAATTGCTCAACCCTCACTGTAATCGATGGTTCGCGCCTCAGCAAGTGTTCTTGCCGTTTATTAGATGAAAGGACTCAGTAATTTCTCTTCCTGCCATTCTGCGATGTCCTGATGATCACATCGGGTTAATAATCGGCTTGTTCTTTTCCTAACTTCTTTTCTTCCTTAAGGTTCCTACTTTGCACTATGTAGTGCCCATATGAGTTTATTTTTGCCTTTTCACTACAGGGGCGCTGATTTCTCTGCACCTCTGAACGCAGCGGAAGGATTAATGAGAACAAAGCGTTGCTGCTTTGCTTCACCGGATTCAATGCACCGCATAAAGAATCAAGCGGAAGCAAGCCCAGAAAAACTGGAAAAAACGCGTTTAGTTCCCGCGGCTGCCGCCACGCGCTGCATGGCGTCAAAAACTAGCACGGGAATTTTGAATGCTTAGCACAATCCGCCCAATACCGGAAGATGTCAGTAGAAGCCAGTGCGAGAGGAGGAAGCATTTTAGTACCAAATTCTAACAGCACACAGGAAGATCAGGCCATCAATATCAACATCTGATTTCTTCGTGCAGCATCCCATCTAACTCTTTAGTTTTGTCTCTGTTATAAATATAAATATTCACACTGAATTACGCGATGTTTGTGAATAGTGGCCGACAGATGACGCTAGTTGGGGATGTCATCAGGAAAGCTGAGCATGTGCACAGGCCGACGTTGCTTGCACAGAGTCCGTAACACTTCCCGGCATACACAGTGTCACTTCAGTGGCCCAGCAAATTTAAGGACTGAATTTATTTCGATAAAATATTTTAGCAGGAGAGTTGCTCAGTGAGAAGAGTTGCTGATAGGGCTTCACCCTGGTTAAATTTCTGATATATCCACAAAGGCAGTCGTCAGAAGCATTGCATCGCGCAAGACGCTATGTCAGACACAGAATGCGTCTCAACGAGATCAAAATATAAGGCCGTATAAAACGGACAGCCTTGATGAAAAGTATTCAGACCACGGTATTTGTTCTTTAGCAGTAGAGTCACGCCCTTCCGCAGCCGCTGAAGCTTGAAATACTGGAAGGAGTAAGTACAAGAATAATCCTCTCTTAACTACAAGGGAGCAAAATACCGAACTAGACGAGTCGAAAGCAGAAGCAGCTTTCTGAATAACTTTGACCAAGTCTGTACGCTCGAGACTTGTTCCCAAAATAGGATCGAGAAACACAGTGAACCGGGGCGTATAATGTAAAGTCGCGGCCGTGATCAATCTGCTTTCACGTCTTAGACGACGAAATTCAGGGAATACTTTGCGCATATGAGAGCAAGTGCATCCGATGCGCTCGCGTATGAGCCAAGCAACCTTGATATTTTCTCTACAAAACGCTTCAGAAAAAATCAAACACCGAAGCGTGATCCGTGTTATTAGGGCCGCACCTGCGCATGCAGGGTTTTAAATTAGAAGTTCAGAATTTCCTATAAACAACCCATGAGCCCCTCACGAAAGCCAGTTTCAAAGCGGCTTTCGAAGAGCGCTTTAGAAGCGTGCCCGTATTCCGAGATATTCGCGTCCAAATTTTCAGCTCAATCAATGCGATTCTCCAAGAAAGGCGGTCACGATCGGCGCAAACCTCCACGGGGCATGACGATGCCCTTCCTAATAGGGTTTCTTCTGCGTACCGCTTGGTGCGATAGAGGAACTAGTAACGGCTTCCTATTGATTGCGGATGGCGAACCGGAAGAACTACATGCGCTAAAGCGGCATCAAAGATGGGAGGAATTTCACGTTGATTGGGACTACTTTGAATGCATAATTACACGCTTATCTCGGAAACACTGACATGCAACGAGAATTCTACTGAGTGGTGTATTCTAGAAATACGAACGTATGCAAAATTTCTGACAGAAACATGCACGGTAATTGCAGTGATTCAGAGTCTTTTTTTTATTTTAGTTCATAAGAACAATGATGACAATAATTATCCGCCCACATCGTGTCCACTTTATCGCGCAATCTGTATGCTCGGCAGATTTTGTGCGCTGCTCATAGTTTTTCAAAATACCTTAAAGTGCTATTTCCATACTCGCACACACATGTCCGAAT